>NC_044982.1:43570330-43922938 GCF_008728515.1 Papio anubis
AACATTTTTTAATGAATCGGAGCTTTTGAGATATCTAGAGGAAGGATAATTGAGACAGGACAAGAGTATGGCTGGTTATGTTCTATTTGTTCACCTCTTATTGACATTTCCTTGAGATTAATGATTTCAATGCTGGCAATTTGAGGCCCCAGAAGAAAATTCTTTCCTATTAAATTGCATTTCTTTCCCCCAAAAGTCACTGCTCTTTCAGAAGGCATTATTAACAATTCTAGATATTCCAAAAATAAATTTAGATATCACTGCAGTTGTTAATAACAGATAAATAACATTTTGCTATATTACAAGGAAGATGGAAGTGTGTGAGATAAACCATTAAAAGTAAGATTTGTTGCAATTCAGTTTTATTCTCTTATATCTACACACAAATGCATGAAGGACTTTTTATTAGGGCAAGGCAAGCTGCTATAACAAATAAATCCCCAACTTTCAGTGGCTTAATCCAATAGAAGCACATTTCTTGCTCATATAACAGTCCAAGGCAAAGGATCCTGGCTGGCATATGGCATTTTCCCACGCAGTTATTCAGCAGCTTTCCTATCCCTTTGGGCCTTGTCATTTGCATCCTTCCAGCTGGTAGAAAGAAAGAGAAATTATGGAGAAGTCACAGTTGCTTCTTTAATCATGGCATGGAAGTGACACACATTACTTCTGTCTACATTCCATGGGTGAGAATCAGGGACATAGGCCATACTAAGATGCAAGAAATTCTGGGAAATATGTTCCTGGTTGGACAGCTATTTCCCAGTAAGAAAGCTATACAATGCAAGGAGGAGCACAGAATTTTGTGAACAGCTGGTTGCCTTGGCTACGGGGACTATATCACAGATATGGGCAAAACACAAAGGTCACACATAAAAATTGCTCATTATTTTATAGCCACATTTCAAATATATGAGCACATGTATATAGAAGGAAAGAAAATACTTTTGTTTGATACTTTGCATTCATTTTGGATATTATGTGGTTGCTGAGATCTTTTTAATACTAGCAAGAATGTTGGATTTCTTATTCATTGTGTATGAGAAACTGAGACTTTCTTTCCTTATTTTTAAGGTTGGACGAAATTTGCCCGATTGACACGAGCTTTGACAAATAGCCGAAGTGTTTTGCAGCAGCTCACACCAATGAATAAAACAGAGGTGGTCCACAAACATTCAAGATTAGCTGAAGTAAGTATGAGACAAACTTTGCTTCCCAAGATGGTGGTGTTGGTACATTTTTCTTCCCCAAAATGATTTAATATAGATATTTCTGGCTATGATCTTATAAATACTTAGCTGATAATTTATGTTTCCCTTGTAGAAATATAGAAATCCCAAATATTTCTATTCATTCTCTCCAACTTTTGAAATGGGAGTGTAGCTTATGACATCCCATGTCATGTCTGTAGAGTTCAAGTTTTCTTTGAGCATATCAGATAGGGAGTTCTTTCATTGCTTCATGAGTATATGCAGCAAACACATATTCAGGGTATGCTCTGTGCTTGGCACTCTGCAAAGGATGTAAAGATAAATAAGAAATGGGCCCTGTCATCAAGGAGTTAAATACCCAACAGAAACTGATAATAAGATGTGAAAAAATGCAATGACAGGGTGCCGTGGGAGCCTGTGCAGGAGAATTTGCCCAAATGTGGGGCCCTAGGGAAGGCTGTATGAGTGAGATGATACCTGGACTGAGTGAATTCTGAAGGGAAAATGTGAGAGTTAGTCAGGTAAAGAAGGGATGCAGTTTATTCCTACTAGGGAGCCCAGCATGTACAAAGGCTCAGAGATGAGGTAGTATGATGACGTTGAGTATGACTTTAGTGTAGTTGAATTCAGATGGGGAAGGAGAAGGTAGGGTAGCATATAGTGAAATGGTGGTGGCTGGTGTCTCATGTGCCAGGAAAATGACCTTTGTGTCTCAGAAAAACCTCTCAAAGGAGGTGCATCCTAATTGGTTTCTTTTGCAATTTCATGTTTTTATTGTGTTAATTCAAAAACTTTATTCTAAGAAGAGGCCCATAGTTTTTACCAGATTGCCATAGGGATCCAAGGCACAAAATAATTAAAAACTCCTGCGTGACCTAGTGGCTTTGTGGAGAATGGGGAGGTAGGGAAACCAGTGAGGAAGTCCTAGCAGTAAGTAAGTCAGCATGACCACGGTTGTCAGCAAGATAGTGACAGCAGAAGCAAGTGGATTGCAGACACATTAAGATTAGAGTAAACACATTTGTTGATACATGAGAATAGTGTGTGAAACAAGGGGTTGAGTCCAGTGCGATTCTATGTTTTTTATTTAGACGACAGGGTAGATAGTACTGTTGGTTAATAAAATGATGAATGTAAGAGGAAGGAAAGACGATTTGAGGACAATGACCATGAGTTCGGTTTTGGGCATACTATAGGAAGTCCTAGTGGAGATGCCTGAATGGCAGTGAGATTTATGGGTTTGGCACTCTGGAAAGATATTTGAGTTTGAGTTGTAGGCTTCAGTATCATCCTTACAGTTATGGCTGTTCAAGTCATGTGACCAGATGATGTTACCCTGAGACTAAGGAGAAAAAAAATGAGGACAGAACTCTGAGGCAGCTAATAGCTTTATTGTTCGCATGTCTTCTATAACCATAATTTGTGTTACTGGTTTGAAAGATGCCAAAAAGCTCATTAAGCTACCAAAACTATGCTGAGCACTATGTTTGCACTCACAAAATATTCTCAGGTAACTTTTACCAAATGAGAGACAGATAAAATAAAATCCATATGCTTATCAGTTTTCTCTGCTGCAGAAAAGTGAGTCGAAGCCCTTCAGAGTAATTTTCTTAACTCATTGTAAATATAGACTTTGGTTTGGAGGAGATTAGGAAGTAAAGTATGTTCCCTGAATTTAGAAGACTATAGAGTTTTCCTTAGACCATGGCTAACAAAAAGACTTATTACAGTTTTCTGCTTTACACAGCACTGTTAGCTTGGGCAAAGATGAATCCTTTGATGTGCAGACATGTTTCTGAAGACCAAAATAAGACATTAATATAACTAAATATTAACTAATAATAATAATCACAATATTTAAAAGATAATATGCAATTAGTACAAGATTTAAAGCAGACAGTGAGATACAACTTTCTTTTGCAAAAATGCTTAGATTTTGGAGCTATTTACTCTTCTGCCTAAAGTTGCCTGTTTCTTTCTACAAATCAAGCTGAAATGTAGGAGGTTGTTTCTGTGATTGCTAATTTTTATAGTCATTATTCCTTCGGAGTCTTAACCACACCTTATTCAGGATTTTTCTTTTGTCTGTTACACAACAGAGTGAGAGCAAGTGGAAGGGGGACATAGAGAAGAAAATCTTCTCCCTTAGCACCCAGAATCACTCAGGATTGTTTTTCTCTATGTCCAGGGAAAAGAAAGAAACTTTCCCCTTGACATTTTCTCGTTTTTACTTTTGAGAAACATTCCTATTTCATCCCATCTGTTTTTTTTTTATTTGTTCTGTGATTAGTGTTAGTTTCTTTGCCAGTCACCCCTTATTCATAAACCTGGTTCTGATATAAAACTGCTTTCTGTGAGATCTTAGGATCGGTTTCAGAGAGCACACAGAAATAACAAGATTGTCAATAGACATTTAGTCTGAATACCTGCCCTGCAGCGCATGCTCTTAATCTCCAAAGATAGACATAAAAGAAATATCAAATAAGTACAGCAATATTGTTTTTCCAGTGGTACTCAAAACTCATATAATTTGCTCAATGCAAGTATTTGGTTTTGCTATGGAATTTTAGGCTCTTCCACTTTTCCAAGACAGATACATTTGATCTCAGTTCTACCTGATCCCCCAAATTTGGAGCTGATCCCCAGTTTCAAAGATTCCAGTCTCCATAAAGGTAGTTAATTAATTTTCCGCATGCCTTGACGCCCTGCTGATTGCCTTTAGCTTTTTCACTTTTATGTTGGGTAGAGATAAATGTATGCACCCCGCCACATCAGTCAGTGGGCCTGACTTTGTTGGAGTCAATGCTCTCAGATCTTCAGAGAGGAAGAATGTGTCTGTATTGGTACAAAAATACATCAAAAAAAGGTGATTTCATCCTCCCTCCACCAAAGGCTTGTTGCTTATAAAAGCACAAATGAAATAACAATGAAAGTGAAGAGTCTGTTACTCACTGTTTTATAAAAGAGCCCAGGGACAGAGTGAAGATTAAGGTAATGCTTTGCATATGAAAAAGATCAAGTTTAATTATTTTTTGTGCACTATTTTTTGTTGTTGCCATTTTCCTCTTCTTCCTCCTCCTTGTCCTCCTCTACCCTTTCCTCCTCCTTTTTGTCCTCATCTTGCGTTTTTTTGGAGGGCTTTACATACGCAAATCACTGTCTAGAGAATTGGGTCCTGAATGTCTAAAGAAATGTAAGACAGATCTTAACTTGGGCTGTACATTGTAAACACCTGGGAAGGTTTTGCAACTATAGATTCTCTGAGAACCCAACCAAGACCAATTTAATCATTCTCCAGGGTGGAGTCTAGGTATAAGTATACTGTATTCTTTTAAAACTTCCCCAGATGATTTTAATGTATAGCTAGGTTTAAGACTTTCTGAATTTAGGGTGATGCCATTGCATCTTTAGAGGAGACCTGCAATAATCCGGGGTACTGAGCAGGGCTGACATCTGTTAGCACAGTAGGCACAGTGTCCAGGGCCCCACAGCGCTTTTACGGGCCTATAAGATGTTTCAATTTCTATTAACAGCAGAAGAAAACAGAGTAACTTTTAGGTAAAAATGAAAATTGAATGTGTGATATTAATATATTTATCTTTATAGGAATGCTGTTATAATATATACACACATGCATATATATACACACATACATACATATATATATATATATATGTATGTATATACTTTTTTTTTTTTTTTGAGACTGTCTTGCTCTGTCGCCCAGGCTGGAGTGCAGTGAGTGGTGCGATCTCAGCTCACTGCAACCTCTGCCTCCCAGGTTCGAATGGTTCTCCTGCCTCAGCCTCCAGAGTAGCTGGGACTACAGGCATGTGCCACCACGCCCAGCTAATTTTTGTATTTTTAGTAGTGACGGGGTTTCACCATGAAGGAGTCCAGGAAGGAACGAAGGCTTAGGGTCCATGAAGGTGGTAATGCATCCTGGCACTGAGTTTGTTCTTATTTCCCAAGTTTGATTTATTTGTGGTTAAACATAGACTGTGTATATATAGATGGTAAACTACTAACATTGAATATGAAGGCAATTTTCATGTGTAGCACAATGAAATTGGAACTGACAGGCCAGTGGTTGAAAGGCAAAAGAAACACCACGATTATGTACAATTGTATATATATAATGCTTCACCCCAACATGACTTACACTCCTGGCAGGATAATTTGCTGTTAAGTAATTTAAGACATCATAGGAAAAATATAACTGAGGTACTGATAATGGCAAATACATAAAATATCTTCACAAGTATTCTTACAAACCCCAAAATAAAAACAACAATTCTAACATACAATTAAAGAGACTACCAATGATGTTTTCCATATCAAAAAATAGTAACAATGGATATTATATTCTTAGTTTTCCGATACATAAGTTCTGTATGTGAGAGGAACTTTAGGATACTCTCCCAAGCTTCCAAAGATGCTAGTATATTTGTTTTGTTTTTTGGCATATATTATAACTCAGAGTTACATGCTAACAAGTATTTTTATTTTTATCCATTCCTATATCTAAATATTTAATGCATTTATGATTTTATGATTTGGACTTTTTGACTCCTACCTCCTGGGTCCCATTAGTCCTAGAGACACTGAATAACTGAATACATATGATGGGCAAAGCTGTTGAAAATATTTAAAAATTTCAATTTACCAAACTCTTTAACACATATGTTATCTTTGGCTTCATTGATGGCAAAGGGCAGAAGTTTTTGGTTTACCCCTTCAACTGTTTTTTTTTGTTTGTTTGTTTTTGTTTTTGAGATGTAGTCTCGCTCTGTCACCAGGCTGGAGTGCAGTGGCGCAATCTCAGCTCACTGCAACCTCTGCCTCCTGCGTTCAAGTGATTCTGGTGTCTCCACTTCCTGAGTAGCTGGGATTTATAGGAATGCACCACCACACCCATCTAATATTTGTATTTTCAGTAGAGATGGGGTTTCACCATGTTGGCCAGGATGGTCTCGATCTCCTGACCTCGTGATCTGCTTGCCTCAACTATTTTTTAGAATTCCCAGGTTCCAGGTTCCAGAAGGCAATGCTATGTCTTGTGTTGGTTATCTTTGCCCAGGGATACACAAACCTCTACTCTTGCTCTGTCATCTGCTTTTTATCTTTTTTTTCTACTGTAATTAGACCTAATTAGTATAATTCAAGGTTCATATAACCTTACACTGAAATTTTTCCATTTGTCAAATAGGTATACAGAAACAAACTTGAGTATTTAATATTTTTTTCCCTAAAGGAAATTTGCACTTGGGCAAGAAACACAATATTCTTTAAGTCCAGATCTAAGGGAGAAAGGGAAAAAGCAGGTGATACCCTTTACAATCCTTTACACTGCTGTGCCAGCCATCAGGGCCCTTGCTGAGTATCACTCAACAACAACATCACCAACAGTGGGATGCTGGGGTCCAGCGAGGCCATCAGAATCAAAGTTATGCTTCCCGAGGTGCTAAATGTGTATAAAGAATAGATAATGGTGTGTCACCCAAATAACTGCTGGACAGTCCATGAGAGCCATGTGATTCTAGGGGGGCTTACAGAGTGAGTGTGCTGGAGGCACTTGAAGAAGTGGACATCTAGCAGTATTGTGGATCAGTGTTGGCTACTGCGTCAGAGCAGGCCAGATAGAACAGCAGAAAGATCAGCTTTGGTAGGGCGCTTGGACTTGGAGTGACTTCCTGTGAACAAATTTTAGGACAACTCAGGAAAAGAGGGAGGCAAGACTATGGAGCATGACTGGCTGTGGTTTGACTGCCAGTAGATTTGAACTCATCACTGACTGTGCAGAGATAACCTAGTCATGTATAAACACATTTTCTCTCTTTTAGGTTCTTCAGCTGGGATCAGATATCCTTCCTCAGTATAAACAAGAAGCGCCAAAGACGCCACCACACATTATTTTACATTATTGTGCTTTTAAAACTACTTGGGATTGGGTGATTTTAATTCTTACCTTCTACACCGCCATTATGGTTCCTTATAATGTTTCCTTCAAAACAAAACAGAACAACATAGCCTGGCTGGTACTGGATAGTGTGGTGGACGTTATTTTTCTGGTTGACATCGTTTTAAATTTTCACACAACTTTCGTGGGGCCTGGTGGAGAGGTCATTTCTGACCCTAAGCTCATAAGGATGAACTATCTGAAAACTTGGTTTGTGATCGATCTGCTGTCTTGTTTACCTTATGACATCATCAATGCCTTTGAAAATGTGGATGAGGTAAGTCTTTTGTTTTGGTTTTCTGAGTACTGTGGGTCATATGTTTTGAAAACATCAGGATAAATGGATTCCACAGATAATCCAAACCTCTTTTTAGCCACCATTTTCAACTTTCTTGAAACCCTTGCCAAAAGTTATTGCATTTGATCACCTTAAGTTAGTGTTCATCTATTTCTTTTCCTTGATATCTGGTTGAAAATACTAACTACTGGGAATTGGAGGTTGTGGATGGAAGAAGTGGATGAGAAGAAAAGTGGTGGCATTTGAAGTCAATTATGGTTCACAAACTACATAATTGATTGAAAGAAGATATTAGGTTGGTGCAAAAGTGATTGTGGTTTTCACAATTACTTTTAATGGTAAAAACCACATTTACTTTTATAACAACCTAATAAGTAGATGTATTTTCTTTGAAAAGCTTCAGCATTTGAACACTCTGTTCATTCACAGGTCTATTGACTGCTCCTCTCAAGATACTTATGGTAACAGTGGTAGAGTTAACATAAAGATAAAGAAAGTTTTATGAAAGAGCAATTCTTGAATTTTTGCCACTTTGGTTTCTTCCTCATAGCTTTTGCTTTACATTTTGTCTGAATATATTTGTGGGTATTGGATGACATATTAGTCCATTTTCATACTGCTATAAATATACAACCTGAGACTGGGTAATTTATAAACAGAAGATATTTGACTCACAGTTCCACATGGCTGGAGAGGCCTCAGGAAACTTATAATCCTGGTGGAAGGAAGCAAGGACCTTCTTCACATGGCGACAGGAGAGAGAAAGGAGCACAGGGGAAACTGCCACTTTTAAAACCCCCAGATCTCGTGAGAACTCCCTCACTATCATGGGAACATCGTGGGGAAAACTGCCCCCATAATCTAATCACCTCCCACCAGGTCCCTCTCTTGACATGTGGGGATTACCATTCGAGATGAGATTTCGGTGGGGACACGGAACCAAACCATATCAGATGACTTCTGATGTCTGGTCTAATTTAAGGCTCTGCTTCTTCAGTGTTATCAGTGCACCTAGAAGTAATTAAAATATGTAAAAGCTTAAAAGACCACTTCATTCACAGCTTCTCAGCCTCTAACTTAATAGCAGATGATATTTAAGTTGTTACACCAAGCTAATAGGATATAACCAGTAATTTCAATTCATAATATATAGAAGAGTCAGTATAGAATATATCTATTATTAAAATGTCTTAATAATGGTAATATTACTAACTTAATAGTCCTAAGATGTTCCTATAGATTCTACTCTGTAGACTGCTCGATGGAAAATTCCTTATTCTGTTATTATTATTATTATTATACATTATAATATATTATTGTTTCTCTATGTGTGTTGGGAGATAGATTGAAACTTTTCTTCAGTGACTTTTTCCATAAAATATTTACATTCAATCAACTATAATAATACAAATATTATTTCCCCCAAATTTAATGTAGACATCGTATTTTCATACTGTATATGTAATTATTACTTTACAAATTATGGGAAAAAAGAAATCATAGTAATTCATTTTCCAAGTTTTGAGTCCACCTACATGAAGCTTTTAAAGATTTTTTTTTTCAAATTTATCTTCTGAAGTGAGTTAAAGGAGTTAATTTTGAAAATACAAATCACATAATAGGGGACAATAAGCAGTATTTATGTTTTGCACACTACACAGATGATTACATTAATACATTGGTTATTTAGAACATAGGCCTAAAGATTTTAATAAAAGGAATCACTCATGTGGAATCTAGAAAAGTTCATCTCATATAGAGTAGAATGATGGTAACCAGGGGGTGGGATGAATGGAGAGATGGTCAAAGAGTACAAAACTTCAGTTAGGTGGAACTAAATTCAAGAAATCTATTATACAACATGGCGACTATAGTTAACGATGTACTACATTCTGTAAAAATGGTAAGAAAGTGGATGTAAAGTGTTCTCACCACAAAAATGATAACTATGTGAAGAAACACATATGTTAACTAGCTAGATTTAGTCATTCCACAATGCATACATACTTAAAGACGTCATGTTCTACATAGTAAATACATGCAATTATTTCTGTCAATTAAAAATAATCAAAAGATTGGTTTGATTAGTATTGCAGTAAATATATTGTATAATAATAAATACATTTGTAATTATATGTAATACTGCAATAATATTTATATTAAAAGATTCCCTCAATTTTGCTCATATTCAAGAAATGCAAAGTAAATCTGCACCAAGTACAATTTTCATTTATTATGCTGCAAAGCCCGAAACTGTTAGAACGCTAGGCTACTGAGTGTAGTAGCTAAGTAGGCACACCGCTCAAATCTCCTTTCATAAACACGTGTTGTGTGGAGTACAGTCAGCGGCACCCTCGGTCCAGCTCCTGGCTTTAGAAAGCCTGTTGTTAGCATCTCTTCTTAACTCAGCATTTAGTGATCTCACAGTGGTAGCTTGAAATTAGCCACAGTGGGAGTATTTACACCACAGAAAGTAGCAAAAGCTACAAATCAAGGCCTTTTTAAAAAAACTTTCTGTAGAGCTAGTTGTTAATCATTTTCCAACACAGCACTGAACACAGTTAACTGAAGGCTGCTGCCTTTTCTGATCTGCTGCAGCTCACATATTGGAGCTGGGCTCACACATTTCCCCAGGGCTGCTCCCTGTCAATGTCTGAGTATGGTGGGAATACTATAACTTGTCCATACGTGCAACTTCTGCTCTGGGACTGTCCATTTATTATGTAAAAGTTTAAGGTTTTTCTTCCTACCTGAGTCTTCCTTCCCTCTTTCACAGGTGTTAGACTTGCATTGTAGTCCAAAGGCTCTTCGTGTTCCCCTCCTCCCCATTTTGTCCTTCCCAGGCATTTCCATCAGTAAAATTCTTGCGTAAATAACCCTGGCTTGGCATCTACTCCTTACAGGACCTCAATTGATCAAGTGGGATGTGGTACGTCCCTCTCATATACTGCTCAGGGGAGAACGAATTGGTAAAATCTCTATAAAGAACTGTTGGCAATGTCTCGTTTTAAAAAAGAGAAGACCCTAGAGCGCCACTTTCAAATTTTTCGGTGGATTCTTTTATTATTTGCTTCCATGTCACCAAACAACGTGACTACATATCTACCTCTTGGTTTGTCAATTTTAGGTTTTGTCTTTGACTTCTCACTATGAAAGGTGAGATTTTAGCTCCCCTTTCTATCTTCTCTTACTATTTACATGCACCATTTTCATCACCTAATTCTCACAATGTATCATCCTTTTGATTCAATAAATATTAAGGGTTGATATTTTTGTGATTAATTTGTTTCTTTTTTTGGAGACAGAGTCTTGCTCTGTCACCCAGGCCAGAGTGCAGTGGTTTGGTCACTGCAACCTCTGCCTCCCAGGTTCAAACGATTCTCCTGCCTCAACCTCCACAGCAGCTGGGACTAGAGGTGCACACCACCACACTTGGCTAATTTTAAAAAATTTTTTTAGTATTTCACCACGTTGGTCAGTCTGGTCTTGAATTCCTGACCTCAATTGATCCGCCGCCTCAGCCTCCCAAAATGTTGGAATTACAGGTGTGAGCCACTGGGCCCTGCCAAGTGTTTATATTATTATGACTGCAAATGTGCACTTTCTAGCTGATCCTTGCAGCATGTTGTAATTACTTTTCCTTTTCTGCACTTTCCATTTTTCTGGGAGCTGATAACTGTCTGATTTTATGTTTTCTATGTTCTTATCACTAATTCAGCCACAAAGTTCTCTGACAATTATCTAAATCTCCCTTCATTACATTGATGCAAGAGATATTCTATCAATATCATTTTCTTAAACAAACCTCTCTTTACTCTGTCACCTAATTGATGGTTGAGCTAGCTATAATATTCTTGGCTAGAGATAATTTTCCTTCAGAATTTTGAAAGATACAATGCCATTGTACTCTATCTTCCGGTAATTCTGATAAGAAACTTGAAGTCATTAAGATTTCTGGTCCTTTACATGTGACCTATTTTCTCTTTCTGGAAGTTTCATATATCTTCTCTGTTCCCAGGTTCTGTAACTTTCTGATGATATACCTTTGTGCAGATCTATTTTCATCAGTTTTGATGGGTGTCAACTAGGTGGTCCTTTTCAGTCTGGAAAAACATGGCTACGTCTCGATATTTTTCCTATTATGATTTTCTCCAGCCCTCTGACCTTTTCTAAATTTTCTCTCTTTCTGGAACTCCTTTTATTCAGATATTGTACCTATGGGACCACTCCTGTAATTTCCTTTTTTTAAAAAAAAAAATCTCCTATTTTCCAATCCTTTATGTTTTTGCTATACTTTCTGGGAGATTTCTTCCACATTTTTCTAACGTTCTTTGTCCCTAATAATGCTTTCCTTGCTTAAGGTCTGGTTTGCTCTATACTATTATAGCTAAATTTGCTTTTGTGTAGTTGGTGTGTACTTGGTCTGTATATTTCTGGATATATATTTTATGAGTAGTGTATAGATTCTGAAAGTCTCTTTAACAGGCAAGTTTAATCTGTTTACATTGATTGTGATTAATTACGTTTTGATTTACTTAGTACATCTTATTTTCTATTTTTAAATGCCTTTTCTTATCTTTGTTTTTTGCTGTTTTCTTTTCCCTTTTGTTTTTCCAGGTTTTGGATTGATTGAATTTTTCTTTAATCTCTTGGATTCCTCCTACTGGTTTGGAATTTTTTCTGTTAATTGATTACTTGTACATTTTTAACATCAGTGTTTGACTTAAATTCCAGAAGCTTCTAAGTATCTTTACCTTTCTTCATTCAATTCAAGCACTTCTGTTCCCCTTCATCTTTCAAATGATTATTGTCTTTTATTTTGGGCCTACATTATTTTTAGTTTTTTTCTTTTAATCTGTGATTGTTTTATTAATATTTAATTGTCAATTCTTATTTAGATTTATCCACGTTTATCAGCTTCTTCATTCATACTATTTTACGCATTCTTTGCCTTCTTTCTGGGTCAGTTCCTGTAAATTGGCTCCTTATTACCCCTTATTATAACATTCACCTTTTTGGAACATATTTCTTTCAGGAAGCCTTCCTGCATCATTCCCAAGCAGCTTTAATTAATATCTTCACCATATTTCATCTGTATAGGTATGCATCTTAATAGAGTTAAAAATATTTTTTCTTTTGTTGATTTGTGTGTGTTCATAAGCACTGTATCAGCTGTTGGATGTTCTGGAGTCTTGTGCCTTGTCTAGGACATATTTGTTTTGAGACTTTGAGAGGGTTACTCTGGTTCTCAGTTTCCATGATGTAAAAGAAGGGAAGGAGTGTATAGCTAAATTACTTATATCACAAGGTGGTTATAAGGAATAAATGGGAAAAGGGATACTAATAAATTTTGCGTGTAGAATTCTGCTAGTCTGATGGGGTATGATTATTTCATTTGTATGTTTGTTTCCTCAGCTGGATTATAAATCCTGTGATGGTGAACAATGTGTCTTCTATCTCCTTGGTATTTCCTCATTGCTCTTAAGGTGTACTGGTGACTTATTGACATGAAGCAGTAAAGTGTTAGCAAGGTTTTAGTAAATTGTACAATGACATAAAAATAAAATAGAACTTAAACCTGAAGAGGAAGTACATTAATGGTGTCTTGAGAATAAGAGAGAATATGAGTCTGAAAATTACGATATAATCCTTTTACATGATGCAAGTGCAGAATGACATAAAAGACTTAATAACATTCTTTATTTTCGAGATTGTCAGCATGCTCTCTGAAGGTAGTTTGGTTTACTAGGAATTCATGAACTGAATATGTTATTCTTTAAGAAGATTGTGAGGCAGAAAAGATAGATTCCATTGAAGAAGGCATTCTGTTTGAAAAGAAGGAACATAAATGTTCTAAAAGCCATAAACAGAGGGTAAAAGAATGTTGTCACTAAGAATCTAAAGAATAGGATTGAGCTTCTTTGTAGTATGCATTGGAATACAACTTTGGGAGGTTCAGGGAGCCTGAATTTGGAGAGATTAGAGGGAGTTGAGCCATAGAACATCACCAAAGATGGAGCAGCTGCAGATAACATGCAGTTTGGTAGCATAGGAGATTTAGGAAATATGATACATGGGGAATTTTGATGATAATGAGTAGTCTTAGTAAGTGATAAACATAAAAACTAGGTCAAAAAATGAAATTGAGAAAAGATAACTCATGCATCGCTTTAGAAGAAAGAATGAATAGAACAATGACTGCTAAGTGGAAGTATGTAAATACTTTTAATTTTCAGAAAAGTTTATGGAAAATAATTTTCTAAATTATTGTTTTGTCATGAATTATACTTGTCAAGCTGCCACATGCATTATTTCACTTTATCCTATATAATTACATTAATAATTCTTATTTCTGATCTAGTCATTAAAACAAGAATAGGAAATCAGAGAGGCTAATTATGCTTCTAGACTTCAGTAACTTTTGTCAGCTTAGAATCCTCTTTATCTCTTTTTCTTGCCATCTCAGACTTTCTGCAAAGAATAGCATATTAGAAATTGTTATTTAATACAGTTGGCTTGCCATTACCTTTTCATTAAAGTGTATAGATAATTTAAAATAATATTTGAGTAGTGTGACTAGGATGTACCTAATTTTTCTGTTTGTTTTCCTAGTTTTATTCTTATTAAATCCATATATACTGCCTCTCTAAGTCTGTTTTGTGCTGCCATAGCAAAATACCACAGGTTGAGTCATTTATGAAGAACAAGAACTTATTTCTCACAGTTTTGGAGACTAGGAAGTCCAAAGCACTGGCATCTGGTGTCTTGTGGGGGCCTTCCTACTGTCTCCTCACATGGTGGAAGGCAGAAGAGCAGACAAGACAAATGATGTGTCCTCATAGTGGCATTAATCCATGCATGAGGGCAGATCCCTCATGACCTGAATACATTCTATTTGACCTCATCTCCCAATATTATTGCATTGAAGATTAAGTTTTAACATATATATTGGAGGGGACAAACCAATCAAACCATAGCACTACCCAATCCTTCTTGGAATTGGTTGATTTTTCTTTTCACTGTAATCCCCAGCTGATGATAGCATGCCAACATTGAGTCCTGAGCAATCTGCTGTTAAATCTAACTTTGTAAAGAGTGTGAGCCTTTTTAAAAATAGACTTTATTTTTTAAGACTGCTTTTAGGTTTGTAGCAAGATTGAGGAGGTACAAAGATTTCCCATGTACCCTTTGCTCCCAAACATGCATAGATTCTCCCACTATGAAAATTCCACATCAGAGTGGTACATCTGTTACAGTTGATAAACCCAGATGAATACATCATTGTCACCCAAAGTTGATAGTTTCTAGTGGCTCTCACTCTTGATTTTGTACCTTTAATGGGTTTGGACAGAAGTATGATGACATGTGTCCTCCATTACAGGATCACACAGATTAGTTTTACTGTCTTAAAATTTTTTCCATGCTCTGCTTATTGTTTCCCCCTTTTCTGCTAACCCGTGGCAATCACTGATCCCTTGTGTCTCAATAGTTTTGACTTCTCTAAGTGTCACATAGTTAGAATCAGATAGTTTGTAGCTTTTTCATATTGGCTTCTTTCTCTTAGTAATATGCATTTAAGGTTCCTCTGTGTTTTTTCAAGGCTTGATAGCTCTTTTTTTTTTTTTTTTTGTCTGTGCTGAATAACATATCATTGTCTGGATGTATCACAGTTTATTTATTCATTCACCTACCTACTAAAGAACATCTTGGATGCTTCCAAGTTTTGTCAAAATTAGGAATAAAGCTGTTATAAACATTCATGCGCAGGTTTATATGTAGACATAAGTTTTAAACATATTTGGGTAAATACCAA
Source organism: Papio anubis (assembly GCF_008728515.1). Lineage (NCBI taxonomy): Eukaryota > Metazoa > Chordata > Mammalia > Primates > Cercopithecidae > Papio > Papio anubis. Next base: position 43,585,612 of record NC_044982.1, read on the forward strand.
GAAACATGATTGCTGAATCATATGGTAAGACTATGTTTAATTTTGTAAGAAACTTTCAAACTGTCTGTCTTCTAAAGTGGCAGCAACATTATGTATTCCCATCAGCGATGAATGAGAATTTCCGTTGTTCCTCATCCTTGCCGACATTTGGCGGTGTTAGTATTTTGGAGTTTGACTATTCTAATAGGTGTGTAGTGGTATCTGTTTAAATGTATCTGTTTTGATGTTTTAAAATTTGCATTTGCCAAATGGCATATGTTGCTGAACATCTTTTTATATGCTTAATTCTCATAGGAATATCTTCTTTGGTAAGATGTGTGTTCAGCTCTTTTGTCCATTGTTTATTTTTATTGTTGTTTTAAGAGTTCTTTTTATATTTTAGATGATCATACTTTATTAGATGTCTTTTGCGAATATTTTCTCTCAGTTTGTGGCTTGTCTTCTCATTCTTTTGACTGTGACTTTTGCAGAGCAGAAGTTTACATTTTAATTAAGTCCAGCTTATCAATTATCACTTTCATGGATTGTGCCTTTGGTGTTGTACCTGTAAAGTTATTGTCATACTCAAGGTCATCTAGATTTTCTCCTGTGTTATCTCCCATAAGTTTTATAGTTTTGCATTTTACATTTTATACGATTCATTCTGAGTTAAATTTCATGAAGGGTGTAGGGTCAGTGTGGATATCCAGTTGTTTCATCACTATTTTTTGAAAAGACTGTTTGTCTTGTTGCATTGCCTTTTTGCCTTCTTCTAATATCAGTTGATTATATTTATGTGGGTCTGTTCCTGGATTCTCTACTCTGATCAGTTAATCTGTTTGTCTATTTTTTCACCAATGCCATACTCTCTTTATTGCTATAGTTCTATAGTTAGTCTGAAAGTCATGTAGCATCAGTCTTCTGACTTTGTTCTTTCAACTTCCATATTGTAGTGGCTATTTTGAATTTTTTGGCTGTCCATATAAGCTAGAAGCAGTCTACTTGTATCAACAAAATAACCTGCTAGGTTCTTGACTGGGTTTTTGTTGTCTCTAGTTCATTTGGAGAAGAACTGACATCTTAACAATATTGAGTCTTACTATCCATGAACATGAAATATCTCTTCACTTACTTAGTTCTTCTTTGATGTATTTCATTGGTTTTGTAGTTTTCCTCATAGATCATGTACACATTTTATTAGATTTATATTTAAGTATTTTGGGGAGGGCTAAAGTAAATGGCATTATGATTTTTATTTCAAATTCCTCTTGTGCCTTGCTGGTATACAGAAAAGCAATTGCCTTTTGTATTAACCTTGTAACCTGGAATCTTACTGTAATTACTTCTGAGTTTCATGGTTTTTGGTCAATTTATTCATATTTTCTACATAGATAATTATCTCATCTCATGGATAATCATCTGTGAACAATGACATTTTTATTTCTTCCTTCCCAGTAAGTGTACCTTTTCTTGTTTTATTGCATCAGCTAGAATTTCCATGATGATTTTGAAAAGAAGTGATGAGAGGGAACATCTTTGCCTTGTTCCTGATCTTAATAGGAAAGCTTCTAGTTTTTCACTCTTGAATATGATGTTAGTTATAGGTTTTTTTTTTGGTAGATGTTCTTTATCATGTTCAAGAATTTCCTCTTGTAGTTTGTTGAGAGTATTTTATCATGAATAGACGTTGGATTTGTTAAATGATTTATCTACATCCATTGATATGATCATGCCATTTTCCTTTAGCTTGTTGATATTATGGATTACATTAATTGACTTTCAAATGTTGCACCAGCTTTGCGTACCTAGAACCAAATCCAGTTGGTCACAGTGTATACTTTTTAAAATACATAGTTAGATTAAAAATTTTTTAATTGAATATTAACAAAACTAATATTTCATTGAGAATTTTTACATCTGCATTCATGAGAGATATTGGTTTGCACTTTTCTTGTAATGTCTTTGTCTGGTTTTGGTATTGGGGTAATGCTGGTCTCATCAAATGAATAAGAAAGTATTCTTTCTGCCTCTACCTTCTGGAAAACATTGGAGGAAATTGGTATAATTTATTCCTTAAATGTTTGATAGATTTCACTTGTGAACCTATCTGGGCCTGATGCTTTGTGTTTTAGAAGGTTATTAATTATTGATGCAATTTCTTTAATAGATATAGTTCTATTGAGATTATTTTTTTCTTGTGTGGGTCTTAGCAGATGTGTCTCTCAAGGATTTGGTTTATTTCATTATCAAATTTATCAGATCTGTGGGCAGAGTTGTTCATGGTATTTCTTAATTATCCCTTTAGTATTCATGGAATTTGTAGTAGTGTCCCCTCTTTCATTTCTAATGTTAGTAATTTGTATCTTCTCTCTGTCTTGTTTCATTAGCCTGACTAGAGGCTTATTTGTTGTTTATTTTTTTTTTTTGAGACGGAACCTCACTCTGTCACCCAAGCTGGAGTGCAGTGGCGCAGTCTCAGCTCACTGCAACCTCTGCCTCCTGGCCTCAAGTGATTCTCATGCTACAGGCGCATGCCACCATGCCTGGCTAATTTTTTGTAACTTGGTAGAGACAGGGTTTCACCACGTTGCCCAGGGTGGTCTCGAGTTCCTGAGATCAGGTGATCTGCCTGCCTTGGCCTCCCAAAGTGCTGGGATTCCAGGCATGAGCCACTGCGCCCAGCCAAAAAAAAAAATTAATTTTATTTTAAGTTCTGGGATATACGTGCAGGACATGCTGGTCTGTTACAGAGGTAAACCTGTGTCATGGTGGTTCGCTGCACCGATCAATCCATCACCTAGGAATTAAGCCCCGCATGTATTAACTATTCTTCTTGATGCTCTCCCTCCCACTCCCTGGCATCCCCTCCCCACCATCAGGCCCAGGTGTATGTTGTTCTCTTCCCCGTGTCCATGTGCTCATTGTTCAGCTCTGACTTATGAGTAAGAACATGTGGTGTTTGGTTTTCTGATTTTTAAAATCCTTTCAAAGAATCAGCTTTTGGCTTTGTTGATTTTTAAAAATGTATGTCCTATTTTCAATTTCATTTATTTCTGCTTTAATTTTTTTTTTTTTTTTTGAGACGGAGTCTCGCTCTGTCACCCAAGCTGGAGTGAAGTGGCACGATCTTGGCTCACTGCAAACTCTGTCTCCTGGGTTCACACCATTCTCCTGCCTCAGCCTCCCAAGTAGCTGGGACTACAGGCACCCGCCACCATGCCTGGCTAATTTTTTTGTATTTTTAGTAGAGACGGAGTTTCACCGTGTTAGCCAGGATGGTCTCGATCTCCTGACCTCATGATCCGCCTGCCTCGGCCTCCCAAAATGCTGGGATTGTAGGCTTGAGCCACCGTGCCCAGCTATTTCTGCTTTAATTTTTATGATGGCTTTTCTTTGACTTACTTTGGATTTAATTTCCTCCTCTTTTTTTAGTTTGCAAAAGTGAAAGTTTAGATTATTGATTTTAGATTTTTCTTCTTTTCCGGTATATGCATTCAAAGCTATAAATTTCCCTCTAAGCACTGCTTTTGCGATATACTGTCCTACACGTTGTTAAATTGTATTTTCATTTTCATATAGTTCAAATTATTTTAAATTTCTTTTGAGATTTCTTCTTTGACTCGTGTTATTTAAAGTGTGTTATTTAATCTCCAAGTGTTTAGGTATTTTTGAGATATTGTTCTGTTATTGATTTCTAATTTAATTCCATTGTGACCTGAAAGCTGACATTGTATGATTTCTGTTCTTTTAATAAACATAGTGATTCTAATAATAATTTAAAATTCATTTATATTTATATTGAGTATTGGATTAGTAGCTGATCCATACTCGTCTTTCATCCATAGGCTCAGAGAAGGTGTGTTGGTGAGCCTATTTGGCATCCTTTAATTGTACTTCAAGAAAAGAATTCAAATGCAGCAAAGATCTTTAGAGAGCTAATGTTTAGGTATTATGCTTCTTTCTAGAAGAATCTCCAAAGCAGAGACTCTGTCTCTGTAACTCATCTTGGATTTGTATACCTACCAAGATGCCTGACATCTAATTGCCACCCTACAAATATTTCTACTGAAGTGAATGAGGCATACCACATTTCCTAACTATACGTGCTTTTTGTTAATAATGGGAAAGATATGGCCAGAGGGAAACCTTTGTGGCTTAATCTTAGCTGTGCTCTAAACTCTTTCTCCTCACAGACTATAGGGCATATCCTTTGACAACTATGTTCACATTTCCTCTCATGAGTTCCTTTCCATGAGTACTCTTATGCTGTCATGTAAATAATCCTCCAGTCAGATGACCTGCCCTATCAGCTTTCCATACATGTTTAAGGATTACCTTAGGGTTATGCCTCCAAGCTGTGATCTCCCCCTGGGAGTACAAAGTATTGTGGACAAATAAATACTAATGAATACAAAGATGAACAAGACACAGTCTCTGAACAGATACCTACCTTCTACTTCGAGGGAAAACTTTCTCACAAACTATTCAAAGGTGTAAATAAAAGAGGGGTCAGGGTGAAGGAAGAGATAGGGAAACTATTTGGAGAAAGGGTAAGAGTCAGCCTCAAGTTCCAAATTGGAACATGATGGCTATCGTGTAAGCTTTTAAATTCTATTCCTGGTGGGCATTGGTAGAGAATGTTATCAAGGCTGGGTAATACACAGCTTTAAAGATAGACATTCTTAGATTTGAGAAGTTTGGTGATGTTGCAGGAACATTCTTTTGCATGAATTTCCACTGAGACAAAGCAGTCTGTTTAACTGAGGGAATTAGCTTTGAGAGGATAGGAAATAACAAGCAATGAGGATAGCATTGAGCTTGGCTTTGTTTGATTTTCTTGTTTACATAAAAGATTTTTTATCTGTACTGATCTTCATTCATGATAAATTGTTCCTATTGTTAAGCATCAGGGGATGATTCTAACATAGAGGCAAAGAAGGTTGAAATATATTGGAATTTGTATGTTACAGCTAACTCTTAAACAGTTTTTACCATAAGTAATTATGAATACTTGCATAGAGGTTGCTGTTCATTGTCTTTCTGTGTGATAATTATCCCCACGCTTGAGAAATCGTAGTTTTGTTATTCTGCTTTTGGGGAAATTCCAGTGGAGTTCATCCCTACTTCATTTAGCCTTTTTAATACTTCGCTTTATTCCCTGATGTCACTGCTTTCACACAACACACACTAACTTATAAACAATGTGTTTGTCTTTGTATTGAATTTCTTAATCTTTAAGAAGTGTTGTTTATATTTAGGTAAAGGGTTAACAAAATTATTTCTCCTTCTGCTTGAGGATTTGACTTTTGGCTAGCAGTCTTCCTTTGTTTCCCTGGGAACTGATGAAGGGAACATGTCATTTATGTTTCTAGGCAATATTACTTATGTTTTAAAAAATGGCTGGGCATGGTGGCTAATGCCTGTAATTGCAGCCCTTAGGGAGGCAGAGGAAGGAGGACTGCTTGAGCCCAGGAGTTTGAGGACAACCTGGGCAACATACCAGGACCCCATCTCCACAGAAAGAAAAAAATATTCCCTCATCAGTAAATTGCATCTAGGCTGTGAGGAACTTTTAATAAACTATAAATAACTTCATAAGGACACCATGGCTTATGGGTTCCTTGAATGATGGAGCTTTCAGGGTTCCAACAGATATGAGTGTATCTCTTGTGGGACTCTGAAACCTATGCCTGTGGCATTGTTATTAGAAGTATTAGATTAGGTAGAGCATGAGGCTGTCAAAAGCTACATCCGCAAACATTACCAACACAACCTGTTAAAAAGACAAAGCTGAGTTGAATTTATTGCTTACCACAGTAGAAGGGAACACTGCCATGCAAAGCTCTGGTAGTGTACTCAGAGCAGGAAAGACAAGGACAGAATGGATTAAGAATCGAAAGTTTGATTTAAGGTGGGCTTTTAAAAACGGGGAGGGGCTAGGGGAGTGGGCTTTATCAGAATTGGGTAAAGTTCAAGAATATGATACAATAGCACAGGATTGGAGGAAACAGCAAGGCAAGGATTTTGAAGGAAAGAATTCAAAGAATCTCAGGCCATTAACTGTCTGCAGATACTTTTCACTAAAGAGTTAATAGGTCTTTGCAAAGTTCCTGTAATAAAAATATCAAACCGTTTTTCTGAGCAGGAGAGTTGTGGAGAAAGAAAGTCAAGCTAAGGGAGACAGAGGGATAGTCCAAAGTCACGTTAATGTAGACGGTAAGATAGAGTTTTAGTTTTCAGTGTCCAGGATGAGTGACAGTAGTGGTGATGGTGAGATTAGACTATTTCTCAAGGCTTTTAAGTCAGGATGTCTCCAGTACCTGCTGACTGAGTCTTATTTTCTCATTTTTAAGTTGTCTTCTTGGGGAGATGGGGGACAGGGAGCATAGCTCTTTGGACTGCTACACAAACTGCTATGAGGTCTATGTCCATGGGAGAAGATGTTAATACTGCCCTTTTGATGAGCAGGGATTTCTATTCTGTACCCTTCTGAGTCTACTGATAAACAAGCATGATCTACAGTAGTCGTGTTTGAATGTTTAGTTGATCAGTATTGCAGATACAAATACAGAGTTTATGATCAAATGCCTGGTGTGCACTTTCCCAGAAGATGCTAGTTTCCATTGTGATTTGTTTGTTTTTGGGTAATTGTGTCAGGAAAAATCAGCCGTCTTCAGTTATATTCATGTTTATACACAGGATTACACTGAGTTGTGAATGGCCTTACTCAAAAACTTTTACAGATGTTGCAGTTGTCTTGGTGACAGTGAATTAAGAGGTCTAGATCATGGAAAGCAGTGCAAAAATTATTTTACCATAAATTACAGATTTTTAGATTTGCTCAATTTTATATTCAATATGATGCTACTGGAATTTTAGAATCACTTCTTCTTGTCTTCAGTATTGAAATCTAACAAGTTTAAAAAAAGAACATCTATTTAATGACATCTTACCTATGTTGGCAAAGAAAGTAATTATTTTTAGGAAATATACAGTCTCCATGTACAGAAGCCTGCCAGTACATATGATAAACATATCACTAGGACTCATCACTAGCTCAATTGTTAAATTTTTGCTCTTTAGTGTTATGAATGACTGTGTATTTGGTTTGAATTCTGAGATGTGGTGGTACATTGAGAAATATACAGGGATGGCTGTCTTAGTCCATTTTGTGTAGCTATAACAGTATGCCTGAGGCTGGGTAATTTATAAAGAAAAGAAGTCTATTTCGCTCACAGCTCTGCAGGTTAGGAAGTTCAAGAGCATGGCCCTGGATTCTGATGAGTGTTTTCATGCTGCATCATAACCTTGTGGAGAAAGTCAAAGGACAAGCAGACATATGAGGAGAGACAAAACCCAAACAGTGCCCTGGCTCTAGAAAAATCTACTGTTGCAGGAAGTTATCCATTCCTTTAAAAATGAATCCAGTCTTGCCAGAGTGAGAACTCACCCACTGCCATGAGAATGGTACCAAGACATTCATAAGAGATTCAATCCCATGACTCAAACACCTCCCACTAGGCCCCATGCTCCAACACTACCACATTGGGGATCAAATCCAACAAACCACATGCAAGCTATAGCAATGACGTAAGAAGGATTTATTCTTCTCTGAATGTCATCCTTTAAATGAAAAAAACAAATCCCTTACTTGATTTCATTCATCTATTCACCTCAGTATATATATAGTTATATATATATTGTTTTTTATATATATATATTTACCTCTTTCTCTCTGTCTCTCATATGTGTATATATCTCATATGTGTTTATATATGTGTATATATCTCATATGTGTATATATGTGTATAGCACATATCTATATCTAGCAGTATATATATATATACATGTGTCAGGAATTCCTTTATTATAAGTATTGGGGAATCTAGCAGTGAACAAGCACACAAATCCTCCCCTATCTTCATAAAACTGTTAAAGAGAAATTGTACCAGACATTTGTTAAAAACAAAGACTGTATTCAAGACCGTTGCAATAGTAGAGAGAGATTTTTGCACTAGGGGAGAGGGATTGAACTCAACTTTGTTGAAACAAGTGGTGGAAATGTTGGTCAATATGATTAGGCCATCTAATCATTTGATAATTGGTGCTTATCAAAGTTTGACATCTACCCTCCTACAGATATTAGAAAACAGAGGCACTATCTTTCTTGATGATTACATTCCAAAGGAATAGCCCACAAGTCTTTGAGAAAGACATTCCTGGGTTATAAAATTGGCAAGAGGCTGAAAGAAGATTTTCCTCTGAAAGAGGCAGAGAATTTACAATAGAAAGTTTTCTAAAGTAAATGTTCTAAGAAAAGGGAAGTCAGGGTCCTAGACTTAGGAAGAAGCCAAATTAAGGTCGTCTTGGTCAGAGTGAATATTCTGGTGGGGGAAAAACAGACAGTAAGTATACATGGACAATTTAAAATATGTGTGTGTGTGTGTGTGTGTGTGTGTGTGTGTATAATTTCAGTTAGTGATGTGCTCTACAAATAAAAGTAATACAGGAGCAACAGGATATAGATAATGACCGGGGTGATGAGGAGGTGAACCATGTGGGAAAGCGTGTAATGGGCTAAATGTAGCTGTTAGGTTAGGATTTGCTTTTAGTTGCAAAGAAAAGAGACTCAAGTGACCTCAAGTAATGGAAGATTTAGTATAAGGATGAATATTTTTCAGCACATAGCACAAATAACAGTGGTACCTTAGGACCTAATGTATGACTCTAGCCCGAGGTGGCTCTGGGGAACCTGGCCCAAGGCACAGCCAATTTCTAATATTAGGGAAGTGAGCCTGAAAAAAGGAAGGAGCTGAACCAAGTATAGGGAAGTGAGGAAAAAGAAAATGGAGCTACTCTTTGAATTCCTTCTTCATATGTCTCGCAGTCTTTCTTTGACATTGTTTTCTCCAGTATCATTTTCTTATAGCCTTAACATTCCGTATTATCACATATTATCATTAAAATTGTTGGAAAAAGGGATATTTTAGAAAATTATTTTGGAGGACATGACTGTTTACTCTTCTAGCTATTTTCTTAGGGTTTGTAGATCTTTACTTGAGTTTTCCACCGCTAATGTGACTCACTCACTCTGTCAAGAAATTCTTGACTGAATTTCTTACCATGCTTGTTAATTTCATCTGAACTTGACTGGACCTTGGAGTGTTCAGATTACACTTTATTACTGGGTATTTCTGTTTCTTGCTGAGATTAGCGCTTGGATCAGTACATTCAGTAAAGCAGATTGTTCTCCCCAATGTGGATGGGCATTATCCAATCTGTTGAGGACCTGAATAGAACAAGAGATGGAAGAAGGAGGAATTCTCTCCTTTTTTCTGCTTTACTACTTGATCTGGGACATCTCATCTCATCTTGTCTTGCCCTTGGGCTGGAATTTACACCATTGACCTGGTTCTCAGGTCTTTGGACTTGAATTGCAATATCGGCTTTCTTGGGTCTCCAGGTTGCAGATGGCAGACTGTGGAACTTCTCTGCCTTCATAATCATTTGAGCCCATTCCTCACAATACTGCTCTCTCTCTTCCTAAATATCATTATCTATATACAGTTATTCCCTTTTATCCATGGGTATACATTCCAAGACCCCCAGTGGAGGCCTGAACCACAGATGATACTGAACCCTATATATACTATGCTTTCTCATATACAGGCGTACCTATGATAAGTTTAGTTTATAAATTAGGCACAGTAAGAAATTAACAATAACAACAAAATAGAAGAATTATTACAATGTACTATAATAAAAGTTATGTGAATGTGCTTGCTGTCTTCCAAAACATCTGTTTGTTACTATACTCACCCCTTTTCTTATGATGATGTGAGATGAAAAAATGCCTACATGATTAGATGTGTAGGGTGAATGATGTAGGCATTGTGACATAGCTTTAGGCTACTATTGACCTTCTGATAATGCATCAGAAGAGGATTAAATTCTTCAGGTGATCCTGGATCATTAAGCCATGAACATTAATGGTTGGATGTCAGGAGCAGAAGCAGATAATGTCAATATTGGGGATCCTTGATAGTTGAAGGTTATTTTTTACTAAAACCTTTGGGAAGAACGCTGTAGTTGGAAATTATTGTCTCTTTTAAACTCATTAAAATGTTGCTATTGAAATTGTATTCCATCCAGGCATGGTGGCTCACGCCTGTAATCCCAGCACTTTGGGAGGCTGAGGTGGGTGGATTGCCTGAGCTCAGGAGTTCGAGACCATCCTGGGCAACATGGTGAAACCCTGTCTCTACTAAAAATACAAAAATTAGCCTGGCGCGGTGGCTCATGCCTGTAATCCCAGCACTTCAGGAGGCCGAGGCTGGCGGATCACCTGAGGTCGTGAGTTCAAGACCAGCCTGACCAACATGGAGAAACCCTGTCCCTACTAAAAATACAAAATTAGCCGGGGTGGTGGCGCATTCCTGTAATCCCAGCTACTCAGGAGGCTGAGGCAGGAGAATCACTTGAACCTGGGAGACAGTGGTTGCAGTGAGCCAAGATTGCGCCATTGCACTCCAGCCTGAGCAACAAAAGCAAAACTCCATCACACACACACAAAAAAAAAAAAGAAAAAAAAAGAAATTGTATTCCTTCGTTGATCATATAGGAGATTTTAGTGCTTTGTTCCATCTGTGGATCATATTCCATAATTCTGTCCATTATTGTTTGTAGAATCTGAAACACTTCAGCAACTTTCCACATTGGAAAGTGGATACTTTCCAGCAAGTATCCACATTGCTAGTTCTGTTTCAGTTTCTTCTTCTTCCTCTGTAGGTGACTCAACAAGTTCTTCCAGTTTCTCATTGGTTAGCACTTCTGATGACTTGCAATATGTTCTCCACTTCATCAAGTATATTGGCAAATTCTTCTTCACTACCTTGTCTTACTGTGTGAATTATTTTCCTAGCTTCTTCATTGATCCCCAGGAAGCCTTTAAAATCATTCATGACTTCATTCCATAAGTTCTTCCAGTAGGTATTTGCAATTTCTGATTTTAATTAATCCATTGCAGTTTTGATGAACACTATTGCATCAGAGATAGTGAATGATTTCCAGCACTGCTTTATATCTGGATTAGGGTCTGCATTAGTTGCTGATCAAATGCAATCAAATATCAGGCAGGCGTATGTGGCATTGACAAACCAAATGATATCCTGGTCAAAGGGCTGAAACAAGGAGGTTATATTTGAAGGTAAAAATACAACGTAAACATTTTCATTTTCATAGAAAATTCAGGATGGCTGGGTGCATTCTCATCTCCATCTCCATCCCTGTTCCTGTATCCATCTCCACCTGCACCTCCATCTCCATCTCCATTTCCATCTCTATCTGTATCTCCATCTCCATCTCCATATCTCCATCTGCATCTCCATCTCCACCTCCATCTGCATCTGCATCTCCATCTCCATCTGCGTCTCCATCTTCATCTGCATCTGCATCTTCATCTCCAATCATCTTCACCTCCATCTCCATCTCCATCTGCATCTGTATCTGCATCTGCATCTCCATCTCCATCTCCATCTTTATCTGCATCTCCATCTGTACCTCCATCTCCATCTCCATCTGCATCTGCGTCTCTGTCTCCATCTCCATCTCCATCCCCATCCCTGTATCCATCTCCATCTGCACCTCTATTTCCATATCTCCATCTCCATATCTCCCTATCTCCATCTCCATTTCCATTTTTCATGTCCATCATGTCCTGTTGGTCCTGTTTCTCTGGAGAGCCCTGACAAATACACTTAGTCTTTCTTCTCTTTTGCTTTGTCTCTTTGCTTACATAGCCCATCATGGCCACTTCAGTCTTACTCTGCTTCAACTTTCATTGCCTGTTACCTCATTCCCTCAGCATTTCTTGTATTATTTAAGCTGTAAAACAAGAGTCTTAACCTTCAGGGATGGGGATAGTTAGGAGAAGTGTCTCTGAGGGGGTTATATTTTTAAGCCCAGATCTGAAAGATGCATAGGAATTCACCAGGCAAAAGAAACTGTTGGTGGGTAGGGAAATTCTTTTAAACAGCATGTTTGGAGATCCCCTGGGTGAGAGAGAATATATTTTTAAGGTAGGAAAGAAGTCCTATATGAACAGAGTGTAGAGAGCAGAAGACAGATGCACAAGGTGAGTCTGAAGAGGTAGGCAGGGGTAGGTTGTGTTAAGGAGTTTGAGTTTTATTCTAAAGGCAGCAAGAAATTATTGAAGAAGGATTTAAAACATCCCCAATTTGGTTTGCTTGTACATATATCATAATGTTAAAAAAAATTCAGGGCTTTAGGCAATATACCTCTTTGTAGGGTACATACTTTGGTCAAGCTTTATATTCACTGTGGACCCAGTGGATATGAAAATAAAAGTATTTTACACAACAAGAAGCATATTAAATGTTAGTACATTTTGGATATTGCTGGCAGTAAGTGCCTATTCTTTATCTGTCTGTCTGGCCATATATGCCACTGTGTTTCACTAAGAATATGAATTGGCTAATACAGGTGTTATGCACAAGTTATTTAAATTCAGATCTTCTACAGGAGAATGCTAGCTAATCCATGGAGTAATTAGGATTATTTCCCCGTAGAGCTCTTGGTAGCTTGAGTTGGAGAAGTGAATTCTGAACAGGAGAAAAAGCAATATAATTTGTTATCTGGGTTAGAGGTTCAGATAAATGTAGTTTGCAATTTTTTTTCAGTCTTTAAATTGCACTCTACAAAAGGAAATGGAAATGGACTATGTAATCATTCATGTATAAAATCTATTTAGAATAAGAGCCCAATGCTTATGAAACAGAGCTTATTATTGTTTTGTGGTTTCTATCCAGTTGCCTGATGTGGTACTACTCATGAAAATTAAGAAGCTATTAATTATTAATTATGGTATCAGTGCTGGGAGAATCAGAAATTATTATGAGAGATTTGTATATTAAGTTATTCTTTAATTAATGTTTTCATTCTTTCAATCACTAGGTTTCTAAGAGTCCTAGAGTGTGTTAGGGATAAAAGAATGAACGAAACATGATACACATACACAATCACAAAGAGACAAGTGTCATGAAAAGAATGTACATGGTTCTTTGAGATTATGTAATGAAATGACCTGATCTAGATCAGAAAGGGAAAGTTCCCTAAGGAAGTGATAACTGAGCTATAATCTAAAATATGGATAGAACCAACTAGGCTGAGGAAGGGGCATGAAAGAGTTGTAGAACATTCCATTTAGAAAGAACAGAAAGTGCATAGTCCCTGTGTTTGAGGGAGAATGACATACTCAAAAAATTGAAAGCTGGATGGAGAGTGAGCAGAAGAGAATGGGGCTAGAGTGGTAAGCCTGGACCAGACCATTCAAGACCATATAAACAAAACAGATTTTAGAATAGTGGGAAGCTGTGAGATGATTTTAAACCAGCAGTGATTTTGAAAAGGTGACTCTTATGCAGTGTTCAGAACAGATTGAATAGGTTTAAACAAATGCCTTGACACTTAGGAAACTCCGGTAGATAGAGGAGAGAGATGCTATTAGTATGATCTAAGGACAGGACAGTGGAGGTTGAGAGAAGTAGATAAATTTGAGAGATAGTTAGGAGTTAAAATTATGTATTGATAAAAACAAATATTTAAAAAAAATGGAACCTGAATCAGAACAGTTTCCAAGATCTAACTACCAGTTTACAGGAAAGTGGGAGGACAGAGGATTATATTAGTGACACCATAATGATGAAAACCTCAGAATTCACAATTTAGGAAACTCTATAGGACAAACAAATAAATTTGACTTCAACAGATTAAAAAAAGGAGAGGGAAATGTGTAGATTAAGAGACACATTAACAAAGCACAAAGTGTGGACCTTCTTTTGTCCTAATTCTAAGAAACCAGCTGGGGAGAGGTTGGGCATTGAGTGGACTGGATATTTGCTGATTTTGAGAAATCTTGTTAGGTTTTATCAGGTGTGATAATGGGTGATAGGTTTGTTGAATTAAAAAATATGTTGTCTTTTAGAGACATACCCTAAAGTATCTATGGACAAAATTATACATTTTGGATTTGCTTCAAAATAATCCAGTGGGACCAGGAGTTTGTTGTTAAAAGAGAGATGTAGAAGAAGCAAGGGTGGTGATAAGTTAATAATTACTCTAGCCAAGTTATGGGTAAATGGGGGAATTGTTGTGCTATTTATCTGTTTTTTTTTATGTTTGAGCTTTTCCATGATAAAATATTGTTCTGAAATGAATAGGATTTTAAGGTAGGTTGGGTGAGGTGATGTCAGAGAAAGGGATGGCAAGGATACTTCTTGGTTTCTGATTTGCTTAGATAGCTGATTTAGGAGTGTGAGGGGGTGCATTTCTTTTTTTCTTAATGAGAAGGACATGATATGTTTAAATATCTGTGGGAAAGATGTAGTTGAAGAGGGTATGGTTGGAGTTTTGAGTAGAGTAGAGAAGGCTTGAAATACAGTGAGCAGGTAAATTTATAAGAAAAACAGGAAACTTGCTAGGTAGTTGACAGATGCATTGAAGGTGATGATAATGAATTTACAGTGGAACCCATTGTATAACTTTCTTGAGCAGTTCATAATACAGATGTGAAGAAAGCTGGTAATTGAGCCAGGACTAGAATTTTGACGGTGGGTGTAAAGGAGAGACAGAGATGCTAAGCAATTTAGGGTGTTGATGTTATTGAAATTATAGGATTGCATAAGAAAAAAGGTAGAGAATGAAGAGGGTTAATAAATTGGGGAAAGGTAGATTTGTCATTGGACTACAGGTTCAGTAAGGATCAACTACTTTTGCAGTTGGTGTAATTGGGCCACTGATCTTGACAGAGAAGCAGCCCTGGTCAGATAGCAGGATGATTCAATTCAAAATTTCAGAGCTGGAGAAAGTTTTGGAATATAACAAATTTTAGATTATGATCATGAGAGTGGGTATCTGAGGAGAAGTAGAAAGGTTGTTGGAGATGAATTGGTGAAGAAACTCCAAGGCCAGGCTATTGGAAGGGTCATCTCCATGGATACCATCCAAGGTGATGTTAAGTTTTAGGTGAGATTGACTTTTAGAAATATTTGTAAGATTTATGAAGTAATAACTTGGAGTTCTTTATTCTCATGGAGTATTTGTTGGCATCCATGATAACAGTGACATATTTCTGAATATAACAGATAAATAACACCCAACAATTGTATATTAAATCTTACTTTACCTACCCATATCTTTCCCATTTGGGATAATGTCACATTAAAATGGGACCTCTCTATTAATGCGATATCTATATTGCTCCAGTGTTATGTCATAGAAATGTGAAATTCTGTGCTCATAAATATGTAACATATGCACTTTTCTTACATTTTTATCAGTTGTCATTTTTCCTGCATATCAAATCCCTCTAAGGCTTTACAGATAATGACCACCATAATTTATTCAACTCATGAGTCTGCAGTTCAGTTGGGTAGTTCTGCTGATTTAGGCTAGGTTTGGCTTATCTCAACTAAGTTTACTCGTGCATCTGTGGTCAGCCACTGAGTTGGCTAGGCCTGAATAGTCTAGGATGGCTGAAATGCATGACTCGAAGGGATGCTTCTATGGTCTCTCATCCCCCAAAGCCTAGTGAGTCTTGTTCACACAGCAGCTGGGCTGGTTTCCAAGACCACAGGTGAAGGTGGTGTGCAAGGCCTTTTGAGCCCTAGGCTTGGATCTGCTGCAATCATTTATATCACATTCTGTTGGCCAAAGCAAGTCCTAAAGTCAGTCCAGATTTAAGAGATAGGAAATAGACTGTATCTCTTGATGGGAGGAATTATAAGTAACATTGCAGAGGAGTATGGATACAGGGAGAAAAACAAACACAGCTATGTTTTTGAAACAATCTACCAGAACATTGTATTGTGAGAATGCAAAATGTAGGTGAAAAATCATGCAACTGGATATAACAAGTCTGTATTCCTGCTCTTTTATCTCCACTTAATTATCATGTGTCCTTGGCCAAGAAAGTTAAAGAAAATAGGAAGGAATATTGGCTGAATTATCTACCTGCTATTATTAGTGATGATCAAATGAGAGAATTGATTTGTATTTTGGGTGGCTTTATCATTGCAAGATATTATTTTACTCTGATAACACCTCACATCTCTTTAATGTGGAATAGACAAAAGTAACTTAAAGAGTTACTTTTGGCACAGAGGTGTCTCCTGGATATTACTCCTTGTGCTACTATGGCCTGAGGGGCTTGTCAAGTAAGGAAATTGGCTAGAAAGGTGGAAGGCTGATGGCTGAAAGTCCTCCATTCACTCTGCTGTGTTCTGTTATGCACTTGATGTATTTGATATTCTCTTCCACAGTGGAACCCCAGGGATTTGTGTGTTAACAGCTCAGAGGTTGGGATAGAGGCAGAAAGCCACTGGAGTGCAGAGGAGGGCACAGAAAGATTGGAAAGTTTGGAGTGACATGAAGCAGAAAATCAATGAGTAGCTAAGACTGGTGGAAAGTACAGCATCAAAACATTGTTATGAAAAAGGCGGAAGTACATAAGAAGGGCATTTTTGGAGGATCAACCTCTAAAACTGTCCAGTAGTATCATATGAGTGAAATTAAAATTGCCAACAGGAATTAAATGCAATTTGTGGCCCAATCTAAAGGTTATGAGAATGAATCATAAAATAAGGAAAGTCTCTTATTTTAGATACAATGATGGCTATGACTCCCTGCCCCCCCCCAACCAAATATCACAGGATGAGTAAGAAATTATTAATCTGAATCATGTACTGTGGTGAAATGTTAGCTTAATAACACATCAGTGACTATTGGGTTTTCCATAACCTTTTTTTGATGTTTATGACATACTTCAAGAAAAATTATCCCAATCTTAAGTGTACAGCAGAAAGAATTTTCACAAAGTGAACACACCTAGTGATTAGCAGCCATGTTAGGAAGCAAAATATTGCCAGAACCTGAAGGTTTCCTCATGTCTTTTGTAATCACTGCCCCTCTCCCAACAAAGGGAGACAGTATGCTCATTTAACCCCATGGAGTAGTTCCACCTGTTTCTGAACTCTTCAGAAATGGAATCATACAGCATATACTCTTTTGTGTCTAGCTCCTTTTGCTCAACATGATGTTTGGGGGCAAAAAGGAATCTGGTTTTATTGGAGCACTAGGGCTTTGCAGAGGCATAGAGGGAAATGACCTGGCAGCATAGACAGAGATGGGATTGCGGGCATTGAAGGCCTGTTCAAGAGATTATGCTTAATGTCTGTGATGAGCCCTTGGAGGATATGCTCAGTGCTACCTTTCAGGGAGATTAATATTGCAGCAATGATGTAGGAGAGACTGGGAGTAAGGACAGGAAGGCTGCAGGGTGGTTGGTTGTTGTGGAAAATGTACTCGGAATCTGAAAGACTGGGTCTGAGTGATACTCTCATTCCTTGCTGTCTTTGGACGGTTTGTTCAACCTGACCAAGCTTCAGTGTCCTCATATGAACAATGAAGGTAGGAATCCTGCTATTATGAAAACAAAATGAGTTGATCCATGTTGGAGAACTACAGACTATATAGATATAAGAGTTCCAGGGCCTCCATGAACCCCTATTGTGGGCCATTGCTGTGACTGAGTGGCGAGAAAGAGGAGGCTAGGTATTTAATCTCCTTTATTCAGTCATGTAGAGAATGCTCATGTTTAAGCAAATATTGCAGGTATTCATGTGGTTGGATAAATTACACTTTAGGTATAGAGACTTTCAGAATGAATGAAGGAAGATTCTGGAGACAGACTGCCTGAATGTGAATCTGGGATCCTCCTCTTACTATCTATGTGAACTTAGTCCAATTATTTTTAACTTTTCTGGGCCATGCTTTAACGATAGGTACCACATAGGATTGTTCTGAATTTTAAATTAATTAATACAAAGAAAACACTTAGAATAGTACCTGGCATATAGTAAATAGTCAATGTTATTATTGCCTTGTTTGTCTTTTCCAAGTAGCAATAAATGACCTAACTTTCTGTTGGTTAACTGCATAGAAGTGTGTGGCACAGGCTTGTTGAAATCTTGTTTGCATCCTTCTATCCCTGTAGCTCCAACTTTTTTCTGGGTTACCCACATTAGGATTGAACAGAGTGAGCTCAGCCCTCATCCATGCACTGTGTATTTGAATATAAATAGTGCCCTGCCCCAATCTCCCTTTTTCCAGTTCCTTTCACTTTTCCTAATAGAGTTGAGTTTTGAGGGGTTTTTTTTTTGGCAGTTCTCTGATGAATATATTCAACTGATCTCCTGTGTGTGTGACCTAGTAATATGGTTTGGTTGTTTCCCCACCCAACTCTCATCTTAAATTGTAGCTTCCATAATTCCCAGGTGTTTTGGGAGGGACCAGGTGGAGATAATTGAATCATGGGGGTGTTTTCCCCCATACTGTTTTTGCGGTAGTAAATAAGTCTCATGAGATCTGATGGTTTTATAAGGCGTTTCCCCTTTTGTTTGGCTCGTATTCTCTCTTGCCTGATGCCATGTAAGATGTGCCTTTTGCCTTCCTCCATGATTGTGAGGCTTCCAGCCACATGGAACTGTGAGTCCATTAAACCTCTTTTCCTTTATGAATTACCCAGTCTCAAGTATGTCTTTATCAGCAGTATGAAAATGGAGTAATACACCTAGTCAGTGTAGAGATTAAGGATAATTTCTCTTTTGTACTCAATGAAGTACACTATTAATGCAACCTTTATTGACTGTTTTGTTCTCTACATTATACTGTTAAATCATTCTGAGTTTGTAATTAAAGCTCCCCAAATTCACCCCCAACATTTGCTAGTTTCACAAAAGTTTATTCTTTTGTTTATTGAATTATTGGCTGCTTAACATATTACCATATGCCAGCTTTGTAGTTGACAGTAGATCTACTCCTTAGAGTTTAGAGTTTCCTGGAATATGCAAACATACTTGTAGTAAGCGTGACAGTGAAAATTGTTATAATAGAGATGTGCAGAAACTGTATGATAATAAAAAGGAAGGATACCTAATTCTCCCAGTGGGGGACGGGGGAGAGTATGACAATGAAGATGGCAGAGGTAGGGAGAAGATGTCAGGGTAGTACACGTGGAAGAGAAAGTGTTTGTCATAAACTGTATGTAAGATCCTAACCACTAAGAGAGTGGAGGAAGAAAGCCTTTAAACAAAGAGAATAACTTGTAATATAGCATGAAACAGCATGGACATTCTGAGAACTACTCCTACCTGAGAACAGCAGCAGCCTAGAGAGCAGGTGGAGGAATTGGCAGGAGAGATGCTGAGTAGGTAGGCAGGTACAAGGTCCTGGTGGGCTTTGCATGTCACACTTGAAAATTAATATTTATTCCTACAGGTAATGAGCCAACATGAAAGGAGTTTATATTAAAGAGGGACATGGTTAGATAGATGTGCATTTAAAAAAATACGAGACTGATAGCCTTTATAGTGTGATCTGTGAATTAGAGGAAGCAAGAATAGAGGTGGGATGGCTGATGGAGAGGCAGTTCCTATCACACAAGTGAGAAAAAACTGTGAAGTCATGACCAAAACATGCCTATGGGAATGGAAAAGAAGGACATTTTCTGAGAGATTTATTAAATAGATATATTTTGAGCACTTAGGCACTTTGAGTGATGAAACTCTCAGGACTTGATAACCAGCTACATGTGGCAGGAAATGGGAAAAGTGGAGGCTTTGCCCCAGGTCTGAGTGACTGGGTGGATAATGATGTCATTCACATGATAGAAGATAGCTGATTTGGGAGAAGCAAAGGGTTCCCTTTGGGACCTGTTTTTGGATACCTGTGGGATATCCACGTGGAAATGCACAGCAGACATTTGGCTTAGTATGAATAACTCAGGAGAGAGGTTGTTTTGGTGCTAAATGGACTTGAGAATCATTCATATATAGAAGGTGGTTGAAAGGGCGTCAGTTGGAGGGTTGGCTAAAAATCAAGAGGAAGTGGTGCCAGAGGACCTATGGCAGAGAGAGTCTATAATGCTTGGTATATATCTATATACATTACTAATATTTTATATATACTTTATGTATATATATCAAGTTTGTATATTTACTAATATTTTATTACTTTTTAAACTTATAAAACACTTTATAATATTTAAGTAGTGTCACACTACTTCTAAACCTATGGTAGAGAGAGTCTATAATGCTTTATAGATATATAACTAATATTTTATATATACTTTATATATCAATGTCTATTTACTAATATTTTGTTACTTTTTAAGCTTATAAAACATTTTATAGTTTTTAAGAAGTGTCAAACTACTTCTAAATATTAGAAAATGTGCTTTCAAGTAAGTAGAGTCCAGAGCAGGCCTGTCGGGATGGGTCACCTCCTTTTGGAGCAATCTACTTGCTAGAGATGAAGGATGTATGTCTTTCCGCCATTTGGACCTAATTCTAGTAGGTCCTAACTCGTCACATTCTAGTTGGGGCTTGTGTTGGCTTTCTTAGTTTGAATGGGGTGAAGATTTTCTCTCTGTTTTTCCTTCTCTTTGCTTTTAGTTATTTTCAGAGAAAAGAATTCAGGTATAAATGACTTTTCTATGCAGCATTTAAACAGCAGTCCCAAAGTTCCTTTAAAAGTTTGAGCTAACCAGAAAACATTATCTATAACATCATTGTTTTTATTTTTAAACTGAACTCTGTTTGAGCTTTTCATGTATTTCGATTATGCATTTCTTTAGAGCAGAAGTGAGGCATATTTATCTTAATATCCCCAGGGCTTATAACAGAACTTGGCATGTAGGAGTGCTCCATAAATGTTTATTTTTGTACTACTTGTTGATGACTACACAGTTCCATTTTTGAAAGCTTTCAAGCTTTCTTGACTCTTCTTACCTTCCAACATCTCATGTCACTGAATTACACAAATTTGTCTTCTTTATTTTATTAATTCTACTCTTTTTAACTGACTAAAGTTCAGCATCTTTTTCCCCCAAGTGTTAAAGTGAAATGGAAATTTGTTTTTAGGCTGTATATATGCCACAATATTTGAGAGTTTTGACTTAAACAGAGGTAGGCCTAAAGAAATTGAAGTTGAGACAGAAACCCGGCAGGATGACCCTGCTACTCCTTTGTTTCTATAGCGACTCTTGTTTCTACTTCTCTTTGTTATCTTTCTCTTTTAAATTTTCATTATGAAAAATTTCAAACACATACTGCCTTATAGAATATAGTATAACAAACCAGCAAACCAGATGCATTCTTAACTGTTTCTTTCTTTTTTTTTTGTTTTTTTGTTTTTTTGAGATGGAGTCTCGCTCTGTCGTCCAGGCTGGGGTGCAGTGGTGTGATCTCGGCTCACTGTCCCCTCCGTCTCCCGGGTTCAAGCAATTCTCCTTGCCTCAGCCTCTGAGTAGCTGGGATTACAGGCACCCATCACCATGCCCGGCTAATTTTTGAATTTTTTTAGTAGAGACGGGGTTTTGCCATGTTGGTCAGGCTGATCTTGAACTCCTGACCTCAGGTGATCCACCTGCCTCGGCCTCCCAAAGTTATGGGATTACAGGCATGAATTACTGCACCCTGTCAACAGTTTCCTTCTTAATTATCAGGAACTTTACCATGCATAATTAGAGTCTTATTAATATACATCTATTCTACTGCAACAACAAATTCCTCCTTGCTGGTCAGAATTCATGTCAGAGTAAGTTATATTAGATTCTTTGTCTACATTCTGGGAGACAGGGTTAGCAGTAAGGAAGTCCTGGACATGAATGGATTTGCAGGTGATGACTGCACGAGAGGCTTCCTGGATCACTGCTCCATTTTCCCTCCCTGCCTGTTTTGTGAACTGCATCAGGAATGAACTTATCCTACCTCTGCAGGTGGCCTATTACATGCTTCCAAAAAGTAACTATGGGACTTTCACTGATTTAAGAAAGCCTATGCTGTGCTTTGATTGGGATAATCCCTTATTTGTTATGTTAAGCTTCTCAACAAAATATGAATTTTCCGGCTGCTGTTTTTTTTTTGGTGTTCTTTTTGGTGGCTTTTGCTAGAGAATGAATAGAATTTAGGAGGCCACACACCTGTTTCAGCTTCAGCTCTGTTCACGTTTTCAGAACTCTAGAATGTAGTGATTCTCATGATTGTGGCAGGAGGTAGTGGGGCCAACAATGCTATTTGTTCATTTTCCCCATATGTACCCAAGGATTTCCTGTTTGATTGCCTGTAAGACTGTGCTTCCTTTTTCAGAGTTCTGCTATTTGGAGCTATCATAAAATAAGAAATGA
This sequence comes from Papio anubis, assembly GCF_008728515.1. Lineage (NCBI taxonomy): Eukaryota > Metazoa > Chordata > Mammalia > Primates > Cercopithecidae > Papio > Papio anubis. Next base: position 43,607,852 of record NC_044982.1, read on the forward strand.
AAAGAAACCTTTTAGAGTAGAGGGAAAATTTTATAGGAAAAGGAAATAAAAGTTCTGAATTCAACACCCCTATTTGTATACTCTGTATATAATGCATTTGAGCATTTTTCATCTTTGGTTTCTCTCTGTACCATTTATATTCTACTTATGAAAATAAATTGGGAGTTTCTTAGCTAATGAAAAGTTATTTTATCTAATAATTCACAAACATGAATTTCTGGGTAGGAAGAAATCTATTTTTTTTCCAGTTTATCATTTTGACTTTTTTGATTTCTAAAAATCAGACCTATAGTATACATCTGTTCTTAATATGTAAATGGATGGTTAAATTTATGAAGGTGAGTCATTATATTGTTTCCCCAGCTTTTTTTTTTTTTTCTGAAAATGTGGTGTCTTTTTTTTTTTAATCCAGGGAATCAGCAGTCTCTTCAGTTCTTTAAAAGTGGTGCGTCTCTTACGACTGGGCCGTGTGGCTAGGAAACTGGACCATTATCTAGAATATGGAGCAGCAGTCCTCGTGCTTCTGGTGTGTGTGTTTGGACTGGTGGCCCACTGGCTGGCCTGCATATGGTATAGCATCGGAGACTACGAGGTCATCGACGAAGTCACTAACACCATCCAAATGGACAGTTGGCTCTACCAGCTGGCCTTGAGCATTGGGACTCCATACCGCTACAATACCAGTGCTGGGATATGGGAAGGAGGACCCAGCAAGGATTCGCTGTATGTGTCCTCTCTCTACTTTACCATGACAAGCCTTACAACCATAGGATTTGGAAACATAGCTCCTACCACAGATGTGGAAAAGATGTTTTCGGTGGCTATGATGATGGTTGGCTGTAAGTATTTTAATGTTTTCATTAAAAATTATTATTATTGGCAGTTTTCCTGGCTACAATCTCAGATAGGATTAAAATGAACTACTTTGTCTTCGGAAAGGTATTTAATCCATCTTATGTGCATTTTTTATCTACTTTAGAAAATAGAAATGCAAAATAATATATTTTACTCTTCAGAACATATTAATGTGTGAAAAACATATTAATGTGTGTACCCAACAGAGCTCTCTTGAAGGAACCAGGACCAACATCCAGACAGGTGGCATTTAGCACATTCCATAGATTTTGTTGGTAATGTGTTAAATTCCAAAAACAGATAGGATCCAATGTGAAATATATTGTTTATAAATATTCTAGTTAATACTGAATTCCTAAATTAAAGTTGAACTTAGGATACACTTTTGTATAGGTTTTTACAATTAAGACTAGGAGAAGGGGTTTATTAACGTAGTCTTCATTACAGTCACTGTAGGTTGAATATATGCCTATTTGAGGGAATGAAAGGATGGCTGAATATAAGCCCATTCAGCAATGAGAAGTGTCTAGGATTTAACATGTATACCTGAGTACCAAGTTCTTAGAAGTGGAATGCCCCCAAAAGGGACAAAGACCATGTCCTTTGCACTCAGACTGCGACTGGATGGCATCAGACCACAACCTAAAGGAAATACATACCAAAGAAGTTGCTTTTGAAGATCTTGAGGGAGACTTCACCGTCATTCATGCCTTCAAGTTGACTTAGATGACTTATTCACACCTAGTTCTGGTACCTAAACTAACCTTAAGATTGTACTGAAGGTGTGATTAGCATTATTAGCGCCTCTTAAGCCTTCGGATCATGGTCATTGGTTTTTGTGTGTGTGTGTCTAAGCTGTTTTTTCTGAGATTCCATGTTACAGAGGCTTAGATTTTGACATTGATGGTAAAAGTTCTTGGAGTCCAGGGATGTTGGCTGGACTGTGAAAGGTTAATATCTTGGGTCTAAGCAGGTAGTTTTCATCGTTTAGAATGTCTGAAAGCTATTGGAGCACCAGTGTTGGCAGTTGTTCAGCTTCTGTTTGTCCAATACACCCTTGTACAGGTATAGGAATAAGAACACGCAGACTCTATTTGCTGGTTAGAGCTTGCAGTTAGAAAGAGAGTGAGAATTCCGAGTGCTGTCTGCTCCAGAGGCTTTCAGCCAGAAAATGTCCTTATACACAGGGAGAGATCCTGATGATTAATTAAACTGATACCTACATATCCAAAGTGGTAAGATGTATGGGCAAAAATGTACTTTATAAATTCAGAAGACAACATTTTGTCAGATGCTGTATTTAGCACCATACTACTTTTCATATTTATGCAATACATTTTGCCTTATACTTGAGCATAGATTTAAAAAAACCTTTTTGTTTTGAAGTAATTATAGATTCATTGGAAGTTGCAAAAATAGTATGGAAAGGGCCTTTGTTACCGTCACCTAGTTTCCTCCAATAATTACATCTTATATAACTATAGCTCAGTGTCAAAATTGACATTGATATAATGTATGTGTATAGTTCTGTATTGTTTTATCATATGTGCAGGTTTCTTTAATTACAACTGCAATCAAGATACGGAACTGTTCCTTTACCACAAAGCTCTCTCTCATATGTAATCTAACCATTTCTCCCAACTATCCCTATTCCCTGAAAACTACTAATCTGCTCTCCATCTTTATAATTTTGTGATTTTGAGTGTGTTATATAAATTGAATTATGTAAAATGTAACCTTTTGAAATGGGCTTTCTCCACTCAGCATAATGCCCCTGAGATCCATCTAAGTTGAGTATATCAATAATTAATTTGTTCTTTTTTATTGCTTAGTAGTAGTTTATGGTTAGGATGTAGTATTGTTTAACTCACCATCTATTGAAGGACATTGTATTTGTTTCCAGTTTTTGGCTATTACAAATAAAGCTGCTACTTGTGCCAGGATCCTAGTCAATCTGTGTGGCAGTCTGGGAAGCACCACTTGTAACCTTATAACTCAAAAACAGAAAAATGTTTTATCAAAAGATTGATGGAGACACCAACTGCCTATATTCTGTTGAGAAAAATAATCACTACTTGCAAATGATAGACTCTTTTTCTAGAGAAAGTCATCCAAAATTTATGTGCCTTTCAGCAAAATTTAGAAGTATGAGTGTGGCAACAATCCCAATTCCTAGGTCCTTATGAGCCCTCTTTTCAATGGCCTTTCCTTTCCTAGGATTTGCTACCCTAATGCTAAGTTGGATGTGGACTCTGTCTAGGAATACAGTCTCAAAAGTTTTCCTTGTTGATATATCAGACAGATCTTCAAAAAATAGTATTGACCTTCCCCTAATCCCACTCAACTGAGATGCCATCCAGATCTCTCCTATGTCAGCAGCATCCCAGAATACTTTTCTTACCTGCTACCTAGGAATTTCTTAGACTTAAGTCCTTTGTTCCTACATTTGCCCAACATGGGAAATCTTCTGTTCAGATTTCTGAATTGGAAGGGTTGCCTGATGCTTCTCTATATACATCTACCATCATGCATTCTTTACCTTAAATTTGTTTTCTCTCGGTTTTTTCATGCTCTGTCTGCCTTGAGTGACCTCCACTGCTCTGGTAGCAGCCATTACTCCCCAGGGTAGTCACGTCCTCCCCATTCCTCTGTATCTGTCCATTCATGAATGAATCCAGCTACTCTGCTGACATTCACAAAATTCACTACCAAAGGGCTTTTGTGAGAGAATATTTTTGCAGTTTAGTTCTGCAGCACTTGTGGAAAACAGTATGTATGTACGTACGTGTGTGTGTGTGTATGTGTATTTAGATCAAGATGTAAGTAATCTCCTTGCTAATTTGCTTGGTAAATACTTAATGATGCCTTCATGAAATGTTTTCTAATCCATTTTATTTACATAATCTTATTATTGAGCCACTAATAATATTAGATTTTCTAAGGATTAGGCACACTGACTAATTTTGCTGCTGTTCAGAAGGCACCATAGTACACGGATGATTTGTTTTGATGACTATAAAACAAAGGAATGCAATGATGGAATTTTTCTAATAGGATTATACTCTTGTCTTAATATGTTTTTATAAATTCTCTTCTAAACATTTATCAAGAAAGCAGTTACTTAGTTCCTTCTTTATTACTAAATTATCACATAAACTGTATTTTAGTTTAATCTAGCCATTTTAAGGAACTCTACATTTGCATATTTCATTATAATTTTATAAAAGAAAGAAGCATATAAAATAAAAATATGTTTTGAATAACTCTTTGCCTTAAATAAGTTCAACCATTAATTTTTTCTCTCTCCATATATATGTCTTAGTACACTATTAAATATGTTATTAAATGTATATTCAGCATATGTCAAAGGGCTATGAGATTGGAATTTGGGTATTCATTTGCTCTAAAAGCATTTTCTATTTTTTCTATTGTCTGCTTTGGTAAATTGAGACAGGCTGGCCCATGCAGTATGTGTCAATGAGAATTTGTCCTGCTGTGATGCAATGCAAACTGAGTCTTAGAAAGCAAAACAAACCAAACTAAAAATTATAAAGATAAAAATTGCTGGGGTTTAATTGGTAGACAGGAAGCTCTGTCATAACGATGTTAAATCTGCAATTTTCAAATAAGATGTAATTGGTAATCACGTAAACAGTCTAAAAACTTTCTGTAATTGACTAGTATGATCTGCAATGCAGCAGACAAATGGTTTAGCACATTTAAAAGTATAGCAAGACCATCTGCCAGTGGGATGCATATGACAAGAAATCCAAATCTTCATGTAGGCAGTTAAGTGCAACTGGGAAGCATTTAGTTGCACACTGGTCAATCAGCACCATGCAGAGGAGACCAATGCCACACATCATATTCTCATGTTGATGAGCTTCTTCAGCATCCTCTGTGGAATTCAGATAAAAGTCAAGCTGAAATTATGTGCATTGCCCTGACCTCTCCCCACAGGAAAAGGAAATAAATAGAAGATGGTAAGATCCAGAGATTGGGAGAATATAGAGTAAGTTGAGAGCAAAGGCCTGTGTGACCGTGTGACCCTGGGGAGTCTTTACATCTCTCTGAGTTTTATTTATTTATTTTTTTCAATTGTGAAATGCCAAAGTTGAAGTCAATGACTTTTAAGGTCCCTTTCAGGGCTAACATTCTATACTTCTAAGATTCTATTGGTGCAGTTATGCCCCTGTCCATGGCATGGAGCTGGTTATTGGAGATGAGGTTAAGATGGAAACAAAGTGGTGTCACAAAGATGTTAGGGCTTTTTACATATAGTGTGTACATTGCTTTATGGAGAGTAAGATGTATTTTCTATAGAAAATGTTCTGTAAAGATTAAGAGGAAAAGTTGTCAAGGAATAAATATTATGGAGAAAAGAAAATACGCTTTTGGAAAGAGAAGTGTTTTTCCATATAGAAATTAGGCAGCTAGGAAGACTGAAAGGCATGTGTCTCAGGGCAAAGGATTGGGGCCCAGGAAGAGACTGCACACCATGCTCAGTGAGACTTGGACTTGGAGAGGTACTCGACCTAGATGGATATCCAGACAGGCTTAAAAGTGGGTTGTTGCCCTTTCCTAATATTAGAAAAAAATTATTCTACAAATCTTAATATGCGACTTCAGGCATTTCAGGTATAATATTAAGTTCCATGTTAAAGTTTTTATTGGCCTTGTTATTGCGGTGTAGGTAGAAAATGCAGTGTGTACATGCTGATTTTCATTTCTGGCTTTAGTTTTAGCCAGATGGGGAGAGCTTTACGCCTAATGTTTATTTTGGAAACTGGGTCAATTCTTTGTGTCTGCTTTACCATAGCTTGTAAAGAAGACTTTGTCTTTTTTCTTTTCTTTTATGAGCTGAGGTTCCCATGAGAAAAAACATTTTATGGAGCCCCAAGTTCAGGGTTATGGCACCTTTTTTCATGGTTTAGCAGTCTCAGATGTGTAGTTGGGTAAAGACTGTGTGATGTACACTTGACTTCCTGATTCTTATTCCAACTAGGGCTTGTGTCTTTTGCAGGAATATTCTTTTATACCCATCTTTCTTTTCACGCCTAGTCACATTTTCACAAAGCATCTCAAATTCTGTAAAGGTTGACTTTCCCCAGAAAATAACAGGACATTTTCTTGATAGGCTATTAACTAGCCTGAACTCTTTGCAAGGATCTTCATTTCTTGTGTCCTTGTATCACTCAAAATTATTTAATTCATTCAGCCTTGTGCCAGGTGTTCTGGTATACATTGTTATTCAAGAAACACTAGATACTTTTGAGCCCTCAGTAACCTTTTAATATGGTAAGAGAGTCAAACAAGAAAATCACTGATCCATCTGTCTCTCCCTTACTCTCTCCATCCCCATCTCAGTGTCCATCTCTGCCTTCATCCTCATCTCATCTCTTTTTATACTGTGAACTAAGAGGGAATAAAGAAGTTGGACTTGTGAGAACATGATCTGTCTTTGTCCTGTTCATCATTGTATATTTAGCACAAAGCATTATCTCCTACTTGATAGCTGAGCCCATTGAACACATGTTGAATGAATTAATGAATGAATAAAAATGTTTGCCTAGTTCAGCCTGAGGGAGCCCAGGAAGACTTCTAGGAGGAAGTGACTCTTGAGCTCAGAATACAAAATAAGTAGGTAAATGAGGCAGGACTTAGGTACTTTCCAGATATAGAGAACATAGTATATGTAAAAATATAGGAATCAAATAGCTTGGCCCTTTTGGGGAACTCCATGCATTTCACTTTGACTTGAGTGGAAAGTAGATGTGAATAGAAAGAAATAAAAGAACCAAGAGTCAAAAAGCTTTCCATAACTTCACAAGGAGTTTGTCTTTTATCCTAAAGGTTGTGAGATAAATAAGAAAAAATTGATTCTTTATTGTGGACAATGAATTGGAGGAGATAAAGGCTACTGGCAGAGAGACCAAAGTTAGGAGACTGTTGTAGCAATCCAAGAAGACATAAACTGAGGTGGTAGATACATGGAGGATGGTATAGATTTAGAGTTGGCAAACTTTTTTTTTTTTTCCCTGTAACTGGGCAGATAGTAACTATCTTAGGCTTTGTAAGCCATATGGTCTCTGTTGCAAACTACTCACCTCTGCTTTTGTAGTGCTAAAACAGCCATAAACAATACATAAACAGATGAGTGTGGCTATGTTCCAATACAACTTTAAGCAGGTGGCAGATCAGATTTGGCACATGGTCTGTGGTTTCATGGTTTGTGAAAAGATCGTGGACTTTGAAGTCAGACAAATGACTCTAGGTTCAATTTTTTGCATCATAACTTACAAGAATTTATATGAGTTTTATAAACCATCATTTGTAAAATGGAGATAATAGTCTCTACTTTGCAGAGTTATTTGTGATACCCCAGAAGAGATTGTATGTAAGCTTCCTGAAACTTTTTTTTTTGAGACAGAATTTTGCTCTTGTTGCCCAGACTGGAGTGCAATGGCGCGATCTCGGCTCACTGCAACCTCTGCCTCCCAGGTTCAAGCGATTCTCCTGCCTCAGCCTACCGAGTAGCTGGGGTTACAGGCGTGCACCACCACGCCTGGCTAATTTTGTAATTTTAGTAGAGATGGGGGTTTCACCATGTTGGTCAGGCTGGTCTCGAACTCCTGACCTCAGGTGATCCACGCACCTTGGCCTCCCAAAGTGCTGAGATTATAGGCCTGAGCCATCGCGCCTGGCCAAGCTTCTTGAAACTTTTTAAAAAGTTTTTATGGGTGAATGAATGAACGTGTAGGATATTTTAGAAGGACGAGTTCAAAAGCACTTGTAGATTTCTGGCAAATTCAGCTGAATGTATGATGAAGCTTTCTTTCTAAAATAGGAAAGAAGGTGCGATTATTACTGGAGGAAAGTGGTTCTTTTTCCTGCGGGTTATTCTGATGGAAATGTTCATTAGGCCGTTAGAAATGTGGTTCTGGTTTCCAGAGCTATGAGGCACAGAGAGATCTCTTAGGGAATAACAACATATAGTAAGTAATCATGTCAAGGAAGTGTGGGGTGCAGTCAGCGTAAAGCTGGCCAAGGGTAGACTCTGAAGAAGGAGAGCCACAGAGGGGCTGAGAAGAGAACCCAGGCAGGTCGAATGGAAGCATGGCTCTGGAAGGAGAGTCTGTTGCTAACAAAAGATGAGAGAGCTTTAAGAAGGAAGGGAGAACAACAGGACCACTGGGAGAGCAAGTCAGGAGAGATCTGGGTGACCTTAGGAGGTCATCAGTGACTTTCCCTGACTTGTTTCATTGGCTAGTTGAGGGGAGATAGCCACATGGGGAACTGGTGGGGTCCAAACCATTTTTTCCCCTATATGAAGGAAAATAATGTATTATTAGCCATTAAATTCATGGCGGTAGATTATGCTAATACAGTATTTTTCACAGCCAATATTTTTTTCTAAATCAAGTTTCAAGTTCAACAAAATATACTTGTTAGATTATTAGATGCATGACCTATACATGGAATTTCTCTTTTGTGTTATAAAATGAAAGATAACATTGACTTAGAAGTTTTTATGAAATTGAACTTTCTTAGAACAAACATTTTAGTCAGTGGAGAATTTTATTTACTTATTTGGTGACTTTCCAATGAATGTAATGTTAATTCCTATGAGAAAATATTTTTCAGGACACACTGTCGCCTGGTAGGTGAAGTGATACTCTGCTGTAGAACAGGCCGTGGGCATGCGGGTGATTCTCACATATGTGATATCCGTCTATTGACATCTGATTTTAATTTTGCTTAATATGTAATACTTAATTTTTTTTTCACAGGCCGAAAGACTCACAAATTCATAGATGAATATATTTAGAACTTATTAAAATAAATGTCATACCAAAGGCCTTTAGGCATGGATTTAAGAATTTCTTTGATATGGCCAGAGAGGGGATTTTATTTGGAGTAATTTCTAAGCCAGCTCCTAAGTGACTTCTTCTTACCTACTTATTTAATATTTTCGTATGTTGTGACAACTGAGTTAGCCTTCCCTGGGAGGTGAGGCACCAGGCACATGGTGGTGGCTTTAGGCTGAGTGTGTAGGTAAGGAGATCTTTATGGGGTGAGAATTATATTCAAGTTGACTCTCAGGAAATACTGGAGGCTTTAAAAATTCCCTTTGAAGCTAGCTCTGTAGCTACCCTTTTTAGACTCTAACTCCTTTAAAGTTGAACTTATTTTTAACAACCCCCCACAAATCTTAATCTGTGAAGGTCTAATTTGAGACCATTACTCATTTACAGTGTCCTGTAAGGGAAAGACATTTAAATTCATGCCCCTAGTTAGGCATCAGCAAGGGAGGCAGGTCTGGTGTTGACTCTTCTGATGAGACTTCGGTATGGGAATCACAGACCTCGGGAACTTTTCTTAGACTGGGTTGTTGGGTTTTCCTGTTGGTTTCCTTAGAAAACGTCCAAAAGGTCCCTTCATAGGTCTGTTTCCCCCACTTCTTTCCCTTATGAAGACCTAGCTAGAGAACAGCAGACCCTCCTCCCCAGGCACACACTGACACTCCAAATTCCTTCATCCTGTGCCCTTTTGCTGCCCATCTGGATCTATTTGTCTCTTTTTCTGTTCCAGGGTTGCTGAGCACTAGCTGGAGTCAACTAGACAGCCCTGTGAACAGCTGCCCCTCAAATGAATGGTTAGCAGCCTTACAAATCTTCTTCCTCTAACATTTTGCTGAGCAACGATTCCTGTACAACTCTCACACATTCTCTACCTTTCCCAAACCTATGACCACTCATCTTCAGTGCAGCAGATGGCCTTCCTTTTACTTCTGTGAAAAAGAAGAGTGTTGCAGACGTGCATTCCTTGACACTCCTGACTCTCCCCTTAGGAAGGTGGGCTAAGGGCGGCCAAGGGTGCAAACCATTCAGGGCCTTGTAGGACAGGATAGTAGCCCTTACTCTGAGCCAGATGGGAAGACCTTTGAGGGTTTTAGACCAGACTGGCTTGATTTGTCTTATGTCTTACAAATACCAATGCAGCTGCTGTGTGGAAAATAGACTGCACAGGGTCAAAAATAGAAGAAGACAGACAGGTCAAGGTGAGAGATGATGATGGTGGTGGTTAGAATTGGTTAGATTCTGGACATATGGTAAGACCAGCAAAACATGAGAGTTTGAGAGAAAGAGAGTCAGGATATAAGGCTTTCGGGGCAGGCAACTGCTCTGAAGTTAGTGATGTGTGGTCGTTTGTTGTGTCCTGTGGGCAGTTACATGTATGATTCTAGCATTCAGTGAAGTGGCCCAGGATTTGTACATAGATTTGTGCTGTAGCTAGACTTGTTTTCCCTTCCAGTTGTTTGTCCTTCCTCCCCCTCCTCCTCCTCCTTCTTCTTTTTTTTTTTTTTTGTGTCTCTTTTTTTTGAGATAGAGTCTCACTCTGTTGCCCAGACTTGAGTGCAATGGTGTGATCTCCACTTACTGCAACCTCTGCCTCCTGGGTTCAAGTGATTCTCCTGACTCGGTCTCCTAAGTAGCGGGATTACAGGTGCCCGCCACCATGCCCGGCTATTTTTTTTGTATTTTTAGTAGATACGGGGTTTCACCCTGTTGGTCTGGCAGGTCTTGAACTCCTGACCTTGTGATCCCCCCGCCTCGGCCTCCCAAAGTGCTGGGATTACAGGTGTGAGCCGCTGTGCCTGGCCTTTTTTTTTTTTTTTTTTTTGAGACAGGGTCTCGCTCTATCACCAAGGCTGAAGTGCAATGGCATGAGCTCAGCTTACTGCAACCTCCTCCTCCCAGGTTGAAGCAATCTCACATCTCAGCCTCCCAGGTAGCTGGGACTACAGGTGTGCACCACCATGCCCAGCTGATTTTTGTATTTTTTGGTAAAGACAGGGTTTACCATGTTGGCTAGGCTGGTCTTGAAATCCTGACCTCAAGTGATCTGCCTGCCTTGGCCTTCCAAAATGCTGGAATTACTGGCTTGAGCCACTGCACCCGAGCCTGTCTTTCTTCTGCGTTGTCCATCTCTCTCTTTACTGGCTGTTTCTCATCAGCTAATAAACATGCTCATGTCTTTTTAATCCTAAGCTGATATACATATGTGAATAAAACACTTGATCTGGACCTTGCATTCTCTTTGCCTTATTATCCACCAATTCTTCCCTTTTTAAGCTTTTCTAAAGCACGTGTCTTCACTTCCTTTTCTCCATTTACTCCCCATTGAAAATGGGCTTCTCCTGTACTGCCTCTCAGGGTACATTTGCTAGATTTCGTAGACACTTTTTCATGCATATGGAAATACTTCTTTGGTTTCTTTAATATTTCTCTCTTTCTGGCTCTCCTCTGACCTCTCTTGCTATTTCTTTCCTGTTTGCGTTGCTGGATCATGTTACTGTGTCTCTATTGAAAACTGTGATATTGGGAACAAATTATTGAAAGATCAAGGGCAGCTCTCCTGATAGGCTGAGCAGTTTCTCCCACAAAAAATGACTTCATGGGAGCCAGATGACTCCCAGATATTTTGCTTGATGGTCCACCATTAGAAATCCTGCTTCATGGGTTCTTGACTCCAGAAGGCCCCTTGAAGCTGCCATTTTGTCCTCTAAAGGATGTAAGTCCCTCATCTCTGTACCAGATTGGACTGATTTTTAGACTGGCACAATGTCTCAATGAAGAGAAAATAATTGCTGAGATTTCAGAGGAGGGTGGAGAAGATGTCTGGAGCATGGGCTGTCGCTTGGCAGGCAGGGGTGGGAAGGAGCTAAGGTAATGATGCCAAGAGGAAGAAGATAAACTTTTTACTTTTTCCTAGCTCTATGGGAAAAATAACCAGGGATTGTTAATTCACACCACCTTTTCCCTGGTTTACTGCCATAAGACCTTTTCTCTCCAGTCTATCCAAAGTGTCCCTGTCACTTTATACTTCATTATTTCTTCATCATGGTCTTTAATTATACTCTTTAATTTTTTCTTTATGTAATTATTGCTTGTCTTTCCAACTAAAATAGGAGCCGCAAAGGCAGGGAGCTTGTCTTTCTAGTTCCACTCTGTATCCCTGGTGTAACAGGAGTGTGGCAGGTACTCAATACATCCTCCTTGAAGAAATAAATGTATTTCAATCTCCATATTTGGAAAGTTGTAAATTCAAAACCATGCTAGTTCTCCAGACCTAAATTCTTCAGTCTTGGGTTTAAATTTTTATACAATGAAACATAGGTGAATGAACATGTGGCTGATTTCATTTTTCTGTACAGAGCTAATAACTTCGTTTAGGGCCTCCTCCCTCATCCCCCCACTTTTCCACCTTTCATAGTGCGCTTGACTGCCGCATCTGTGCTATGGCTGTACTGGCCACTCTTTGTCTGCCATGTTGTAGAGTTCTGGATGGGAAGCTGGATATACTTCTCTGCTGCCTTTGATTTTTCCTTCAACCTATTTTGGGTTTCTCTTGTTACCTCCTATAGTTCCTTTTATTCTGCCCTCTTATGTTTCACTGCTACCCACCCCCATGTTTTCTGGGAAAAGAGCTAAGATTTTAAAGTGAAAACAAAACACAACAAGAACAACGACCAAAAAAAGCCATTTGCTATCTCAAGGGCCTGGCACTTGCAAAAGAAATCTATGCTTTTAAGATTATTGTTTTGGCTATGGCCTTTCAAAGAGTCTAATTTGAAACTCAAAGCTAAGCTGCTTTCTTTGTTCTCAACAGTAACCACACTCCTCTTGAAAAGTGACTGCCACTGTTTCAGTGAGAGGATAGCAAAAGGGTCATTAGGAAGAGCTAGGAATTAGAGGGAGTGAAAACACTCTGCACATGTGTGTCCCTCATCCTCGATCATGCTGAGGCCTGGCATAAATGCACTTGCCATACTTCCAATGTTTCTTTGTTCATTGGATACAGAAGAGAACAACCTGGGAATTTTAATGGTTTGGAAACAACTGTCTGTACTATGGGCGGAATTTGATTATGAAATTTGGATAGTCTCTTCTATAGAGGGCAACACAAGGTCAGGACTGCTTCGACTTAGATCAGAAGCACAAATATCCTTTTTGGTGTTTGCTAAAGAAATATCGTGTATAAGGATATTTTAAAGAAATTTGCATCTGTAGTCCCAGCTACTAGGGAGAGTGACGCAGAAGTTTAGCTTGAACCCAGGAGGCAGAGATTGCAGTGAGATCATGACACTGCACTCCAGCCTGGGTGACAGAGCGAGACTCCATCTCAAAAAGAGAGAGAAAGAGAGAGAGAAAGAAAGAAAAACAAAGACGAAGAAAGAAAGAAAGAAAGAAGGAAAGAAAGAAAGAAAGAAAGAGAAAGAAAGAAAGAAAAGAAAAGAAAGAAAGCGTTTGAAAAAAGTGTGTCCATTTACTCACGGGGAGATTTCAGTGGCTTCTGATGTTTGACCAGAGCCTTTCTGTGCTGTGTAATTCTAACTGCTAATTTATTCAGTCATTAGAGAGAAGTTTCCAGAGAAAAAGGGGTGACTGGGATTTGGATAATAGCTAATGCCAGAAAGACAGAGCTGAGATAAACAGGAAGGAACACAGGGCCTACAGAAGAAGGGAAGGAAATCTCAAATACTTTCCACATCTCTGGTTCTCCTGCCTTCTTTTTCATTTAATCTGTGTGGTAATTCAGATTATCTGACTGTAGTTTTTTAAATTTAATTTTTTGATCGAGGTAACACATGCATGTAGTTTAAGAAACCAAATAGCGCTATAAGATTTATTTTGAAAAATAGAAATTCCTTGATCTTCATGCCTTTAGACATTTCCCAGAGATGACTTTCAAATCATTTTCATTTTTTTGGTGGCATTTATCTTTTTTGTTTTTACATGATTATTGGAGAGAATTTTCAGTTTTAGTCATTGTCTGTTGACTTCCATCTTTGGAAGATGAAAATGAAATTATATAATTCTCTTTCCTGTCCTATTTAACTACCACTACACACACACACACACACACACACACACACACACACACAGATATACATATATTTGTGCATATATATGCATTTTCCAATTTTCTAAATCTTCTCTGTATTTAGATCATAATTTTGATCAAATCAATAGCTGTTTTCATTATTATGACTAGGTAAATGCTATTTACAACTGAGTCATATGTTATACTCTGATTATTTTCCTGTATAACATTTGGTTTCCCCTAGGGTAATCATTGTCATAATTTTTTTTTCTTAGTTTCTTATGTGCTTCTTGTTTTTTTTATTATTATACTTTAAGTTCTAGGGTACATGTGCACAACGTGCAGGTTTGTTACGTATATATACATGTGCCATGTTGGTGTGCTCACCCATTAACTCATCATTTACATTAGATATATCTCCTAATGCTATCCCTCCCCCCCTCCCTCCACAATAGGCCCCGATGTGTGATGATCCCCTTCCTGTGTCCAAGTGATCTCATTGTTCAATTCCCACCTATGAGTGAGAACATGTGGTGTTTGGTTTTCTGTTCTTGTGATAGTTTGCTGAGAATGATGGTTTCCAGCTGTATCCATGTCCCTACAAAGGACATGAACTTATCCTTTTTATAGCTACATAGTATTCCATGGTGTATATGTGCCACATTTTCTTAATCCAGTCTGTCACTGATGGACATTTGGGTTGATTCCAAGTCTTTGCTATTGTGAATAGTGCCGCAATAAACATATGTGTACATGTGTCTTTATAGCAGCATGATTTATAATCCTTTGGGTATACACCCAGTAATGGGATGGCTGGGTCAAATGGTATTTCTAGTTCTAGATCTTTGAGGAATTGCCACACTGTCTTCCACAACGGTTGAACTAGTTTATAGTCCCACCAACAGTGTAAAAGTGTTCCTATTTCTCCACATCCTGTCCAGCACCTGTTGTTTCCTGATTTTTTAATGACCGCTGTTCTAACTGGTGTGAGATGGTATCTCATTGTGGTTTTGATTTGCATTTCTCTGATGGCGAGTGATATGAGCATTTTTTCATGTGTCTGTTGGCTGCATAAACGTCTTCTTTTGAGAAATGTCTGTTCATGTCCTTTGCCCACTTTTTGATGGGGTTGTTTTTTTTCTTGTAAATTTGATTGAGTTCTTTGTAGGTTCTGGATATTAGCCCTTTGTCTGATGAGTAGATTGCAAAAATTTTCTCCCATTCTGTAGGTTGCCTGTTCACTCTGATGGTAGTTTCTTTTGCTGTGCAGAAGCTCTTTAGTTTAATTAGATCCCATTTGTCAATTTTGGCTTTGGTTGCTGTTGCTTTTGGTGTTTTAGACATGAAGTCCTCGCCCATGCCTATGTCCTGAATAGCATTACCTAGGTTTTCTTCTAGGATTTTTATGGTTTTAGGTCTAACATTTAAGTCTCTAATCCATCTTGAATTAATTTTCGTGTAAGGAGTAAGGAAAGGATCCAGTTTCAGCTTTCTACTTATGACTAGCCAATTTTCCCAGCACCATTTATTAAATAGGAAATCCTTTCCCCATTTCTCGTTTTTGTCAGGTTTGTCAAAGATCAGATGGCTGTAGATGTGTGGTATTATTTCTGAGGGCTCTGTTCTGTTCCATTGGTCTATATCTCTGTTTTGGTACCAGCACCATGCTGTTCTGGTTACTGCAGTCTTGTAATATACTTTGAAGTCAGGTAGTGTGATGCCTGCAGCTTTTTTCTTTTGGCTTAGAATTGTCTTGGCAATGCAGGCTCTTTTTTGGTTCCATATGAACTCTAAAGCAGTTTTTTCCAATTCTGTGAAGAAAGTCATTGGTAGCTTAATGGGGATGGCATTGAATCTGTAAATTACCTTGGGAAGTATGGCCATTTTCACGATATTGATTCTTCTTATCCATGAGCATGGAATGTTCTTCCTTTTGTTTGTGTCCTCTTTTATTTCACTGAGCAGTGGTTTGTAGTTCTCCTTGAAGAGGTCCTTTACATCCCTTGTAAGTTGGATTCCTAGGTATTTTCTTCTCTTTGAAGCAATTGTGAATGGGAGTTCATTCATGATTTGGCTCTCTGTTTGTCTGTTATTGGTGTATAAGAATGCTTGTGATTTTTGCACATTGATTTTGTATCCTGAGATTTTGCTGAAGTTGCTTATCAGCTTAAGGAGATTTTGGGCTGAGACTATGGGGTTTTCTAAATATACAATCATGTCATCTGCAAAGAGGGACAATTTGACTTCCTCTTTTCCTAATTGAATACCCTTTATGTTTTTCTCTTGCCTGATTGCCCTAACCAGAACTTCCAACACTATGTTGAATAGTAATGGTGAGAGAGGGCATCCCTGTCTTGTGCTCTTATGTGCTTCCTTTAAATTTACTATGAAATTCTCTTCCATTCTGTAACTCTAATCTCATCATGCTCACATTAGGTGGTTATAACTTTTCATCTTTGGAGGGATCTTTCTTTGAGCCTTCTGACTTTCTCTAGTTTGCACTATCCCAGGTTTGACTTAAAGCCCTAAGCCTGTTGTCTCCCTTTAGCCCTGATCTCTAGGAGTCCCTTTGCCTTTCTCTTTTGTGGACCCATTGTTTCCTATATCTGTTTTGAACGAACACCTCTTATAGTAGCCTCTAGAGAAAGTATGGATAAAATAATTTTTTTTGAGATTATGCATGTTTTAAAATGTCTTTCATTTATCCTTACACTTAACTGATAGCTTGTCTGGGTAGAGATTTAAAAGTTAGAAATAATTTTATGAAAATGTTGGTACACCATTCTTTTGTCTTTGAACTTCTAATGGAACTGTTCAGAAGACTGCATTTGAGTCTTGTTTCTTACAAATATTATGTTTTTCTTTCTGTCTCCACTCTGGAAACATTTAGAATCTTCTTTTGGTTCCCAGTATTGTGAGGTACTATGACAAAGTGTCTTTCTGTGAATTCATTTTCATCCCAATGGGTATGTGTAATCATTTGGAAATGCCTATTTTTCACTTCTGGAATATTTTGAGTTATTTCGTTCACAAGTTACTCCTGGTTTTATCTTTTTCCCTTTCTTCAAATTCTTATTATTTGGCTATTGGATCTCCTGGATTGGTTTTTTAGTTTTTTTAAAAAAATCTCATTTCTACAGTTTTCTATGATTTTATCTTTTTTACTCTATGGTCTACAAGTCTTCGTGTATTCCAGTTTCTAATCCTTCTTTTGAGTTTTCATTTCTGCTTGCCTACGTTAATTTCCACGAGCTCTTGCCTTTTCTCTGTGTTCCTTCTCACAGCATTGTGTTTTCACTTCATGAGTGCAAAATCTCCTCTTCTCTTGCTGAGAATATAAGAAAGTTTATGTGCAGTTTTCATATCCCCACAGAGTCTGTTTCCATCAAGATGATGTTTGGTTTGTTGGTTTTGGTCTCTGCTTCTCATGGTGGAGGCTTTATGCAGATGCCTTGGAATCCTGGCGGTCTGTTTTTGGCTGACTTGTGGCTGTGGACTTTATGTAGCGAGATCTAATTGGGTTATTTTGTGGGAAATCCTCAACACCAGTATTTTGAGGTCATTTCTATTAGGCTGCCAATTTCCTCAGAAGAATTTTCTAATTTCCAGCCTGGAGAATATAGCCCTTGCACCGATCTTTCTGGAAGCTGAAATGGAGAATAGAGCTGAGGGGTTGACACTCAATGTGTCAAACCCCCTGATTTCAGTATGGAACTGCTACTTTCTGCTGTTCCTTCATGATAGGGATCTTCTCTAGTCTGCTGAAGTGTGAAAAGGGAAATTGACTGGCTCTGTGGAATTAGGGAAGGCATCTGGAGGGGTAGGTGTCCATCTGTTTCTTAAACAGACTTTCAGTCCTGAGTTTTAGCCCCACCTTTGCTCCCTCACTTCCCAAAGTACCTGGTGGTGAAAATTCCTGGGATATTTAGTGGCTCTGTAATGCACATTGGGTTGTTAATTATCATTCCTTTCTGCTAGTTTGGATCCAGCTTTCTTGGATCTGTTAAGTTAGTTACTACTTGTCCTATGCTTTCCACCTTCCAAACTTTTGTTGCTTTTGTCTGTTCTACTGTTCTGTTTGTCCTTGTGGCTTTATGACTTTACACAATCCATTTACTGTTATTTTGTGGAGTTTTGAGAGGAAACAGAGGTACATACATGTGGTCAACCCTCTATCTCTGGCTGAGTCTCTCTGCTTCTTTGCATAGTTCTCTTAGTTCTGCTAGTTCATGCTCCTCTGTTGTTTGTTTATCATCTGGATTTATGTAGCTCTTGATCAAAATGTTCCCATTGCTATTTACCATTTGTCTCAAGCTACTTGTCACTAGAGAATATCCCAACCTTGCTAAATCCATCAGAGGTTCATTGCTATAATATCTGTCTATTTAACCTGTAAGTCTACTCCACTGTCTGCTTGACTTCTCAGCTGTTCTGCATGGTCTCTGTTTTTTGGAAGTCCTCTGCTGTTATATACAACCTTTGCTCAATCATTATCTCTGTACTCATTAGACCCAGGCCATCCCTGATACCACATCATTCCTCAAGCCCATCTCCAGCAGGTATCTCTCCAATCCCTTAAATATATGGATTAGCACTGTACAAATGATCAAGCACTGTGTCATGATGTAGGTTGAGTCAGGAGTCTAACCTTTTCACATGGGGTTATACTTCAGAGTTAAAGGAAGGCATGAAATGTACCAGCATCGTGGATAAAGTTGGATCTAAATATCTTGCATTTCTTAAAGTCAGGTTTCTATTATACTCATTGGACTAGAAGTGGGCAGCAATAAAGGAGTGAGATGAAAAATCACTCTCACTCAGTACTGTGAACTAAATTTTAAAAAATGAGGGCTGAATTCCTGTTCCATTAGATTTTAGTAAACAGCATTCTGTAGTCCACAGGGAATTCATCACAATGCTATGTGAATTTTGTTGATAAACCTGTTACAGGTGTTTTTCAGTTTGTGTTTGGGTTAAAGTATTGTCAAATGGCATACTTCCCTGAGGCAGCCAGTGTAGGATCAGAACTTATGTGCCTTTGACAAAAGCTGCTTTTCAGTTTAAATCACTAGGATGCTTGTGAAGCTGTATCTTATGAACATTGTTATATAAACACTGCCGTTAAAATCTTTGGCTTGAGTCTCAAGTAAATAGATTTATACAGTATGATCTGCTGGCTGAGCAGCAATGAAAATAAAATGTCTCCGTGTTGTGGTATGTGGAAGGTATGTGGAATTTTTCCGTTGTCAGGTAGAACTTTGCCTACAGAAATTTGAAGTGAGGGAAAGCTGACTAATAAAAATCATCATGGTTAATGGTGTTAAAAACAAAGCTTCTACACTGCTGATGGGAATTTAAATTAGTTCAGCAACTGTGGAGAGCATTTTGGGGATTTCTGAAAGAACTTAAAACAGAGCTAACACTCAACCCAGAAATACCATTATTTGGTATATAGCCAAAGGAAAATAGATCATTATAACAAAAAGACACATGTGCTTGTATGTTCATTGCTATGCTAGTCACAATAACGAAGACATGGAATCAACCTAGGTATCCATCGATGGTGGACTGGGTTAAAAAATGTGCTACATATACACCATGGAATACTATGTAGCCATAAAAAAGAATGAAATCATGTCTCTTGCAGCAACTTAGATGGTCCTGGAGGCTGTGATCCTAAGTGAATTACTGCAGAAACAGAAAACTAAATTCTGCATGGGAGCTAAACATTGAGCACCCATGGACATAAACATGGGAATAATAGACACTGTGGATTATTAGAAGGGGAAGGAGCAGGGCATGGGTTGTAAAACTAGATATTGGATACTATGCTCACTACCTGGGTACAATATACCCAAGTAACAAATCTACACATGTCCTCCCTGTATGTAAGATAAAAGTTGAAAAGAAAGAATAAGAAAAATAAGAGTTTTTCTTTTACCTTCAGAAAAAAAGGTTCAAAAATATCATAATTAAAGTCTGTGTCCTCATTATAAATTGAACAACCAGAGTGTCTGAGATAAGAGTGAGGAAGGGAGAAAATAGTGCAGGATGAGGTCAGAAAGGTAATGAGACCAGACCATAAAGGGCCCTGGTGACCATTGTATTCTGTGGATGGAGACTTCTAGAGCATTCTGAGTAGAAAAATGACATGATATGACATATTTTAACAGGATCACTCTGACCATTGTGTTGAACATAAACCCTAGGGTTACAAGGTGGCACGGAGAGAGAGAATTCAGGGAGGCTATTGCAATCATTTTTGTGAAAGATGATGTTGGTTTGGGCCAAGATAGTAACAATGGAGATGGCAGGAAGTGGCAAGACTCTGATTATGTTTTGAAAATGAGCCAACGAGCTTTGCTGACAGACTAGATGGGGGGTGTTGAAATCAGAGAGAAATCAGAGATGACTCCAATAGTTTTTTGGTTTATACATCTCTTAAGGATGGGAAATAATTTGGGGGAAAACAGAGTACTTTTGAGGGGAGAGATGTGCTAGAATTAAGAGCTAAGTTTTGATAAATCATGTTAAGTTTGAGACGCTGCATAGACAAGGAAGTACATATGTTTCGTAGGCAGTCACACAGACAAATCTGGAGTTCAGGGGAGAGGTCCTGGCTGGACACATACATTCTGGAATTGTTGATACAGAGCTGATATTTAAATTCATGAGACTGGTTGAACCCTCCTTGATATTGAGTGTGGATAGAGAAGAGGTCTAAGCGCTAAGCCCTGGTGCATTCCAATATGTAGTGGTCAGTGAGATGAGGTGAAACCAGCAAAAAGACTGAGAAGGAAGTGAGTTAGGAAGAAATCTAGGAGTGAGGTATGCTGTAGGTCAGTTGAGGAAAGTGTTTCAAGGAGGGATGAGTGAGCAGCCATGGGAAGTTCCCCTTACAGGCCCATCAAGACAAGATCTGGGAATTGATCATTGGATTTTGCAATCCGAGGGTCACTGGTGACCTTGAGCAGATTTGATGTAATCTTGGGGGCAAAAGCTCTTACAAACCCCTAAACCTCAGTTACCCCATCGGTAAAATGGAGTAATAATATTACCTATCTTACAGGATTGTTGTGAAAACCAAATAAATTAATTCATATAAAATGCTCTGAATAGTGCCTGGCTCATTGTAAATGCTAAATAAATATTTGCTGTTGTTTCTAGAAACCTCTATTCAGGTGCTGATTAATTGTCAGTCATAATCTTTTGGTGAGGTCCTGCAACTAATTAGGAATCTACCTAACTGAGTGAGCATCCAGTCTTCCCTGCTGAAGATCTTTTTCAGTGCCTTGCCAAAGTATAGATAAATCTGAAAAACATAGTAACTCTATCAAGCAAGAAATGAGGTTATGACCGCATGACTTCTGCAGGATCATGTGCTGACTCCTCTTATTTCTGGGTGTTTATCCATTCTAAATCTTGTCCAAGAATGCTTAGTTCATGGCTCTCCTGTTGGAATTCACCATATTTTCATATTCTTATTTGAAAACTACAATTGGGTTTGCCTTATTTCTAGTCTTTTGCAAACTCTTTTTCAAACATAACTGGCAGTGGCATAATTATCTCTCTGGCATGTTCTTCATAGTGTCGGGATGAAATCTGATGGGGCTAGAACACATGAACTCATTTAGAGCTATTAATGTTTTGTTTTCTTCACAACCCACCATTTTTTAATTGCAGTAAAATATATGTAACATACATTTTGCTATCTTAACAATTCTTGACACAGTTCAGTGGTATTAAATGTATTCATAATGTGGTACATCCTTAACCCCTATGTAGCCTCATAACTCCTTTCATCTTGCAAAACAAAAACTCTTTACCCATGAAACAATAGCTTCCATTCCCCTCTTCCTGCAGGCCCCTGGAGACCACCATTCGACTTTCTGTCTCTATGAATCTGAGTACTCTAGGTGCTTCATAGAAGTGGAATAAAAGTATTTGTATTTTTGTGACTCAATTATTTCGCTTAGCATAGCCTTCTCAAGATTTCTGCATTTTGTAGCGTATGTCAAATTTTTCCCTTTGAAAGGGCGGACAATATTCCTTTGTATGTATATACCACCTTTTGTTCATGCATGCATCTGTTGGTGGACACTTGGTTGCTTCCACATTAGCGATTGTGAATAATGCTCCTATAGACATGGGTGCATAAATATCTCCTTGAGACCCTGCTTTCAATTATTTTGGGTATGTATCCAGAAGTGAAATTGCTGGATCACGTGGTAGTTTTATTTTTGATGTTTTGAGGAACCACCACACTGTGTTCCACAGCGCTTGTACCATTTCACATTCCCACCAACAGTGCACAAGGGTTTCAGTTTCTCCACATCCTTGCCAACACTTGTTATTTTCTGAGAGTAGCCATCTTAATGGTGTGAGCTGGTATCACATTGTAGTTTTGATTTGCATTTCCTTAATGATTATTGATGTTGAACATCTGTTCACGTGCCTATTGGCTTTTTGTACATGTTCTTTGGAGAAAGGTCTGTTCAAGTTCTTTGCCCATTATTGAATCTGATTGTTTTATTCTTGTTGAGCTTTTGTTTTCTTTTTAAATGTTTGCCTTTTGTTGGGTTTATATCATCTCTCAGCAGTGCTTATAATCCACATTCTGCTCATTATAATCTGTCATTCTGTGTGAAATGGGGACAGACAGAGCAGAAGTCAAGGACTTGTGAGTCCTCTGCATCATTCATCAACACTGACCCATAGCCAAAGAAGCAGATGCAATGGACTGAATTGTGTCTCCCTCAATTTCATGTGTTAAATCCCTAACCCTTCATGTGACTGTATGAGATAGAGGGCCTTTAAGGAGGTAATTAAGATTAAATGGGTTAAATGAGAGTGGAGCCCTGATCCAGTGGAACTGGTCTCCTCATAAGAAGAGATAGAGACAACAGGACTCTCCACCATGTGAAGACAAAGTGAGAAGCTGGTTGTCTGCAAGCTAGGAAGAGCGTCCTCACCAGAGCCTGACCATGCTGGCACCCTCATCTCAGACTTCACGCCTTCAAAACTGAAAAATAAATTTCTATTGTTCAAACCACTCAGTCTTTTTGTTATGGTAGCTCAAATGGACTAAGACACCAAGGCTCTTCTTTCTTTCTCCTTTTTGTTTTTAGCTTTTTATGTATGTGTGTGCGTGTGTATGTGTGTGTGTGTGCATGTGTGTGCACACATGTGTTAATCTGCACAAGCATTAGTTCTTGGGGACTTTAGATTTCCTAATAATTTAGTTACCCATGTGCATAGAAAAATTCTCATTTATGCTTTGAGATACCAGCAGCTTTTTAAACTAAATCCAACATAGTGGTTTGAGCTGATGACCACCTAAAAGTTTCAAGAACTTATCAGAGCAACTATGAAGGTAAACTTCTGGTTTATCAGATTTCTTGGCACTAATTTCTTTAATTCTCTAGAGCTAATGCAAGCCTATCCTTCTTGTCTTCCTTGAATCATTTATTTTTCTCTCCCCTTATTTTTCTTCTATACCATCCATTTGCTTGCTTAAAATGCTTTTGAGCCTTGCCGGTTGTATAAAATATTTTAAAATATATGAAGCATCTTGAATAATATTGACCACGGTGTAGCCTTTTGCCATTTTGTGTGTAAGTTCAGGAATGCAAAGAAGAAACCCTCGGTCTATGCCCTTAATTTATATGTTGACAAAAAATGCCAGCACTAAAAGCGACTCTCACCTTGATTTTCAGTTTGGTGTCTTTTCTTAATGTGAGAATTTCTTTAATTCTATAAAATAGAGACACTCCAACCATTTACCTATCGGGATGGTCATTTTATAGTTCAGAAACCATAAATTGGGAATCTAACTTCAGAGTACACAATTATGTCTACAAATCTTGATTACATGCTTTATTGTGGTCTTATGATGCAGACTGTGGATAAATGCCATGGCACAAAAGGATAATGCCTTTTTAAATTTTATTTTATTATTATACTAAAGCTTGTAGGGTACATGTGCAACGAGCAGGTTTGTTACATATGTATACTTGTGCCTTCTTTGGTGTGCTTTTCGCGTAACCTAACAACTCGTCATTTTACATCAGGTATAACTCCTAATCCCTCCCTCCTCCCCATGATAGGCCCTGGTGTGTGATGTTCCCCTTCCCCGAACCAAGTGATTTTGACCATGTTCAGTTCCCGCCCTAAGGAGGAGAAACAGCGCTGGTTTTCTGTTCTTGGTGATAGTTTGCTGGCAATGATGGATCTCCAGCTGCAATCCATGTCCCTACAAAGGACGAACTCATCCTTTTATGGCTGCATAGTATTCCATGGTGTATGTGCCATACATTTTCTAATCCAATCTACCATGGCTACGGGTTGATTCCAAGTCTTTGTTATTGTGAATAGTGCTGCAATAAACATACGTGTGCATGTGTCTTTAGAGCAGCATAATTATAATCCTTTGGGTATATACCCAGTAATGGATGGTTGGGTCATATGGTACATCTAGTTCTAGATCCTGAGGAATCGCCATACTGTTTTCCATAATGGTTGAACTAGTTTACAAACCAACCAACAGTGTAAAAGTGTTCCTATTTCTCCACATCCTCTCCAGCACCTGTTGTTTCCTGGACTTTTAATGATCAGCCATTCTAACTGGTGTGAGATGCATCTCATTGTGGTTTTGATTTGCATTTCTCTGATGGCCAGGATGATGAGCATTTTTCATGTGTTTGTTGGCTGTATGAATGTCTTTGAGAAATGTCTATTCATATCCTTTGCCCACTTTTGATGGGGCAATTACAAATTTTCTTGTAAATTTGTTTGAGTTCTTTGTAGGTTCTGGATATTAGCCCTTTGTCAGATGAGTAGATTGCAAAATTTTCCCATTCTGTAGGTTGCCTGTTCACTTGGATGGTGTTTCTTTGCTGTGCAGAAGCTCTTTAGTTTAATGAGATCCCATTTGTCAATTTTGGCTTTTGCTGCCGTTGCTTTTGGTGTTTTAGTGACATGAAGTTCCTTGCTCCATGCCTATATGTCCTGAATGGTACTACCTAGGTTTTCCTCTAGGATTTTATGGTATTAGGTCTAACATTTAAGTCTCTAATCCATCTTGAATTAATTTTCGTATATGAGTAAGGTATGGATCCAGTTTCAGCTTTCTAATTTTATGCTGTTTCTAATTTTCCCAGCACCATTTATTAAATAGGGAATCCTTTTCCCATTTCTCGTTTCTTCCTAGGTTTGTCAAAGATCAGATGGCTGTGATGTAAGTATATTTCTGAGGACTCTGTTCTGTTCCATTGGTCTATATCTCTGTTTGAACAGTACCATGTGCTACTATTACTGTAGCCTTGTAGTATAGTTTGAAGCTGTGGTAGCATGATGCCTCCAGCTTTAATTCTTTTGGACTTAGGATTGTCTTGGAGATGGGCTCTTTTGTCCCATATGAACTTTAAAGCAGTTTTTCCAATTTGTGAAGAAACTCATTGTAGCTTGATGGGGACGTGGCATTGAATCTATAAATTACCTTTGGGCAGTATGGCCATTTTCACTTTATATTGATCTTCCTATCCATGAGCATGGTATGTTCTTCCATTTGTTTGTGTCCTCTTTTATTTCAACATGCGTTTGTAGTTCTCCTTTGAAGGTCCTTACATCCCTTGTAAGTTGGATTCTAGGTATTTGATTCTTGAAGCTAAATTGTGAATGGGTGTCTATTCATGATTTGGCTCTCTGTTTGTCTGTTACTGGTGTATAAGAATGTTTGTGATTTTGCACATTAATTTTGTATCCTGAGACTTTGCTGGCTGCTTAATGTTTAAGGAGATTTTGGGCTGAGACAATGGGGTTTTCTAAATATACAATCATGTCATCTGCAAAATAGGACAATTTGACTTCTTCTTTTCCTAACTGAATACCCCTGATTTCTTTCTCTTGCCTAATTGCCCTAGCCAGAACTTCCAACACTATGTTGAATAGGAGGAAGTATAGGAGGCATCCCTGTCTTGTGCCAGCCAAAGGGAATTTTCCAGCTTTTGCCCATTCAGTATGATATTGGCTGTGGGTCATTTCTCATAAATAGCTCTTATTATTTGAGGTACGTTCCATCAATACCGGAATTTATTGAGAGCTGCTTTAGCATGAAGGGCTGTTGAATTTTGTCAAAGCCTTTCTGCATCTATTGAGATAACCATGTGGTTCTTGTCTTTGGTTCTGTTTATGCTGGATTATGTTTATTGATTTGCTTAATTGTTGAACTCAGCCTTTTGCATCCCAGGGATGAAGCCCACTCTTGATCATGAAACATAAGCTTTTTGATGTTGTTGAATCCGGTTTGCCAGTATTTTAGATATTGAGGATTTTACCGATGTTCATCAGGGATATTGGTCTAAAATTCCCTTTTTTGTTGTATCTCTGCCAGGCTTTGGTATCAGGGATGATGTTGGCCTCATAAAATGAGTTAGGAGGATTCCCTCTTTTCTATTGATTGGAATAGTTTCAGAAGGAATGGTACCTAACTCCTCCTTCTTGTACCTCTGGTAGAATTGTTGTAATCCACCCGGTCCTGGACTTTTTGGTTGGTGGCTATTAATGTTGCCTCAATTTCAGAGCCTGCTATTGGTCTATTCAGGGATTCAACTTCTTCCCAAGTTTGGGTCTGAAGAGGTGTAAGGTCCAGGAAATTATCCATTTCCTTCTATGATTTCCAGTTTATTTGCATGTGTAGAGTGGCTTATAGTATTCTGATGGTAGTTTGTATTTCTGTGGGGTCGGTGTGATATCCCTCATCATTTTAATTGCGTCGATTTGATTCTTCTTTTCTTTTCTTCTTTATTAGTCTTGCTAGTGGTCTGTCAATTTTGTTGATCTTTTCAAAAACCAACTCCTGGATTCATTGATTTTGAGGGATAGGTCTCTCATCTCCTACAGTTCTGCTCTGATCTTTTAGTTATTTCTAGCCTCTGCCAGTTTCTAATCGTGTTTGCTCTTGCTTCTAATTCTTTTAATTGCGATGTTAGAGTGTCAATTTTAGATCTTTCCGCTTCTCTTGTGGGCAAGAGCATTTAGTGCTATAAATTTCCTCTACACACTGCTTTTAAATGTCCCAGAGATTCTGGTATGTTGTATCTTGTTCTCATTGGTTTCCAAAGAACATCTTTATTTCACCTTCATTTCGCTATGTACCCAGTAGTCATTCAGAGCAGGTTGTCTGTTTCCATGTAGTTGAGCGGTTTTGATTGGAGATTCTTAGTCCTGGAGTTCTAGTTTGATTGCACTGTGGTCTGAGAGACAGTTTGTAATAATTTCTGTTTTGTACATTTGCTGAGGAGTGCTTTACTCCACCACGTGGGTCAATTTTGGAATAAGTAACATGTGGTGCTGAGAAGAATGGCTATTCTGTTGATTTAAAAGTGGAGAGTTCTATAGCCGTTCATTAGGTCTGCTTGCTGCAGATGATGAGTTCAATTCTGGATATCCTTTGTTAACTTTCTGTCTCTGCTGATCTGTCTAATGTTGACAGTGGAGTGTTGAAGTTCCATTATTATTGTATGGGAGTTCAAGTCTCTTTGCAGTCTCTAAGGATCTGCTTTTATGAATCTGGGTGCTCCTGTATTGGGTGCATATATATTTAGGATAGTTAGCTCTTCCTGTTGAATTGGATCCCTTTACCATTATGTAATGGCCTCTTTGTCTCTTTTGATTTTGATGGTTTAAAGTCTGTTTTATCAGAGACTAGGCATTGCAACCCCGCTTTTTTGTCTCCCTCCATTTGCTTGGTAATCTTCCTCCATCCCTTTTATTTTTGAGCCTATGTATGTCTCTTGCATGAGATGGGTCTCCTGAATACAGCAGACTGATGGGTCTTGACTCTTTATCCAGCTCTGTCAGTCTGTGTCTCTCTTAATTGGCATTTAGTCCATTTTATATTTAAGGTTAAGATTGTTATGTGTGAGCTTGATCCTGCCATTACGATAGATAACTGGTTTTGCTCATTAGTTGATATAGTTTCTTCCTAGCCTCGATGGTCTTACTTTGGCATGTTTTTGAGATGGCTGGTACTGGTTGTCTTTTCTTCCATGTTTAGTACTTCCTTCAGGAAACTTTTGTAAGGCAGGCCTAGTGGTGATAAAATCTCTAAGCATTTGCTTATCTGTAAAGGATTTTATTTCTTTCACTTTATGAAACTTAGTTTGGCTGGATATGAAATTCTGGTTTAAAATTTTTCTTTAAGAATGCTGAATATTGGCCCCCACTCTTCTGGCTTGGAGAGTTTTCAATGAGATCTGCAGTCTGATGGGCTTGTGGGGTGGACCTGACCTTCTCTCTGGCTGCCCTTTAAGATTTTTTCCCTTCATCAACTTTGGTGAATCTGGCACTAAGTGTGTCTTGGAGTTGCCTTCTTCTCGGGAGGAGCATCTTTTGTGGCGTTCTCTGTATTTCCTTGGATTGAATGTTGGCCTGCCCTACTAGGCTGGGGAAGTTCTCCTGGATGATATCCTGAAGAGTGTTTTCCAACTTGGTTCCATTTTCCTCACTTTCAGGCACCCCCAATCAGACGTAGATTTGGTCTTTACATAATCCCACTTTGTAGGTTTTGTTCATTTTTTCTTTTGTTTCTTTTCTCGTTTATTTCATCTATTTGATCCTCAATCGCTGATACCTTTTCTTCCAGTTGATCGAAGTCGTGGTTACTGAAGTTTCAGTATCGTCACTGTATTTCGTGTCATGCTTTTTCATCTCTTTCATTTCTGTTTATGACCTTTCTCTGCATTAATTAGTCTAGTCGTCATCTTTCCACTTTTTTTTTCAAGATTTTAGTTTCTTTTATGCTTGTACTTAATTCCTCCTTTAGTTCTGAGAAATTTGATGGACTGGAGCCTTCTCTCATCTCGTCAAAGCTCATTCTCGTTCAGCTTTGATCCATGCCATGTATGAGGCCGCGCCCTTTGTCAGAGATAGCGGGCCTTGTTTTTGAATTTCCAGCTTTTTCTGCCCTTGCTTTTTCCCCCATCTTTGTTTTATCTGCCTCTGGTCTTTGATGATGGTGATGTACTGATGGGTTTTAGTGCAGGTGTCCTTCCTGTTTGATAGTTTTCTAACAGTCAGGACCCTCAGCCAGGTCTGTTGGAGATTGCTTGAGGTCCACTCCAGACCCTGTTTGTCTGCATCAGCAGCAGAGACAGAAGATAGAATATTTCTGAACAGCAAGTGTACCTGTCTGATTCTTGCTTTGGAAGCTTCCTCTCAGGGGTGTACTCCCCCCCTGTGAGGTGTGGGGTGTCAGACTGCCCCTAGTGGGGGATGTCTCCCAGTTAGGCTACTCAGGGTCAGGGACCCGCTTGAGCAGAGAGTTCACCTTCTCAGATCTCAACCTCCGTGTTGGGAGATCCACTGCTCTCTTCAAAGCCGTCAGACAGAGTGGTTTGGGGTCTGCAGAGGCATCTGCTGCTTTGTTATTGCCTCTACTGTGCCCTGCCCCCAGAGGTGGAGTCTACAGAGACAGGCAGGTTTCCTTGAGCTGTTGTGAGCTCCACCCAGTTCGAAGCTTCCCAGCAGCTTTGTTTACCTACTTGGCTCAGTAATGGCGGCCCCCAGCCTCGCTGCTGCCTTGTCGGTAGATCGCTGGTGACTGCTGTGATAGCAATGAGGAGGCTCCGTGGGTGTGGGACTCCTCCCAGCCAGGTGTGGGATATGTTCTCCTGGTGCCTGTTTGCTCAAAGCGCAGTATTGGGGTGGGAGTTACCCGATTCTCCAGGTGTTGTGTGTCTCAGTTCCCTGGCTAGAAAGGGATTCCTCCCCAGGCCTCCCAGGTGAGGCAATGCCTCGCCCTGCTTCCAGCTCTCGCTGGCTCCGGCTGCAGCAGCTGACTAGTACCGATCTTCCCGGCACCCCAGTGAGATGAACCTGTACCTCAGTTGAAAATGTCAAATCACAGGTCTTCTGTGTCGCTGGCGCTGGGAGTTGAAGACTGGAGTCATCTTATTCGGCCAAAATGCATTCCGCCCGCCCTGATAATGGCCTCTTATTGGGAATGTAAAGACTGGAAGAAATCAGGTATATATGTGCCAGGGGTGCTGAGATGGGGTTAGTTAATATTTTATTTCTCTGTCTTTACCTGGGAAATGCAGAATGAGTATGTATCAAAATCTATATACCTATATAACATACATAAGTATGTTTTAGGCTGACAACAATTTGATGCTGAAGAATATTCATTATAATACTCAAGGGGAAAGGATAAATATAACAGTATACTTTGGGAGAATTTTGAAAGAAGAGAAGGAAACATTTAGATGAAGAGTTAAATATGCAAGCTACAGTTACACAAAAGAAAGACCATATGGTTTAATGCCATACATTAGTTTGTTTTAAACCTTTTGTAGTTTATTTTCATTTTAAAACGAATGTGTGCTTTAATTAGTGTTGAAGTGGGCTAGGGAAACATATGTCTTTTAGTTAAACAGTAATTTATATTGTGTTCTCTCCCTTAGTTTTAGTGATAGATCTAAATTCTGGTTAACCAACAAAACATGGTCTGCAGACACCAGGCCAACCAATCAATTTCTTGTTTGTTTATTTTTATATTTTGACTGAACTATGACAAAAATTGTATGTATATATAAAATGTACAGATTGCTGTCTTGAAATATGTATACACTCTTAAGTGATTATCCCAATGAAGTTAATTAACATGTCCACCACCTCACAGTTACCTTTTATGTGTGTGTGTGTGGTAAGAATACTTAAGATCTACTTTCTTAGCAAATTTCAAGTATACACTATTATTGACTATAGTTGCCATGCTATACATTAGGTCTTCAGAACTTATTCATCTTATAACTGAAAGTTCATACCCTTTGATCAAATCTCCCCATTTCCCCCACTTCTAAGTACCTAGTAACTACCTTTCTAGGCTCTGATTCTATGAGTTCAACTTTTTCAGATTCCACCTGTAAGTGAGATCATGCATTGTCTTTCTGTGTCCGACTTATTTCATTTAACACAACGTCCTCAGGTTCATCCATGTTACTACAAATGGCAGCAGGATTTTCTTTTTTTCAAGGCTTAGTAATACTCACATATATATATGCATATATAAACATTTTCTTTATTCATTCGTCTGTTGATGGTCACTAGGTTGATTCCATATCTTGGCTATTGTAAATAATGCTTCAATGAACAAAGGAGTGCAACTACCTCTTCCAAATACTGATTTCATGTCTTTTGGATAAATACCCGAAAGTGGGATTGCTGGATTATATGGTGGTTCTATTTTAATTTTTTGAGGAACCTCTATACTGTTTTCCATAATGGTTATACTAATTTACATTCCCACCAACAGTGTATAAGGGGTCCGTTTTCTTCATATCATTGTGAACAATTGCTATCTTTTGACTTTTTGATAATAGCCATCCTATCATGTGTGAGGTGATATCTCATTGTGGTTTTGACTTGCATTTCCTAATGATTAATGATGTTGAGTACCTTCTCATATGCTTCTTGGCCATTTGTATGTCTTCTTTTTGGAAATGACTCTTCAGGTCCTTTGCCCATTTTAAAGTTGGGATATTTGTTTCTTTGCTATTGAGTTGTATGGGTTCCTTATAAATTTTGGATATTAACCTCTTATCAGATTAGTGGTTTGCAAATATTTCCTCCCATTCTGTAGTTTGCCTTTTCATTTTGATAATTGTTTCTTTTGCTGTGCAGAAACTATTTTGTTTGATGTGGTCCCACGTGTTTGTTTTTACTTTTGTTGCTTGTACTTTTGGTGTCATATCAAAAAAATCATTACCAAGACCAATTTTAAGGAAATTTCCCTCAATGTTTTCTTCTAGGACTTTTATGATTTTAATTCTTATGTTCAAATCTTTTTTTTTTTTTTTTTTTTGAGACGGAGTCTCACTCTGTCTCCCATGCTGGAGTGCAGTGACCGGATCTCGGCTCACTGCAAGCTCCGCCTCCTGGGTTTACGCCATTCTCCTGCCTCAGCCTCCCGAGTAGCTGGGACTACAGGCGCCTGCCACCTTGCCAGGCTCGTTTTTTGTATTGTTTAGTAGAGACGGGGTTTCACCATTTTAGCCAGGATGGTCTCGATCTCCTGACCTCGTGATCTGCCCGTCTCGGCCTCCCAAAGTGCTGGGATTACAGGCTTGAGCCACCGTGCCCAGCCCATGTTCAAGTCTTTAATCCATTTTGAGTTGATTTTTGGATATGATGTGAGATGAAGTCCCAATTTTACTCTTTTGTATGCCTATAACTAGTTTTCCCAAAACAATTTATTGAAGATACTGCTCTTTCCCCATTATATACTCTTGACATTTTTGTTGAATATTAGTTGACTGTATATATGCGGGTTTATTTTTGGATTCTCTGTTCTGTTTCATTGGTCTACGTGTTTGTTTTAATGCCAGTACCATACTATTCTGATTATTGAAGCTTTGTAATATAATTTGAAATCAGAGAGAATAATGCCTCTAGCTTTTATTTTTTGCACAAGATTGCTTTAGCTATTCAGGGTCTTTTGTGGGTCACATGAATTTTAGAATTGTTTTTCTATTTTTCTGAAAAATGTCATTGGAATCTTGATAGAGATTGCATTGATTCTGATGTGTAGATCCCTTTGGTGGGCATTTTGACAGTATTAGTTCTTCTAATCTGTGAACATGGGATGTCTTTCCATTTATTTGTATCTTCTTCAATTTATTTCACCACTGTTTTATAGTTTACAGTGTACAAATTTTTCACTTCCATAGTTATATTTATTACTAAGCATTTTATTCTCCTTATGCTATTGTAAATGGGATTGCTTTCTTAATCTCTGTTTTGGATAATTCATTGTTAGTGTTTAGAAACACAACTGATTTTTGTATGTTGATAACATATACTGCAACTTTACTGAATTTGTTTTAGTTTTAACAGTTTTGTTGTGAAGTCTTTATGGTTATTCTCTATATATGTTTTTCTATAGGTAAGATGTATGGTTTCCTATATGTAAGTTCTGCAAACAGCGACACTTTTACTGCTTCCTTTCCGAATTGGATGATATTTACTTATTTATTTTGCCTAATTGCTCTAAGACTTCAGGTACTATATTGAATAGAAGTGGTGAGAGTGGGCATTCTTGTTTTTCTGAGCTTACAGAAAAAGCTTTAAGCTTTTCACCATTGAATATAATGTTAGCTGTGGGCTTGCCATATATAGCCTTTATTGAGTTTAGGTATATTCTTCCTATACCTAATGTGTTGAGAGTTTTTATCAATAAATATGTGAAATGTTTTTTCTGCATCTATCGAGATGATCATAGAAGTTTTATTCTTCATTCTGTTAATGTGGTGTAACATATTTTTTGATTTGTGCATATTGAACCATCCTGGCATCCTAGAATTAGATTCTGATTGATCATGGCCTATAGTGTATCATCCTTTTAGTATGCTGTTGAATTCAGTTTGCTAGTACTTTGTTGATGGTTTTTGCATCTATGTTCACCAGAGATATTAGATACAACCAATACTTAACATGTTGAAAACGTGCTTTGGTTTAATCTATTACACTTTGCTTAACTGAGAACAAAGAATTTATAGATGTTAATTTAACTGTTAATCATTAAGTCACATGCTTATTTGGAATATTTTATATATATGCATATTTACTATATAATGTAAATTTATGTTTGCATACATATTTGTGTCTTCAGTGTCTTGACATGTCTCTGTGCTTCTAGAGGGATACACATACAGATAAAGATGTAGACATAGCTATAGATAGAGCTATAGATATAGATATAAATGCACATATCTACGTCTAAGGCTTAAAAAAAATCAAGTACAATTATTTTCCTGCCCTCAAAACCTCAGGAATTTTCAAAGGAAGATAGCTATATGCAACTGAATCTAAAAATGCACTGTATAAGGTGGGACCCAGAATGTATATCATTTGCATTATTATATCGTAGGCTAATAAGCCAGAAAAAGAGCTCTGGTTCTAGACATAATTATATAGTCCTACCTATGTTACACAATCGTTATGAGATCCAGTCAAATAACATTGCAAGCATGTTTTAAGCTTTTAAGCACAAAATTATTATTACTATTCTCAGAATACTCAAAATCCAGCCCCTCTGTGTCTGTTCCTTTCAAAAGAGGTCAACTTAAGATGTATTTTATTCACCAAATCTTGCTCCTCAACGCTGTTAGATAAAAAGATCTGTCCTTCTTTGTTCATTCTGAAATCAGGTCATAACTAGGCTGGTAGACCCCAAGAGCCAGGTCAGTCGTGACTCATTCAAGTCTTTCAGAACAGCCAGTGAAATGGATGGAGAGTTGTTTCAGGGTGTTTTTTGCTCTGATTTCTGCAGAATGGTTGTCTGTTCTTCCTATGTCCAGAGGTGTAGGGCTTTCCTGGGTCATTTATGGCTGTGAGAAATCATATGGCTTAGTCCAGATTTTCCAGAATGCTGGTGATTCGTAACTTGATAAAACCAGGCTGAAGTAATCTCCAAATCCTTCTCCATCACACTCAATTTCTAGGTGATAGTGAAAGCATTTTCTTCCCTTTCCTTGGCATTTTCTTCCCATTACTTAACAGTCTGTTAGACACTACACATTCAGTTAAGGTTTTGAGCTGTACCTACAAAATCATGAAAACATAAATCATACTTTCCTGTATTTTAAAGAACAGATTTTAATTTGTCTTCTTTCTATTTAGAAAAGTTACAGGTTTTTAGCTTTTATTTTTACTTTGGATCAGTGAGTAAGTTTTTGATAGCAAGAGAGTGAAAAACGAAGCCTCACATTCCTGCAACTGTGTTTAATTACGGAACATGCCGAACCACATTTGACATTTTTTGTTTCTGAACTAATGTCAGCTTCTCTAGTCTGCCATGAAATGTGTTTTGCAACTCAACAACAAAGGATAAAAATAAAATAAATGTTTGGGAAAGTACTTTGGGATAGCTGAAGATAGAGAGCCATACAAAAACACATAGGCATTGGTAGGAATGACAAATTAATTGTGCTGCCTTTAAGTGATAACACAGAGCAATTAATGCATTTAATAGCTTTATTGAAACAAAAAGCTCTTTTGCAGTTTGCGTAATTTCTTTGTGTAATAAGAATGTTTCATAAGTTTATAAATGAATGCATGACCTCTGACTTAGGAAGTTTTGGTAATATATATCTCTCTGTATTTTTATTTTCATTTTCAGACAGTATTTTTTTCTTTATTGCATAAATCCAGATCTGAGGTCCTAATGAAATAAATTATTATAAGTAGTTAGGGGAAGGCAGGAAAGTGAAATTCTTTTAAAAGATCTAATGGCTTTGAATAATTGATTGATCTTTCAGATTTCATGATTTATGACTCTAATTTTTAAGATTGTAATTTTTATTTCTTGATACAAACATACCCTAATTCAGTTTCTTTCAAGCATTTTTTTGAACCCAGAACAACACCGAATCTAGTGATTTTTAAGTTGCACAGGAGGGTCGAAGATTCTTGAGGGATTATCTTGGAACTCAGGAGGCATAAGGCGGGTAAGCAGGCAGGGCATCACTCTGTAAGTTATGTGAGGGTTTTGTACCTCATTATATGCCTAGCACTTAGCCCAGTTGACACATTGGAATAAATGAATGAACAAGTTTACCCCCATCCCACATCCCTGCTTTAACCTGAGAGGTACTATTTTTCCCTTTAAAAAATTTTTTTTATTTTATTGTTCTCAGAGTAAGTTTTCCAGAGTTTACTAGAGAATTCCGGAAACGGTGTAAACTCTTCTCTGGGGGCTGCTAATATGTTGCTGCTACTGGCATACATTAGTATCCTGGCTATTTTCTCTCCGTGACCTGCCTTCTTTTCTCCATCCCTCCACATCATTCTTCCTAAGCCTCTAGCTTCCCTGTACCATTTGCCCCAGTAGGAGTTGGTATCCTAAAGTGCTGGTTGAGCACAGTCTCCATTCCCATATTCAACTGCCAACATGATCAGAAAGACTGCCAACTCATCACGGAGATGGGCAAACTCCCCCAAAACTGTCATTCATTGTATAATTGCAAGGTATTAGTAATAGTTTAATATAGAAGTTTATTGATTTGTCAAAGTAATTGATATCACCTTGCCAGAATTGGACAACCTCAGATGTCCTGGACTTTGGCTCTCTGGTACTCCTTCCTAAGCCTTCGCTGACCTCTCTCTCTCCTCCCTTGGTTTGAAGATGCTATATTTAAATGTAATCATGCTCAGTAGACTATTTGACCATCAGTACTCTGGAACAACAAAAATTATTAGTCCTCTCACAGTGTCCTTAGGTGACACATGATGAGTAGGTGGATGATAATAAGAGTAATCAGTACTTTCCTGATGGGCCAGGTAGATTTTGTGTATTATTTCATTTTACAATGAATGGCAGACTTCTTTTCTAGGATGTCAGCTATAAATCTAAGAGCTTTAAATACATTGATTCATTTCATCCTAATAGTAACCTTACAAGATAAGTGTTATTATTACCCATATTTTACAGAGGAGAGAAAATTGAGTGCACAGAGATTAAGCAACTTGCAGAAAGCCACCCAGCTAGTAAGACGTGGAACTTGTTAAAGCAGCCTTGTTCAAGTTTGGAATGTAAGATGCTCTCAGTTTAATCATCTCTGCAATGTTCCAATTTCGTTTTATCCCTGCGAGTCCCACAAATGCATTTCTAACTTTATAAAACATACAGAAAAATACCTGGAGCAGTTATATCATTATTAAAATATTATCTTTAGGGAAGTAGTATATTTGTTTTCTAATAAAATGAAAATAGCTTCATTTTCTCTGATTGTAAAAATAATACATACTCATGAAGAAAAATGAAGCAATACAGAAAATACAAATGAGAAATCATAATAATTGGAAGCTTCACTACCTAGTGACATTTGAGTGAATACACTTTCTGGTATTTCTGTAGGCACATGTAAATATATAAATATAGCATTTATGTATATGAAACTATACTACACTTTTTTGTAATCAATTTCTGTGCCTACAATGTGTTGTAGATATTTTTCTGTGGCATCTAATACAAGTATATGCCATGTTTTTGGATTGGCTGTATAGTGCTACTTTGTATGGCTGTAGCATTCTTTATTTAAGCAATTCTATATTGAAGAACATTTAAATTACTTCCAATATTAATATTATAAATAATATTATGATAAACATGATTTTCATAAGTCCTTTGGTACATGGGCAATTACTTATTTGGGAGCAAATTTCTAGAAATAAGATTTTTGGCACAAAGGTTATGCATTTTTTTATTTGGGTATATAGTGTGAAACCTGAAAGACTGTAATGACTTAACACTCCACTGACATATTTTGAGTGTGTCCATTTCTCTTAGTCCTTGCAAATGGTGATTTTACCCATTTAAAAATACCTCTGCTTGGCTGGGCGCCGTGGCTCATGCTTGTAATCCCAGCACTTTGGGAGGCCGAGGCGGGTGGATCACAAGGTCAGGAGATCGAGACCATCCTGTGAATGGTGAAACCCCGTCTCTACTAAAAATACAAAAAATTAGCCGGGCGTGGTGGTGGGCGCCTGTAGTCCCAGCTACTCGGGAGGCTGAGGCAGGAGAATGGCGTGAACCTAGGGGGCAGAGCTTGCAGTGAGCCAAGATCGTGCACTGCACTCTAGCCTGGGTGACAGAGTGAGACTCCATCTCAAAAAAAAAACCAAAAAAACAACAAAAAAAACACCTCTACTTCTCTGAACTTGAATTTATTGTTTGGTTTTTATTTTGGATATTTCAGTGATTAGTGAGGTTGAATGTATTTATTATATTTATTGACCATTTGTATGTTTTGCAAATTGTCTACTATGTCCTCTATCCATTGTTTTTATTAGTATGCTGTTTCTTTTAAATTAACTTTTCTGATCTTTTTAAAAAACATATTAGCGATATAAGCCTTTTATTTATCATATGTGTTGAAAATAGTTTTTCCAGATAACAATTGTTTCTTCAGTCCTGTTTTAGTACCTATTTATTATTTGTCACATAGAAATTTTAAATTTTTATATGGTCAAACAGACCTTTTCTTTTATGGTTTCTTGCTTTTGGGGCCTTCTTTACTTGTAGAGTTATATGTTGTACATTACCTTGGAGAAATGGCTTCTTTTTAATGGGACCCAGAGCCAGGACATGTAACCAACACTTATATGTCAGTTACTTTAAAGTTTACTAAGAGCTCTCACAAACACTTTCTTATTTAATTCAATTAATACTTTAACATTATTATTAACCTTCTTCAGATGAGGAAACTGAGGCAAAGAGAATACCTTAACCTTTCCATGGCTCACCCCAAATCACACATCTAGTAAGGATTAGAATACACACCAGTCTGATGCCAAAGCCATGCTTTTAGTCATGACTCTATACTAGGATCCTTTAGACAGATGGAACAGCAGAGAAAGGAAGGTTAAATGGCCTGCCTCATGCTGAACAGCACTTCCCTCTTTTGATAGAAAGATTAGGAACTGAATTCTTGACGGTTAATATGATCCTTCTTGGAGTAATCGGATTCCAGTTCAGTCTTTTGAAAGAAATTTCAGTGGAAAATCAATTAGATGTTAAAAGAAAAGAGCCATAGGAATGTTAAGGTATTAAGAATAATGTAGGGTATGCTTTGGGTTTTAAGAATTAAGAGGATGATGTCCAAGTAGTTAAATGAATTTGTGAAAATGGGTCAATGAAAGAGTACCATGTCAGAGTGCTTGGTCCATTTGCAGGCAGGCATATTGAAAGAATTCATCTCTCATCTCATTTCCAATAAATAGAGCAAGTATTAATCAGGATTTTACATGTACAATTAGAAAGAGTTTTATTCTTGGTATTATACTGGATTTTGGTGCAGATAAATTTCTCATTCACAGAACACTTTCAGTGTTCGGGTCAGATTTTGCTTTTCTAATAAAGAGGTATATGGATTTCAGTTGATTCACATCATTAATTATCAGCATTTGTGTGGATGCATGGATATCTTGGGCGAAGCTCCGTATTTGAGATAATGAAAAAAAACCCGAACAAACCATTTTTGCCTTTTTTGCCCCTCTTTAAAGATAAATTGAGTAGGGAGGAGTAAACACATGATTTCTGGCCTCACAATGAAATAAACAGAGCTCAGTTTCATAAAAATAAATTAGGAAATTCAACAGAACAAAAGAAGGAATATAACAATGTAAAGCTAAGTATTAAGTAAAGCAGATCTTACACTGATTATGGCAAATCAAAGTGTCATCATTTTCTAATATATTTTCTGTCAGGGCAGTTAAATATATTTTAAACTGTAGAGTAAGTGGCAGTTTTTATGTTAGTTTGTATTCCAATATCATTGGTGTGAAATCATCAAACTCTAATTTCTAGCATTTCTAGAAAATGAACCTCTTTAGCTCCCACACGAATTCTAGAATTTTCAGGATTCTTCTCAGTGATCAAGTTGTTAAAAAATTGCCTGAGTATACAATGTGGGCTCTGCTATTTTTAACTTTGTCTGGACCTCTTTCCTTAACAGTTGAAATAAATCAATCATTTTTGGAACTGAGAGCCGTAAAGGATGAGAAGACTGTTTTCTGAGCCTCAGCGTTTATTTGCACCTGTGCCACACTGCAGGAATGTTGGCATGACCCTCTGTTGAGCTGTGCTTCTCTCCTCTCAAATCAAACATGCAGTGTCAGAGCCCCTCTGTGTTCTCAAATCTCATTAGTAGTGTTTTCTGGCTTGGAGATGTTCAGAATCCACTGTTTGTATGGCAGTGGAAAAAGACATTTTTTTTCTCATCAGAAAAGCAGAGAAGGCACCTCAATGGCACGACAAACCTAATTGTTTTACCGTTCTAATAAAAAGGCTTCATTGAGCCAGGGGTTTTCCCCTAAAGTTAATTATTTCTCACATCAGGTTTGTTCTGTCTAATAAAATTAAGCAGTAACCCTAAGAAGAAGGCAATTGTTTGACAGTGTTATAAAGAACACATTAAGGAATTTGGATGCCTGATAAATTTATTGTCCTTCTCTTTAATTGTGTCTTCCTTTTGGTAGTGTTCCTCCAATTAACCTATTTGGGGTATGGTTGTGGTTAAGAACATGAACGTCAGCCACGCTTGGATTGAAACCCTGGCTGGCCGGGCGCGGTGGCTCACACCTGTAATCCCAGCACTTTGGGAAGCCAAGGCGGGCGGATCATGAGGTCAGGAGATAGAGACCATCCTGGCTAACATGGTGAAACTCTGTCTCTACTAAAAAAATACAAAAAAAAAAAAAAAAAAAAATTAGCCAGGTGTGGTGGCAGGTGCCTGTAGTCCCAGTTAAGCGGGAGGCTGAGGCAGGAGAATGGTGTGAACCCGGGAAGCGGAGCTTGCAGTGAGCCGAGATCGCGCCACTGCACTCTAGCCTGGGCGACAGAGCGAGACTCTGTCTCAAAAACAACAACAAAAACAAAACAAACAAACCTTGGCTAAGCCACTTACTATGCAGGTGACTTTGGCAAGTCACTCATTTCTAAAACACAGTTTTTCATTTATCAAGTGGGGGTTATGACACCTATCTCATATTAAAGTTGTAGTTAAGATTAAATGAAGTAATGTACATGCAATACATGAAATACTTTGATAGTACTGCCTAATATCAAAAAGATGTTCAATAAAAAGATTTTATTACTATTTTTAAGCACTAATTGTTAACAAACTGTTAGTGCTTTCTTTTTTTTTTTTTTTATTATACTTTGAGTTCTAGGGTACATGTGCATAACGTGCAGGTTTGTTACATATGTATACTTGTGCCATGTTGCTGTGCTGCACCCATCAACTCGTCAGCACCCATCAACTCGTCATTTACATCAGGCACCCTAGTAATCCCCCATCCCTCCCCATGATAGGCCCCAGTGATGTTCCCTTCCTGAGTCCAAGGATTCATTGTTCAGTTCCCACCTCCACGAAAGGAACATGCGTGTTTGGTTTTCTGTTCTTGTGATAGTTTGCTAAGAATGATGGTTTGCTGCATCCACATGTCCCTACAAAGGACAAACCTCATCCTTTTTATGGCTGCATAGTATTCCATGGTGTATATGTGCCACATTTTCTTAATCCAGTCTGTCACTGATGGGACATTTGCTGATTCCAAGTCTTTTGTTATTAGAATAGTGCTGGCCAAACATACGTGTGCCCTTATAGCAGCATGATTTATAATCCTGGGTATATACACCAGTAATGGGATGGCTGGGTCATATGGTACATCTAGTTCTGTCCTTGAGGACCGCCACTGTTTTCCATAATGGTTGAACTAGTTTACAATCCCACCAACAGTGGTAAAAGTGTTCTATTTCTCCACATCCTCTCCAGCACCTGTTGTTTCCTCGACTTTTTAATGATTGCCATTCTAATTGGTGTGAGATGGTATCTCATTGTGGTTTTGATTTGCATTTCTCTGATGGCTAGTGATGCTGAGCATTTTTTCATGCGTTTGTTGGCTGTGCTGAATGTCTCTTTGAGAATGTCTGTTCATATCCTTTGCCCACTTCTCTTTTGATGGGGTTGTTTGTTTTTTCTTGTAAATTTGTTTGAGTTCTTTGTAGGTTTGATATTAGCCCTTGTCGATGAGTAGATTGCAAAAATTTTCTCCCATTCTGTAGGTTGCCTGTTCACTCTGATGGTGTTTCTTTTGTTGTGCAGAAGCTTTTTAGTTTAATGAGATCCCACTTGTCACTTTGGCTTTTGCTGCCGTTGGCTTTTGGTGTTTTAGACATGAAGTCTTGCTCATGCCTATGTCCTGAATGGTACTACCTAGGTTTTCTCTAGATTTTTATGGTATTAGGTCTAACATTTAAGTCTCTAATCCATCTGAATGAATTTTCATATAAGCGCGAGTAAGGAAAGGGATCCAGTTTCAGCTTTCTACTTATGCATAGCCAATTTTCCGCAGCACCATTTATTAAATAGAAAGGTTTCTTCAGGTTTGTCAGTCAAAGATCAGATGGCTGTAGATGTGTGGTATGCTTCTGAGGACTCTGTTCTGTTCCATTGGTCTATATCTCTGTTTTGGTACCAGTACTATGCTGTTTTGTTACTGTGGCCTTTGTAGTATAGTTTGAAGTCAGGTATGTGATGCCTCCAGCTTTGTTCTTTGACTTAGGATTGTCTTGAGATGTGGGCTCTTTTTGGTTCCATATGAACTTTAAAGCAGTTTTTTCCCAATTCTTGAAGAAACCCATTGGTAGCTTGATGGGATGGTACTGAAATTTGTAATAACTTTTGGCAGTATGGCCATTTTCACGATATTGATTCTTCTATCCATGAGCATGCATGTTCCTTTCCATTTGTTTGTGTCCTCTTTTATTTCACTGAGCAGTGGTTTGTAGTTCTCCTTGAAGAGGTCCCCCATGTCCCTTTGCTGGATTCTAGGCATTTATTCTCTTTGAAGCAATTGTGAAGGAAGTTCATTCCTGATTTGGCTCTCTGTTTGTCTGTTATTGGTGTATAAGAATGCTTGTGATTTTTGCACACATTAATTTGTATCCTGAGACTTTCTGAAGTTGCTTATCAGCTTAAGGAGATTTTGGCCGAGACAATGGGATTCTTTCTAAATATACAATCATGTCATCTGCAAAGAGGGACAATTTGACTTCTTCTTTCCTAACTGAATACCCTTGATTTCTTTCTTGCCTGGATTGCCCCAGCCAGAACTTCCAACACTATGTTGAATAGGAGTGGTGAGGATGGCATCCCTGTCTTGTGCCAGTTTTCAAAGGGAATTTTTCCAGTTTTTGCCCATTCAGTATGATATTATTGGCTGTGGGTTTGTCACTGGCAATAGCTCTTATTATTTGAGGTACGTTCCGTCAATGCCTCGAATTTATTGAGCGTTTTAGGATGAAGGGCTGTTGAATTTTTGTCAAAAGCCTTTTCTGTATCTATTGAGATAATCATGTAATTCTGTCTTTGGTTCTGTTTATATGCTGGATTATGTTTATTGATTTGCGAATGTTAAACCAGCCTTGCATCCCAGGGATGAAGCCCACTTGATCATGGTGGATAAGCTTTTGATGTGTTGCTGAATCCAGTTTGCCATATTTTATTGAGGATTTTGCATCGATGTTCGCTCAATAGGGAGTTGTCATTCAAAATTTTTGTTGTGTCGCCAGGCTTTGGTATCAGGATGATGTTGGCCTCATAAAATGAGTTAGGAGGATTCTTTTCTGCTGATTGGAATATTTTCAGAAGGAATGGTACCAGCTCCTCCTTTTGTACTCCTCTGGTAGACCTGGCTGTGAATCCATCTGGTCCTGACTTTTGTTGGTAGGCTATTAATTATTGCCCACTCAGGTTTCGCTATTAATATTCATTCACAGGATTCAACTTCCTGGTTTAGTCTTGAAGAGTGTAAGTGTCCAGGAAATTATCCATTTCTTCAGATTTGCAGTTTTATTTTGCATAGAGGTGTTTATAGTATTCCTGATGGTATTTGTATTTGTGGGGTCGGTGGTGATATCCCCTTTTATCATTTTTATTGTGCATCTATTTGATTCTTCTCTTTCTTTCTTTTATTAGTCTTGCTAGTGGTCTTGTTGACTTTTCAAAAACTAACCTGATTCACTGATTTTGAGGGTTTTTGTGTTTCTATCTCCCTTCAGTTCTGCCTGATCTTAGTTATTTCTTTTTGCCTCTCTGCTAGCTTTCGAATGTGTTTGCTCTTGCTTCCTCTTAGTTCTTTTAATTGAGATGTTAGAGTGTCAATTTTTAGATCTTTCCATATTTTCTCTTGTGGGCATTTAGTGCTATAACCTTCCCCACACACTGCTTTAAATGTGTCCCAGACAGGTTACCTTGTTCTCATTGGTTTCAGCATCTGCTTCTGCCTTCATTTCTGTTATGTACCCAGTGTAGTCATTCAGGGAGCAGGTTGTTCAATGGCGTAGTTGAGCGTTCTTTTGATTGAGTTTCTTAGTCCTGGAGTTCTAGTTTGATTGCACTGTGGTCTGAGAGACAGTTTTAATATAATTTCTGTTCTTGTATTTGTTGAGAGGAGTGCTTTTACTTCCACCATGTGGTCAATTTTGGAGTAAGTGATGTGGTGCTGAGAAGAATGTATTCTGTTGATTAGTGGAGTATTCTATAGATGTCTATTAGGTCTGCTTAAGCAGAGATGAGTTCAATTCCTGGATATCCTTGTTCACTTTCTGTCTCAAGTTGATCTGTCTAATG
Organism: Papio anubis; assembly: GCF_008728515.1. Taxonomy (NCBI): domain Eukaryota; kingdom Metazoa; phylum Chordata; class Mammalia; order Primates; family Cercopithecidae; genus Papio; species Papio anubis. Next base: position 43,651,789 of record NC_044982.1, read on the forward strand.
TTGACAGGAGTGTTGAAGCTCCCATTATTATTGTATATGGGAGTCTAAGTTCCTTTGTAAGTCTCTAAGGACTTGCTTTGTATGAATCTGGGTGCTCCTGTATTGGGTGCATATATATTTAGGGATAGTTAGCTCTTCCTGTTGAATTGATCCCTACCATTATGTAGCCATTCTCTTTAATCTCTTTTGATCTTTGATGGTTTTAAAGTCTGTTTTTATCAGAGAGACTAAAGCCAACCCTGCTTTTTTTGTTCTCCATTTTTGCTTGGTAAATCTTCCTCCATCCCTATTTTGAGCCTATGTATGTCTCTTCTGCATGTGAGATGGGTCTCCTGAATACAGCAAACTGATGGGTCTTGCCTTTATCCAGCTCTTGCCAGTCTGTGTCTTTTAATTTGCCTGGTCCATTTACATTTAAGGTTATTGTTGGTGAACTTGATTCAGCCATTATTTTGCTCGTTAGTTGATGCAGTTTCTTCCTAGCCTTGATGGTCTTTACATTTTGGCATGTTTTTGCAATGGCTGGTACTGGGTTGTTCCTTTTCTCATGTTTAGTAGTGCTTCCTTCTAGGATGTCTTGTAAGGCAGGCCTAGTGGTGACAAAATCTCACATTTGCTTTATCTGTAAAGGATTTTATTTCTCCTTCACTATGAAACTTAATTTGGCTGGATATGAAATTCTGGGTTTAAAATTCTTTTCTTTAAGAATGTTGAATATTGGCCCCCACTCTCTTCTGGCTTGTGGAGTTTCACGAGATCATGTTAGTCTGATGGGTTTCTAGGTAACCTGACCTTTCTCTCTGGCTGCCCTTAAGATTTTTTCCTTCATTTCAACTTCTGGTGAATCTGGCAATTGTGTCTTGAGTTGTTTTCCTCGAGGAGTATCTTTGTATGTTCCTCTGTATTTCCTGAATTTGAATGTTGGGTCTGCCCTAACAGGGTTGGGAAGTTCTCCTGGATGATATCCTGGAAGAGTGTTTTCCAACTTGGTTCCATTTTCCCTCACTTTCAGGCACCCAATCAGACGTAGATTTGGTCTTTTTACATAATCCCATACTCTTGCAGGCTTGTTCATTTTTCTTCTTTTGTTCTTTGGTTTCCTCTTTCGCTTCATTTCATTCATTTGATCCTCACCGCTGGATACTCTTTCTTCCAGTTGGATCGAAGTCGGTTACTGAAGTTTGTGCATTTGTCAATGCATTTCTCGTGGCTTCATGGTTTTCATCTCTCTCTCTTTCATTTTGTTTATGACCTTCTCTGCATTGAATTACTCTAGCCATCAATTTCCATCTTTTTTCAAGATTTTTAGTTTCTTTGTTCTTGCACGTAATTCTCCTTAGCTCTGAGAAGTTTGATGGACTGGCGCCTTCTTCTCTCATCCACAAAGTCATTCATTCAGCTTTGATCCATTGCTGGCTTATGAGCTGGCCCTTTGCTGGGGAGATGTGCTCTTATTTTTTGAATTTCCAGCTTTTCTGCCCTGCTTTTTCCCCATCTTTGTGGTTTTATCTGCCTCTGATCTTTGATGATGGTGACGTACTGATGGGGTTTTGGTGTAGGTGTCCTTCCTGTTTGATAGTTTTCCTTCTAACAGTCAGGACCCTCAGCTGTAGGTCTGTTGAAGATTGCTTGAGGTCCACTCCAGACCCTGTTTGCCTGGGTGTCAGCAGCAGAGGCTCAGTTGAAAATGCAGAAATCACCGGTCTTCTGTGTCGCTCGCGCTGGGAGTTGGAGACTGGAGCTGTTCCTATTCGGCCATCTTGCTCCACCAACCAGAAAAAATCGGTGCTTTCATAAATAGCTTTTATAAATGCTTCTTGGAATAGCATTTTTTTTCCATTTATGTATACTTTCACTTCAATGTAAATTGGGGTCCTGCTATGTATTCAGTGTCAGGATACAAAGAATATAGTATGTAGCCCTTGTTCTAAAAGAGTGCAGAAGATAAATAATTCTACCTTTACTTTTACTGCCTTGACTTGTTTAAATATTATATGTGCATTTTTTGTGGCATTTGTAACCTTTAACTCTACTGGGAAGGAATATAAGCGTGCTACGCATAAGAATTATTTCTTACTGTAGTATTCTATAGTATTTTTCATCACATTTCTTCCATAAATGACAGTAGTTTTGGAACGACATAGACCTGAAATATTCTATTCAATGTGTCATGCCAAAACATATAGTCCCCACTCTCAAGAAACAGGAAGGGAAGAACTTAGAAGAATATGCAAATTTAAATAGTGAGTTTATGGCATTAATTCAACAAAGAGGAAAAAAGCACAAGCACAATTAGTTCTATGCAAATAATTAGTAAGAATCTCACATGAGTTTGGCCAGTTGCAAAGTTGCAAAACCAGTTAGGCATATGTGACTTTTCACATGTTGCTTAACTGGAGCAGGGAGATCTCTGGTTGACACCTGTGGTGCATTGGTCTGATTCCGTAAGACACTTATTGTCTGTTCTGTGCCAGGCACTGGTTCAGCTCTGGAAATACAAGGTAACTAAAACAAAGCCTCCATTCTTCAAGGAACATAAAATCTCAAATCCAGTGGGAATGTGCTTGATAATTCATGTTTGAGAAATCGCTTCCCGCCTGTCCTCACTGCTCACATGGCGAGGTATGCCCGTTTGGCCTGTGGGTATCTCATGAGTGTTGTCTAGTCTATTTGGGCTGCTGTAAGGAATTACCATAGTCTGAGGAGCTTATAAACAACAGAAATTTATTTATTGTAGTTCTGGGAAGTCCAAGATCACGGTACCAGTGGTGTCTGGGAAGAGTCTGCTTCCTCATAGATGGTGTCTTCTAGTTTTGTCCTCACATGATGGAAGGGGCAAAGGACCTCCAAAGAAACACATACATGTAATATGCTTTGTATACATGTAAAATATATGTAAATGTGAGAAGAGAGAGATCAATAAGATTTTTGTCTCTTCCAGTAGAAAATTCCTAGGAAATTAACAGTGCTGATCATTTATAAAAAATGATTATAAAACCACAATATACCCCACCCTCCTTTTTAATAAAGTTTTATATAAGATCATTATTTTAAGTATCTGGTTCCAGCTGTCTCTCTGAGTACAGTTTTATGTAATTTATTCTGTGATTGAAGTTCTATGATGATACAGAATCCTTGTAGCATTCTCTATCTCTATTCTTACTGTATCTCTTCCAATTTATAAGGGTGGCTTGGGGGCCTCCAGAAAATATAAACATGAGTGAGACTATCTCAGACTACATTAGGCCAACATAAATGATGACTCACCATGAGTAACTCAGTTGAGATGGTTATTAATGATTTCTATTTTTGTGGAAGGAATATGGTTAGCATGCAAGAGCTCTCTATACATCATTAGCAAATTTAATTTTTGTAATGATCTTTGATATATTTTTCAATTTTAAGAAAGCACGTGAGAGTGGTGTTCATCTACTCCTGAAAATTCAGCCTTTTTCACTCTGATTACATTCATTACTGGGATTTTTGTTAATGTGTTTATTGATACTCACTCAAGCTTGAGGCTGAAGTGAGAATTAATTTTTGATGTTTATACAAATGATGAGGGATTTTAGCTGGGATGTTTGAGGCTAACATTGTTGCTCCTCTATTCAAGATTATACTGTGGGATGAAAGCCAAGAGCAATTTTTTTTTTTTTTTTAAGCCTCAGGGGTGTATTACTGCCCTACAGTTGCTTTAAAGATGAATAAATTTTTTTGACAAACTATGTTATTTTAGGTAATGATTATGAATCATTAAGAAACAATGCTGCTTCCAGTATAGACTAACAACCATTTAAGCTTGGGTTTTATATTGTTCTTACTTTGTAGTTTCTCCCAAGCACTATAATTATTCTAGGTGGAATTTAGAAAGGGTCCCTACTAATTAAACAAATCATTGCTACATTACCTAAAATTCTAAATCAGTTGCTCCCTGATCTCTAAATATAAAAAGTTTTGGCCAGGCGCGGTGGCTCATGCTTGTAATCGCAGCACTTTGGGAGGCCAAGGCGGGCAGATCATGAGGTCAGGAGTTTGAAACCAGCCTGGCCAATATGGTAAAACCCCGTCTCTCCTAAAAATACAAAAATTAGCCGGGCGTGGTGGCATGTGCCTGTAGTCCCAGCTACTCTGGAGGCTAAGGCAGGAGAATTGCTTGAACCTGGGAGGTGGAAGTTGCAGTGAGCCGAGATCGCACCACTGCACCCCGGCCTGGGAGACAAGCAAAACTCCATCTCAAAAAAAAAAAGTTTCACATTTAACACATGTTCTGTTCTTGATTTATATCAGTATTGATTATTCTTGGCTAATTGTATATTCAAGGCCAACAAGATGCATCAGATTTATTCTGCGGCTTCATTTATCTTGACAAATCACTACCTTATCCCATACATTTTGACTACTTAGAAAGAAAATTTTAACTAAGTGCAGATTTAGAAGTCATTTTATGTAGATATTATTGGAAAATATAGACACATTTGTTAGATAATTCTCAATTTAGGATAAGAAACACTTAAAACATTTTGCTCTCTGTAGCAATTTATATTCCCAGCAGGGGTTTAGCCTTAAGTAGACAGACATACCAATCTGTGAAACTGGAAGGGGACTATACCTTTCTGCCTGTAAATTTCTTTAATGTTAAAAGAGATAGTTGAAACTTTCTATCCTCATTTTCCACACTTAAAGTGGTTTATGAAAACTATTAATTTTATATTTAACTATGTTGTATTCGTGCATGGAACATTGCTTTTAGAGATAATTATTAAAAGAAATCAAGATGGCTGGGCATGGTGGCTCACACCTGTAGTCCCAGCACTTTAGGAGGCTGAGGCTGGTGGATCGCTTGAGGTCAGGAGTTTGAGACCAGCCTGGCCAACATGGTAAAACCCTGTCTCTACTAAAAATATGAAAAAAATAGCTGGGCGTGGTGGTGGGCGCCTATAATCCCAGCTACTCAGGAGGCTGAGGCAGGAGAATTTCTTGAACCTAGGAGGCAGAGGTTGCAGTGAGCCAAGATCGTGACATTGCACTCCAGCCCGGGCAACAAGAGCAAAACTCCATCTCAAAAAAAAAAAAAAAAAAAAAATCAAGACACAGAAGAAAGTAAATGATGATAAAGCAAGATAAGAGAAAGTAGCAGACTGGATTCTGATTTAACTCAGCAAACAGTATAAGTACTGAAAGACAAATAATAAGATTTGATGGTTGTCGTCAACCAAATTTTTATTTATTATAATAAAAATTTGAAAAAATTATTAACACTGAATTTACTGAGATTTATTATGTGAGGGACATTTTAATGCATTTCATTGTTCTTTTACATACACTATCTCATGCAATCCTCATAACAACCCTAATAGGTAGGCAGGCTTAGGTAAAAATAATCTTGAGTCATATTTTGTAAGTAGTATAACAGAGGTATGTCTAAAACGCTTTACTTTTTTTTTTTTTTTTTTTTTTTTTTTTTTGGAGAAGGAGTCTTGCTCTGTTACCCAGGCTGAAGTGCAGTGGCACCATCTCGGCTCACTGCAACGTCTGCCTCCCAGGTTCAAACAATTCTCCTGCCTCTACAGGCAGCTGCGATTACAGGTGTCTGACACCACGCTCAGCTAATTAAAAAAAATTTTTTTTTTATTAGAGATGGGGTTTTACCATGTTGGCCAGGCTGGTCTGGAACTCCTGGCCTCAAGTGATCCACCTGCCTCCCTCCCAAAGTGCTGGGATTACAGGTGTGAACCACCATGCCCAGCTACTTGACAGATTTTGAATTTAAAAAAAGAATAGCTGGTTAAAAGCCTTCCTCCAATAATAGGACATGCTAATGGTTTTTTTCTTATATATAAAATGTTCACAAATAATTGACCCACTTCTCTAATTTCTATTCTATTTTATTGATCAGATTGTCTATATCTGAATCAATGTCATGTTTTATTAATTCTTATATCTTTGTAATATATTTTGGTATCTGGTAGAGTAGAATTCCAGGCTTTGGCTATTTCTGATCATTTACTCTTCTGTATGAATTTCATAATTATCTCATCAAGTTCCAAGGAAATATTCGACTTGACTTTTGATTAAGATTGTGTTGAATTTTCCCAGCTATTCTGGAGGCTGAGGCAGGAGAATGATGTGAACCTGGGAGGCGGAGCTTGCAGTGAGCTGAGATCGTACCACTGCACTCCAGCCTGGGTGACAGAGCGAGACTCCGTCTCAAAAAAAAAAAAAAAAAAAAAAAAAGAATGTGTTGGATTTATAGGTTAAATCAAGATCATTGTGATGTTTATACTATCAACATTTCCTCTCTATGCACATGGTATACCTTCATTTATTCATGTAGTCTGTATTCTTGCATGTCCTTCACTCAACAAATATTTTTAAGCATATACTATTTTAGAGTACTGTTCTAGGTGTTGGGGATTCATCATTGTTTAAATGTCCCTATTCTTAAGTAGTAGTTTATATTTCAGTGAGGGAAGAGAGAAAATAGAGAAATAAGAAACAAATATATAATACGTTCCATTATGATACAATAAAGTAGGGTACAGGATGAGAGAACAAGCGGTGTGTGTGTGTGTGTGTGTGTGTGGTACATGCACACACACACCATGTTTGATTATGGGAGTCTTCTCTGATAAAGTAACATTTGAATCAGGGAAAAAAGTGAGCCGTGTGAATATTTTGAGAAAAAGCTGCTTTCTAGAGGGAACACCAGTGCACAACTGTGAGCTCGGAAGCTGCCTGATGTGCTCAAAAAACAGTACAGAGCCCAGCATGCTTACAGTTATGAGAGAGAGGGAGAAACATTTTGTAGTTGTCTACATAAAGATCTTGAATATTCCTTGTTAGGTTTATTCCCAGGTATTTTACACAGTGACATCTTCGAAATATTAAAGATACGTTCCCAAGCATCCCAAGGGTCTCCTTGACTCTTCATTATGAATCTATCCACAAATACCTTATTTAAATGATTTTCAAACATAATTATGTATACAGACTAAACAAACTTTTCTGGGTAATGGATTCTATATGTTTTCAGCTCAGTTTGTATAACAGTATATTTCATTTTATTTGAGAGAATACGAGAACAAAATGAAGATGACCTTCATTTTGCACAATGCCCTCATGTGACTAACAGCAGGAAAACATCGACTATTGGTTGATTCAGTAAGTTCTTTATTATGCTGTTACACGGGGCAAGGGCCAGAGCAAGTTGCACACGCTGCTCTGCTTTGTGCTTATCATCTGCTGTTCCAGCCAGGACACCTGAGTTTGAGAACTGCTTCCTGTTTTATAGAAAGGCTATGAGTGTGCAGGGAATGACAAAAAGGAATGACTAGGTATGGCAATCCTACTTGCTTTTAGTTTCCTATACTTGTTACTCAGACTCCTTGTCTAGGCAACTGACCCTCAGTTTCCAGACCCTGCAGGCATTTGTGAATTGCAGTGCTTGGTTTCCTGTCCTGGATACTGATCTCGCTGGATTTCAGGACTCTTGTTATATACTAATGTTGGCAGTTGCCCTTTCTTTCCAGACTTGCATGAAGTTGTCAATGAGACCATCATGTGGGAGAGAATAAAAGTGCACGATAAACTAGGAAATAGTCAGTGTGGCACTGTGAAGACAAATCATGGCAGACTTATTTCATTTTCTTCTCTGATAGAGTGACAGGCATCATAAACAAGGGAGAGTAATGGGCAAGATCTATCTTGCTTCCCTGTAATCACTCCTGAAACACTCAAGGTATGACTGGGTCATATTTTATATTTCCATACAGATGAGAAACAGGATCTTTGTCATACGGTCTGACTGATCTGTCTAGTTTCTCTGAGATTCCACATCCAAGCCAACATCCTGGATAAGTTGCACTAACAAAAAATCAGCAGCAGAATTAAATAATTAAGGAGAGAAGACTATCTAGAAAGACTGGGAGACACATCCTACATGTGGAAAGTTATAGTCAGAATTCAGGAAGGAATTGGGATTGTAAAGTTAAGAAAATGTATTAGAGTTGAAAATGCAAGCTGAATCTTTACAAAGAATTCAGGAAGAATTGAGATAGTGCTATACGTTGTTCATTGCAGGATACATTTTTTATTTTGCTTTTGAGACACCCTAGGTAAGGTACTTGAGAACACTTTGGGGTCGGTTGGATTCTGATTCCTTCTCAAGTGCAGTAAACTCCCTTTACAGATATATACATTTCTTGCTGATGAGGAAAGTGGAATGAGAAAGAATGTGGATGTCACCATAAAATGAGACAAGAAGAAAAAAGTCTTGTTATTTTTAAAAAACTCTCCTAATTTGTATTCTAAACAATATAACCCTTATATGTGAAGATTAGTCTATTCATTTCTCTTTATGAATTTAACAATATCAATTAGAAAGCCAAAGGGGAAAAGCCTATCTGTATTCTGTTTGTTGTTCAACAGAGAGATAAATGAGTTGTACATGTTTAGTATTCGACCGTTTTTTTTAAAGGAAGATAGATTATTCTCATTCTTAATGGAAACCTGTGAATAGTGTTGATCCAAGTGAAATATAGATTTGTGTAAAAGAGAAGAAAGGGATTTTGTTACAGAATGAGCTTCTATGTTTCCTTTACATCTCGGCTCAATCACTGTTTCATTAGAGAAGCCTTCTCGGACTTCCCGGACAAGGTCAGCTCGACCTTTTCTATATTCTCACAGCACCAAGTATGTGCGTGTCTGTCTGTGTGTGATTACACATACAGACATACATATGTTATCTTTGTATATATTTGACCCTTTTATGTAATATTCCCCTTTAGATAGACTGTAAGCACCACTGAACACAGGAAATGCACATGTTTCAGCTCATCTTTCCTAACCAAAGCCTAGCATGGTGTCAACACCCAATACATTCTCAATAAATGAATAAGCCAATAAAGAGTGAATGTGGTCTAGATATTAAAATGCTGAGAAAACTCTATGCAGTTGAATAGAACTATACTCATTGCTCATGAAAGGAAGTTTTACTTAAAAGTTTTATCTTAGATGTGCTACCTTTTTGAGTAAGGGAGACGAATTTTGAAACCTACGGGAGAGTTAGGGTGGGGAGTAGGAGACAGCACTGCCACATTCTGGGTGGGTGAGAGCTGGATGTGAAGTGGGCCTAGTGCCAGTCTCAGTCTTGGCCAGATTTTGATAACTGTTACTGAACACGTTGCTCTTTCATCGTGGCATTGAAAGCCTATCTGAAGGCTCTCTGTAGGCCCTTTTGATATAGCAAGTAAAAGGGATCAATGCCCTGAGAACTAGACGTTGTTGGCTCACCCTGGAAGGCTGGCTTCAGTAACACTGCTTCCCTCTTCTCCACTCACAACTGGGTCACTGCGCAGGAAGTTGGGATTAATTTACTGGAGAGCAGGGAAGGTGACAGGATTTTCACAGCAATTGAACACGTTTAGCAGAGAAATGTTCTAACCATGGGTGACTTCATGATTTCCTCTTTGTTGGGAAAGTCCAAGACTCTTATCTAACATTTGTCATCCTTTCCCCCTTCCCCCGGAATGAAGGAGAATAATAGAAAGGAGATCTTAGCAAAATAGGAAAAAATAAGAACAAATCCAAACTTTCATCTTATAGTTACTGTGGAATTAAGTCCAAAAATGATGCTGGCTTTCATGGCAAACATGCATGATTCTCTCCTTCTATAGCCTCAGTTTCTGTGCCTTATTATTGTTTATATTCATTAATAATTTTTGGTAATAGGGTTATTATGCGAATGTTACCAGGTGTTTTTATTTGAAGCTAAAACAAAACAAAAGAGGTTTAACTGTGTTCTGAAGGATCTATTGAACTGGGGAGGCTTTGAGTTTTGAAGATAGGACAAAAAAAGAAGATGAGGCTACTTGTTTGGTGAGGTAGATTTTCTTTCCTTAGCCTACTAAGGGTGTGAAGCCGCCGGAACCTGAAGCTTGGCTTGGTGACTTTTCAAAGTCTCTTCCAGCTCTTTGATTCTGTGGGCAATACCAAAGAAATACCCTGATACTCAAAAATGCATCTAGATCCTTGGTGAGGTATATTTTGAATTTTATAAATGAGTGTCCTTTATTTTGTAATCTCTGAGGTTAGTTCCATTTGCTTCTAAACTTCCTTTGATCTAAAAAGCAAAGCTTGAACATGTGACCCAGTTATTAACATTGGTGGTAGGTTTTAGAGAAGTCAGACATAATTTCAGATGCAAGATACCCATTTGGCTTGTCATGGGGGAAAATGAATTGAGAAGTACACCCCAAGTCACAATTCAGCCCTTTTGATTTGATCAAAGTCTAGCCTTGTAGTCATCTTTAGCAGCCACTGAAGCCTCAGTGTAGCATTTGTGAAAAATATAAAACATGATAACTATGTCTAAAAGAAAATGTTTTTCTAACTTTGATGAAGGCTTACTCTCTGTGACGCACGCGCGCGTGTGTGTGTGTGTGCGTGCGTGTGTGTGTGTGTTGAGTATTGGTGGTGGGTGACCCAAGACATCTTCTCCACATCATCAGGAAAGGTGTGATTTACAAGGAAACCATTGAGGACCACAGGGGAAAAGGTAGGGGCATGTGTATGAGGGATTTTGCTGAAGATGTGAGGATCTTTTTGGTTGAATGGGAAAAATCAAATGTAACACCCACTCTAGTTAATAAGTCTGACTCTCACTAGGATCATCTGCTTTTTCTTCTGTCATAAGAGCATACGAGTTAGGTAGTATGGCTGAATTCAGTGTGGAGACCCTTCATTTGTGTAACACGATAGATTTATGCCAGTGAAAGAAAAATAGGTACAGTGACTAAGAGAAAATAGAATGGTAATTGGTAATTTCATTTTCAATTAATAAATAATTTACTTAAACTAAAATTATGTGTAGGCCAATGTGGAAACAGTTACTTTTTGACTTACTTGCATTCTTAATAGCAGATTATGTGAGTTTTTGAGTAGCTTGCATTTGTGACAAATTCATCAGGTATACTCTTAGAATATTTTTATAGAAATGCCATAATTTCTGACATATTAGAAAATCACACTCTTAATTGAACCAAAGATGTTTTAGTTCCTTAAGAAATATGTAAAAAATGATATTTTTCATTTAAGAAAATAGCCTGTGATCACCTCACAAAAATATTTTCTGAAAAATAAAAAAAGATTTACAGTGTAATAAAATTAAAGCATTAGATCTACTTTTTAGTATTGAAACTATAATAGCATCAGTATATCATACATTCCATGTAACTTTGATAGCCCCACAAATGGAGACAATTATTTTTTCATCTATATCTATTCATTATTTTTCTCTTTACATATCTCCTTGGGCCATATGAATGATGCAGTCTAGCTTCATCTTTGTCAGTATAGAATAGTTTTTTTTTATGTTTGTTTATTATTGAAGCTTTGGCACAGTCCTTGCTATTTCTAGATTATATTTTCTGAGCACCCAATGACTGTCAGCATCCTACATGGGCTAAGAGAATACGAGAACTGAAGATGACCTTATATATTGTCTGATCAAATGCTTACGAAAGCAAGGCTCAGAGGTAAAAGTCATACAACTGGTGACAGACGTTTTCTATATTTACTTTAACTGTCCTCCTAGTTCTCATATTTCTTGCCAATCTGAGAATAGTGTGCCTTCCTTACTTCGAAATGGACAGTCTCTGTGTTGGGTCCTGTGCCTTCCCTTTCTTGAAGAAATCTGATTTCCATAATGAACATTTGACATATTTTCACCCTGAGATTTTTAGCAAAATACAAATGAGGAATGAACTGAGATTTGGCAGTGTAAGGGTGTGTGTGTGGGTGGTGGTGAAGGTTGTGGTTTAAGAAGTCCATCTTTTGTGGAGTGAAGAGAAGGAAGACAGGCCTACTTTTTCATTTGGCAAACATTTACTGAAGGGCTACTGTATTGTACTCCTACAGACAACCATTTATTATGCCCAAATAATAGGCTTGGTGCTGTTTCAGTTTTCAGATTTTAAAATAATTTATGAAAAATCACACAGTTGTCATACATTTTTTCATAACTGTCTTATGAAATAGATATTATTGCAGACATGGTGGCTCTCGCCTGTAATCCCAGGACTTTGGGAGACTGAGGTAGGTGGATCACGAGGTCAGGAGTTTGAGAACAGCCTGGCCAACATGGTGAAACTCCGTCTCTACTAAAAATACAAAAAATTAGCCAGGTGTGGTGGCGTGTGCCTGTAATCACAGCTTCTCAGGAGGCTGATGTGGGAGAATCGCTTGAACCTGTGAGGCAGAGGTTGCAGTGAGCTGAGATCGTGCCATTGCACTCCAGCCTGGGCGACAGAGTGAGATTCTGTCTCGAGAACAAAATGAGATAGATCTTATTATCCATACTTTTTTCAGATAAAACTGATACAAATAAAAATTAAGTTATTTGTCTAAATTCCTATCGTGAACTGGAGGTAGAGTTGGGATTTAAACCAGGTTTTTCTGACTACAAAATTGGGCTCTTAAAAAATATACTATATTGCCTGTATCAAACCCAACCTATGCTGATGTTAGAGAGATGATGAAGTCATAGTGTCCAAGCATTATTTTATATAAAAGAAAGAAAAACTATTATAATCACTTCCCACAATGTCTACTTTTTAATTTGTATTTATTGGAAGATCTAAATTCCTATCTTTCACCACACAGAAAAATTAACTCAAGATGGATTAAAGATTTCAATGCAAGACCTCAAACTGTAAGAATCCTAGGGGGGAAAAAACAAAATACAAAAAACTAGGAAATGCTTTTCTGGTCATCAGCCTTGGAGAAGAATTTATGAGTAAGTCCTCAAAAGAAACTGAAAAAAAAAAATTGACACATGGGAACTAATGAAACTAAAGAGGTTATGCATAGCAAGAGAAACCATCAACCGAGTAAAGAGACAGTCTACATAATGGGAGAAAATGTTTGCAAACTACAATGACAAATGTCTAATATCCATAATCTGTAAGAATTTAAAAAATTGAACAAGGAGAAAAACAATAACCCCATTAAACATGGGCAAAGGACATGAACAAATATTCTTAAATGAAGGCATAACAGCTGGCAACAAACATGAAAACATGTGCCACACCTCTGATCATCAGAGAAACGCAAATCAAAACCACAGTGATACAACATCTCACACCAGTCAAAATTACTGTTACTAAAAAGTGGAAAACAATAGATGCTGGTGAGGCTGCAGAGAAAAGGGAATAGTATACATTGTTAATTGGAATGTAAATTAGTTTGGTCATTGTGGAAAGCAATGTAAGAATTTCCCAAAGAGCTTAAAACAGAAGTGCCATTTGGTCTAGCAATCCCATTACTAGGTATATTTTCAAAAGAAATCAAATCATTCTACCAAAAAGACACATGCACTCACAAGTTCATCACAGCACTATTCACAATAGCAAAGACATTGGATCAGCCTAGGTGCCCATCAGTGGTGGATTGGATAAAGAAAATGTGGTACATATCTACCACGGAATACTACACAGCCATAAAGAAGAATGAAATTATATCCTTTCCAGCAACATGGATACAGCTGGAGTCCATTATCCTAAGTGAATTCACCCAGGAACAGAAAACTAAATACTGCAGGTTTCCACTTTTAAGTGGGAGCTAAACATTGGGTACTCATGGGCATAAAGATGGCAGTAATACAAACTGGGTTCTACTAGCTTGGGGAGGGAGGGAGAGGGGCAAGGGTTGGAAAACTATTGTGTACTATGCTCAGTACCTGGGTGATGGAATCAGTCATACCCCACACCTCAGTATCACACAATATACCTAGGTAAGAAACCTGAACATGTACCCTCTGAATCTAAAGTTGAAAAAACCCCAAAATAAATAAAAAACATTTTAAAATCAAATGAAACTTTTGGAAATGAAAAAAGTGATGGGGACCGGGCACGGTGGCTCATGCCTATAATCCTGGCTACTGAGGAGGCTGAAGCAGGAGAAGTGCTTGAACACCTGGAAGGTGGAGTTTGCAGTGAGCCGAGATCGCACCACTGCACTCCAGCCTGGGCGACAGAAGAAGACTCCATCTCAAAAATAAATAAATAAATAAATAAATAAATAAATATATATATATATATATATATAGGTTAAGCTATTTATTAAAGTTCCCCACATACAAATTCCAACTCTTCTGAATTTCTTCACATTATATAATCCTTATATTATCCATTATATAATCAAGAGCATTTCCTATAGAGTGCTTTACTACTTTCCTTGGGATTTTCTTCCTAATTATTGACAATTATTCTGTGAGTTTTGTTGCTGGTGCTTTCTTGATCTTACTAGAAATATGCTACTGGATTTTTTTGGTCAATAAACAGGATTTATATTTCTTCCTCAGATGGTCTTAAATGTTTGCAAACTGAAACATGGAAAATGCTATTTCCTTGACACTCCACTGCGAATAACAATTGGTTATATGCAGATCATGGCAATTATGTCATCTGGCCAACAATAATTAGAAGTCATTGTTGATTACAAGATACAGTTTGATTTCAGAGATAGTAAAATATGAAAAAATATGTGCCTTAAATTAGACACCTAGACACAAGGTACTCTTCCAAGAATTAAAAATATTTTTAGTTCAATTTTTTTTTTTTACTGTATAGATTTATGGGGTAAAAAGTCATGTTTTTGATAGAAGTATGTACATTATGGAATGAATAAATCAAGCCATTTAACATATCTGTCACCTTATATATTTATTTATTTATTTATTTTGACGAGAACATTTAAAATCTACTTTCCTAGCAATTTTCAAGTATACAGTACATGATTTGTTTTTCTATTTTGATATCTTCTTTCTTCCTTGACCCATACATTATTGGAAAGCTTATTTTAACATTATTATACACATGAGTTTTTGGATTGTTTTATTTTTGCTATTAATTTCTAAATTATATTTTTAATCAGAAAATAAGTTCTGTATTATACAAACGCTTTTGAAATTTTCAAGACTTGCTTTATGACCATGATGTGGTGATGTGCTTTTTGTTAACATTCCTGAATGCTTTAGAAGAACGAAATTTTTGTGGGTTGTGAATTGTGTTGTTCTATATCTGTAATGATTTAGAAAAACTGGTAAATCGCTTTTTAAAAGAAATGTGTTAAAATCTCCAATTATTTTTGTGAGTTTTTCAAAATCTCCTTTTACACTGGCAATTTATGTTTTATATATTTGAGGCTATGTTGCAAGGTGTATACCAATTTAAGATTTTGTCTCCCTGGGGAATTGAAATTTTGATGGATTTCTAATGATCATCTACCAACTATTAACCATTAATAATTATATGTAATTACATATAACCATTGTGCATATAATTTCTACTGTGTAGCAATAATTTATGATACCTGTCTCTATTATTTTTACATTATTGTATCTCTAGCAATATTTGCATTTATGTCTAGCAATGACTTGTAGATTAAGGAGCATTTTGTCTGCTATTTATACCAGATTTATTTTGCTTAGTATTTGTCTGCATGTCATTTTTAGACATTAACTTCCAATATTCTTATACTCTTTTGAATCTCTTGTAAACAGTACATAGTTATATTTTTTAAAAAAATTCACTTTGACAATTTTTGTTTTAACCTGTTTTTAGTCTATTTACATTAGTTTGAATTGCCAATAGATTTAAATTCATGTCTGTAATCTTACTTTGTGCTTTCTGTTTTCCCTTAGAATGAGTTTTTTCTCCTTTACTATTTTGGGAGTTAAAATCTCCATATCTATTATTTCAGTGATTTCGTT
Source organism: Papio anubis (assembly GCF_008728515.1). Lineage (NCBI taxonomy): Eukaryota > Metazoa > Chordata > Mammalia > Primates > Cercopithecidae > Papio > Papio anubis. Next base: position 43,667,558 of record NC_044982.1, read on the forward strand.
AGGTATCTTAATGTATATGCTTAACATAGTCAACCGTTAATGAGTGTCTTTACCTTCTTCCAGTGTGATGCAGAGGTTTTAAAACAAAATCTATTCATTCTCTTTTGAACTTTTATGCCATTGTTCACTTCTGTCCTTTTAGCCCTTTCTATTTAGTTTTAACTCCAGAAATTAGATATCAGTTATTATTTTTCTCTTACTTTCTAAAATACCTTAGAATTTAACAGTTCATTACATTATATTGTATTATATATTACATTATGTTTTTCAACCTGTGTTCCTAACATATTCTAAGATCCTTAAGACCAAGTATCTGGTCTTATTTATTTTTCATTGCTCCCCAGTGCCCAGGCAGTGCCATATACTTAGCAGGTGCTTAATAAATACTTGCTGGCTCATTGACTCAGCATCCAGTTATACTCATGAGTTTTCATTAAATGAGAAATTTTCACATCCAACTTAAAACATTTAAAGTTTTTTTTTCTTCCGTGGTTAGTATTGGTTTGCCATGCTCCATTTCCATGGGACCGATTTAACCGGAAGTTTCAATTACCACCTCTCCCCCTCAATTTGTTGTGGGAAGTGGTGAGTGGAAAGAGAGATAACAAGAAACAAAGAGGGAACACAAAATACCATTGTATTTTGTAACTATGTGAAAAATGGTAAAACTAAAATAGTTTCATTTTTCATTTGTTTTTTTTTTTTAACCTAACTGTGTTTTTCCTTTTTCACTTATTGACATCTATTAGTTCTCATAATTCCTGTGCTGTAGAAGCAGCAGTAATACATTTTATTCTTGGGCCTTGTTCTGGGTCAAACAGGGCCATGGTAGAGCTAAGACAAAGTTCAATTCTCTTTTCTCTTTATCCATGCAGTTTTTTTTTTTTTTGTCTGTCCCCATATTCCAGCATATTTCAGGTAAAAAGCCTCTTTCTTCTGTATGGGTTGAGCACTTTTGTTAAGTTTTCAGTCTTTTCTTTGTTTCTGGGTTCATCTAGAAAAACATTTCTTTCCCACTAATAAAAATACTTTTCTTGCCTTACAATACCTGATCTAAGAATACTTAAAAATAAACCTGAATTTCCCTTAAGATAATATAATAAAAGGACACCAGATCAGACATCTGTTACTCATTACTTATAATCCATGGCTAAAAGTCATGCTAATGAGGAGTTATTGTTATTTTTTTCTCAGAGTGCTTGCTCAAGAGACTTGTGCATTGTCTTTAGTCATTTTCACTTTGTTTGTGATGTCAGTAAAGCATTAGCAAAATTGGAAACACCAGCTATTAATGGGGAGGAGGGGACTCCCACCATAACACAATTTGCCGATCAAAATGTGTCAGTTCTAGCCACTGCTCACAGTGACCACGAGTTACATTTCTCAGTTGCTGAAGAGTAATTTGGAATTCTTAGCTTTCAATAATTGTTTCCTTTTAAAGAGAGGCAGGCTGCTTGTTATGTATATTCCTCATATGTGGCTGTGGTGATATTACTTATTTATGTGCCCCTCAACTAACAATGGGATTTTGTATGTCCCTATAAAGCCATTGTTAAGTTGAAAATATTATAAGTTGAAAACAGCATTGTACATATGCAATCTTTAACAATATCTAAATATTCCGTTGAGATTATTTATTGTAGTAAGTTGTATATAGTTGCTGGGACCGAAAGACTCAACAGAGGGCTACTTATGACCTCACGAAGGTCTTTGTTTCTGAAAAATCTTTAAATTCTGATCAGGATGACGATAAAGAAAAAAAAAAAAAAGCAATTCACTTCATCCTCCATATGTCAGATAGCAATTTATTGTGTGAGTTCTGTTGATGGCTGGACAACATATGCTATGTTGATTGTAAAACTGAACTGTGAGTCTACCTTAGGAAGAATTTTGAAAACATACAGATTAATCTATTTTTCCTTTTCCTTTAAGGATACTCCTCATGGTAAGAGGAAGATGAAAGGGAGGCTCCTTCACAATTTCAAATATTTGTTGGCAATGTGAAGTGAAGAATTGAAGTAGCTATACTAATAGTAGGCCTCCATCTTGTACTCCTTCCCCAATCCTAAAGCATTTTTTTTTATCTCAGTTATCTGCAATTTGCTGAAAAAAGTGAATTGAACTGTTTCACTGTGTTAACATATAGGTCCTCATGCAGCCAAACAGAATGGAAGTCTGGTTGATTCACAGGCTTAGCTGTAGGTAGCCTATTGACATTTCAAATAGAAAGAAGGATTTGCTTGGGGCTACTGATGACTATTGCTGCTGCTCTTTTCCTTTTAGACTATGAATATTACCATCAGGGAAAGTAATTTTTCTTGGGACTGTTGCTGTAGATTCCCTGTTTCTGGACATACCTATGGACTATTGGGTTGAAGACACAGTAGAAATTTTCATTGTTTTTGCCTTCTGGGAAAGCTTATGATGTGAAAATAATTTCTTTCTTCTATTCCCCCACCCTTGATTATTATTTTTCCGTACTGTCAGGGTAACTTAAATTTTTACCTAAATGAAATTAGGGGTATATCTGCTTCAGAAGTTCATAGAAGGCAGAGTTCAAGGTAGATTAGGCTATACATGTGTGCTACATAGAGGTGTTCCTAAGTAATGCTGATGAACCTTTGCAAAATATCTCTTCGGAGTCTAAGTTATATCATTAGATTTTTTAATGAGAAAAAGACATCAGTCTTTGGGTTGTGTTAACTTTCAATGTCTCCTTGTCATCTCTCTGAACTGAGAAGGCTATAACTATAGATATGGCATATGGCCCATTTTTATTTGTTTTTTACTCCCATACTGACTCAGGAGATGTTTTGCTTCATTAAACTCATGATGCTGACATTGGGAAGCCAAGGTGGGTGGATCACTTGAGGTCAGGAGTTCGAGACCAGCCTGGCCAACATAGTGAAACCACGTCTATACTAAAAAAAATACAAAATTATCTGGGTGTGGTGGCACATACCTGTAATCCCAGCTACTCAGGAGGCTGAGACAGGAGAATCGCTTGAATTCATGAGGCAAAGGTTGCAGTGAGCTAAGATTATGCCATTGCACTCCAGCCTGGGCAACAAGAGCAAAACTTGGTCTCAAAAGAAAAAAAAAAAGTCATGATGCTGAATGAATTATTATTGACTGATGGGTTTCTTAATCTGTACTGATACCACAAGGGTTAAATTTGTGGAGTGCTAAGTCATCAGAATCTTCCTATAATTTCCTAGGTACATGAAAAAATTAAATAACAAAGAATACTTAATTGTGATATGCTAAAATAGCTCAAAAATAGATGTAGGAAAGAAGCTTGCCATCTCACATAGGCAAAGCTTTAAGGCTTATTAAGAGTTAATTGAGCACATGGGAATTACATATTATTTGTAATTTTATTAGCTGAGTCTAAAACCAAAGAAAGGCTGAATGTCAACTCTCCTTTCATTATTAAGTTCAGTGTTATGAATTTAAGGTCTTTGGCTGTTTCTGAGTTATCATTAGAGTAGATTATAGGGTTCGTTATCTATAGATTCCCAGCTGTAGAGCAGAGGGGAATGTATTCATTTAGAGTTTTAGAAATGAAATTAAGAAGAGTTGTCTTTTGAAATACCTGGAAAGTTTATTGAGCTTTGGTGAGTTTAATTTCAGTGCATTGAATGAAAGTCAAGGGTGGATTCATTTAGTTAAGGCCATCAGATGGAGCCAACTGTTCTGTGCAAAGAGAAAGTAAGAGTGGAAAAACGACATACAATTAACCTTTTGCTTGTAATTCAGCAAATGCTCAGGCAAAAGCTGTATAGAATTGGTTGGATGTTAATATAGTATAAATTATTGACAACCGACCTCAGCTTCCAGATTGTCCTAGGGGGTGTTGTTTGAATATGTAGTTTGAATATGGTGATATAAGTAAAGATATAGTAATTTTCTGGAATAAGAAACCTGGATTAATTCAGTGGTGCTGCTACTTGAGATGGAGGAAATCTACATGAGGTAGATGAACACATACACACTTACAAACGAACAAGAGGAAAATAAAACACTAAAATTGCTTGATTGATGACAGTTTTTATTATTTACTAGTCTGAATTCTTCCCTTTGCACTCCTACAGCTTCTGGTTCATCGGAGTATAGATCTCTTCTCTTGAATACTTAGATTCAGTGTGTATGTGTGTATGTTTTGTGACGTGATGTCTTAAAGTATCCAGCACAAAGGTATCTCAGAAATATTATAGGTAAAATTCTAGGCCACCTCAGTGAAGTGAATATTGTAATATAATGACTCTCTCACAGTTTTTTGTTTTCCCAGTACATATAAAAGTTATGTTTACATGATACTGCAGTCTATTAAATATGGAATAACATTATGTCTAAAAAACAATGTTCATACCTTAATTTAAAATGCTTTCTTGCTAAAAAATGCTTAAAATCATCTGAGTCTTCAGTGAATCATAATCTTTTTGCGGGTAGAAGATCTTGCCTCAACGTAGATAGCTGCTGACTGATAAGTAGTCGTTGCTGAAGGTTGAAGTGGCTGTGGCAATTTCTTAAAATAAAATAACAATGAAGTTTACATGCAGTCTTCACAAAAGATTTCTCGATAGCATGCAATGTTGTTTGATTTTACCCACAATAGAACTTCTTTCAAAACTGGAGTCATTTCTTTCAGATCCTGCTGCTGCTTGATCAACTAAGTTTATGTACTATTCTTTTTCTTTTCTTTTTTTTCTTTGAGATGGAGTCTCGCTCTGTCACCCAGGCTGAAGTGCAGTGGCGTGATCTCGGCTCACTGCGGCCTCCCAGGTTCAAGCAATTCTCTTGCCTTAGCCTCCTGAGTAGCTGGGATTACAGGCACACACCACCACGCCCAGCTAATTTTTGTATTTTTAGTACAGGTGGGGTTTCACCATGTTGGCCAGACTGGTCACGAACTCCTGACCTGAAGTGATCCACCTGCTTTGGCATCTGAAAGTGCTAGGATTACAGGCATGAGCCACCGCGCCCAGCCATTTATGTACTATTCTAAATCTTAGGTTATCATTTGAAAAATTTTCATAGTATCTTCACCAGGAGTAGATTCCATCTCAAGGAACCACTTTCTTCACTCATCCATAAGAAGTAACTCCTTATTAGTTAGTTTTATAGTGAATTCACTGCAGAATTAGAATGCTCCAGTTCTAATTCTAGTTCTCTTGGTATCCCCACCACATCTGCAGTTACTCCCTCCACTGAAATCTTGAACCACTCAAAGTCATCCATGAGGGTCACAATCAACTTCTTCCAGACTCCTGTTAATGTAGATATTTTGACCTTCTCATATGAATCATGATGTTCTGAATGACCTCTAGAATGGTGAACTCTTTCTAGAAGGTTTTCAATTTTCTTTGCCCAGATCTATCAGGGGAATCACTGTCTATACCAGCCTTATGAAATATATTATCTTAAATAATAAGACTTGACAGTCAAAATTACTCCTTGATCCATGGGCTGCAGAATGGATGTTGTGTTAGCAGGTATAAAAATAACATTCATCTTCTTGTACATCTCTGTTTCAGCTTTTAGGTGACCAGGTGCATTGTCAGAGAGAAGCACCCTTTCGAAAAAAAAATTTTTTTTTACTAGGTCTCAACAATAGGCTTAAAATATCCAGTGATTCATGCTTTAAACATATGTGTTGTCATTCAGGCTTTGTTGTCCCATTCATAGGGCACAGGTAGAGTAGATTTAGCATAATTTTTAAGACCTTAGGATTTTTGCAATGGTCAGTGAGCTCTGACTTCAAGATAAAGTTACCAGTTGCATTAACCCCTGACAAGAGAGGGTTTGAGGTTTTGGAGCCAGGCATGACTTCTCTGTAGCTATGAAAGTCCTAGATAGTATCTTCTTCCAAAAGAGGGCTGTTTCATTTACATTGAAAATTTGTTGTTTATTGTAGCCATTTTTACCAGGCATCTTGGCCAGATGATCTGGATAACTTGCTGAAGCTTCTACATCAGCACTTGCTTCACCTTGCACTTTCATGTTATGGAAATGGCTTCTTTATTTAAACCTCTGAACCAATCTCTGGTAGCTTCTAACTTCTGCAGCTTCCTCACCTCTTTCAGACTTCATACAATTGGAGAGAGTTAGGGCCTTGCTCTGGCTTAGTCTTTGGCTTAAGTCAATGTTGTGGCTGTTTGATTTTCTATCCAGATCATTTAAACTTTCTTTATAACAGCAATAAAGCTGTTTCTCTTTCACATTATTTGTTGTTTAGAGGAGGAACACTTTTAACTGGTTCTTCAAGAACTTTTCCTTTGCATTCACAACTTGGCTTATTGTTTGTTGCAAGAAACCTAGCTTTTGGACTCTTTCAGCTTTTAGCATACCATCCTCACTAAGCTTAATTATGTCTAGCTTTTGATTTAAAATGAGAGATGTGGGACTCTTCCTTTCACTGCAACACTTAGAGACCATTGTAGAGTGATTAACTGGTCTAATTTCAATATCATGTCTCAGGGAACAGGGAGACCCAAGTAGAGGAAGAAAGACAGGGGAACAGCTGGCTGATGGAGCATTGAAAACACACAGTATTTATTGATTAAGTTCACTGCCTTACATTGGCCAAGTTTGTGATATCCCTAAACAATCACAATAATATCCAAGATTACCAATCATAGATCACCATAAAAATATCATAATAATGAAAACATTTGAAATATTGTGAGAATTACCAAAATGTGACACAGAGACACAAAATGAGCACATACCGTTGGAAAAACGACATCAATAGACTTGCTTGATGCAGAGCTGCCACAACATTTAATTTGAAAAACCACAGTATCTGCGAAGCACAGTAAAATAAGGTATGCCTATATAGGGTTATAGGATTAGGGGCATGATGTTTAGTTTCAAGTCTTTTTTCTTAACTTTTAGGTTTGGGGGTACATGTGAAGGTTTCTTACATAGGTAAACTCATGTCACAGGGGTTTGTTGTACCAATTATTTTATCACCCAGAAATGAAGCCCAGTACAAATAGTTATCTTTTATGCTCCTCTCCCTCCTCCCACTTCCACCCTCAGGTAGACCCCAGTGTCTGCTGTTTCCTTCTTTGTGTTCGTAAGTTCTCATCATTTAGCGCCTACTTATAAGTGAGAACATGCGGTATTTGGTTATCCGTTCCTATGTTAGTTTGCTGAACATGATAACCTCTAGCTCCATCCATATTCCTGCAAAAGACATGATCACATTGTTTTATATGGCTGAATAATATTCCATGGTGTATATGTACTACATTTTATTTATTCAATCTGTCATTGATGGCCATTTGGGTTGATTTCATGTCTTTGCTATTGTGAACGGTGCTACAGTGAACAGTTGCGTGCATGTGTCTTTATGGTAGAATGATTTATAATCTTCTGGGTATATACCCAGTAGTGGGATTGCTGGTTTGAATGGTAATTCTGCTTTTAGCTCTTTGAGGAATTGCCACACTGCTTCCCACAATAGTTGAACTAATTCACACTCCCACCAACAGTGTATAAGTGTTCCCTTTTCTCTGCAAGCTCGCCAGTATTTGTTATTTTTTGACTTTTTAATAAAAGCTATTCTGACTTTTTTTTTTTTTTTTTTTTTTTTGAGGCGGAGTCTCACTCTGTTGCCCAGGCTGGAGTGCAGTGGCGGGATCTCGGCTCACTGCAAGCTCCGCCTCCCGGGTTTACGCCATTCTCCTGCCTCAGCCTCCCGAGTAGCTGGGACTACAGGCGCCGCCACCACGCCCGGCTAATTTTTTGTATTTTTAGTAGAGACGGGGTTTCACTGTGTTAGCCAGGATGGTCTCGATCTCCTGACCTCGTGATCCGCCCGTCTCGGCCTCCCAAAGTGCTGGAATTACAGGCTTGAGCCACCGCGCCCGGCCGCTATTCTGACTTTTTAATGAAAGCTATTCAGAGATGGTATCTCACTGTGATTTTGATTTGCATTTCTCTAATGGTCAGTGATATTGAGTTGTTTGCATGTGCTTGTTGGCCGCATGTATCTCTTCTTTTGAAAAGTGTCTGTTTATGTCCTTTTCCCCCTTTCTAATGGGGTTGTTTTTCTCTTGTAAATTCAAGTTCCTTGTAGATGATGGATATTAGACCTTTGCCAGATATATAGTTGGCAAATATTTTCTCCCATTCTGTAGGCTGTTTACTCTGTTGATAGTTTCTTTTGCTGTGCAGAAGCTCTTTAGTTTAATTAGATCCCATTTGTTAATTTTTGCTGTTGGCGTGATTGCTTTTGGTGTCTTTGTCATGAAATCTTTGCCCATTCCTATGTGCAGGATGGTATTGCCTAGGTTGTCTTCCAGAGTTTTTATAGTTTTGGATTTTACATATACATCTTTAAACCATTTTGAGTTGATTTTTGTATGTGGTGTAAGAAAGGGTCCAGTTTTAGTCTTCCGCATATGACTAGCCACTTCTCCCAGCACCATTTATTGAATAGGGAGTCTTTTCCCCATTGCTTGTTTTTGTCAGCATTGCCGAAGATGGGTTATATTAATTTGATGACTGGTTGAATCAGTACATTTTTATGAACTTTAACTTCTAATTTTTCTACTTAGTTTTCTAATGCCTTTTTAAACAACCATCTTTAATACCCATGGATAATTAGTTTATCTCCTATGTTGTTATACAGTCAATTGAAATACAATAGTACTGTGCAGGATAATTTATTACCATACAGACTTGTCATTGTGCAGAATATGGCACTTAACAAGCCAAGTTTTTTCTCACATCCAAACATTATAGGTACTGAAATAGTCTGAATGTTGGAGTCTGGAATCTGCCCTGGCTGCTTGCCTCGTGGAGATTCTATTCTCTTAGGAATCAGAGAGGCAGAGCAATGGGAACAGGGCCAGCATCTAAAACCCCAGGGCGGCTCTGTCAGTTAATGTGCTTATTGGATGCTCTCTCGATTACTGCATCATCATGCCCCAATATCTCTGCCTCTTAGTTGTTGACTTTTCCCTTGCTTCCTGCCATGTGGCTTTGTCATGCATGATATTCTTCTCCTCTGCGATTGAGCTGTTTTTGGTGCAGTCTCTGCTTTTCCTGGCTTGGCCCCCATGTGTTGCTCTGAGGGGGAGGTTTTCATTCCTTTTGTTCAATTCTGTGCCCTCAGTGCCTAGAACAGTGTGTTTGGCAGGTGGCCGACTCTCAATCAATAAGTATTTGTTGAGTAAAATTCTTGGACTTTTGCCTATATCTTTTTTTTTTTTTTAACTCTAACTTTTGCATTTCCATGAGTAGCCTTTGTCATCAGGTACATAACTTGTATCACCTAGGGTGTGGTATAGGAACTTTAGACAAAATCTCCTCCTTCTCAGAGCTCATGCACATCCAGCCACTTCTAGCCCATGAATGTCCACTGCAAGGATGTTACTGTTTGTAGGGTGTTATAACCCATTAGAGTATATTGCAGCTGGCACTTAAGGATAAATTTGACTCCAAGTGACTTTTGCCTCTCCCAAATTAAATATTCTTGTGGCTAAGAAATTCTTAGGTTTTATCAGAGAGCAACTTCAGTGAATGCTTAGATAAGTGAACTTATTTCTCTAAATTCTCTAATTGGGTTGGGTTCAGTGACCTTTTTCTGTGACGTTAACAATTATTTTTAGGAAGAGGGACACAGGTCCAGATGAATTATGCAGATATGTGACAGGCATTCTGCAATCCTAGGAAGTCTACAAATAATAATGATATTATTGTTTGGGTCAACATATGTATAGAAACTTGCTTTTTAATATCTGGTGACACTATTCCTGCCCTTGAGAATTAATCTAATACAGTTATCTGAGTGGGACCTGAAAATTCCATAAGACAGAGTCTTATAGGAATATATGTAAAATTAGTTTCTAAATTAAATCCAAGAAATATAAAAATACAGATATTGGTGCAGAAAGGAACCTTGAGATCATCTGTTTCAGATGCCTGCTCACTGCCAGGTTAGGTGTAATTCAGATTTCCCCAAATCATCTATCTGAGACTCAGAGGTTGAATGATTTTTCTGCCAAGGGTGATAAAACAAAGTTAAATTTCATCTATTGAATTACAGTACGAAAGAGTCTGTCTAAAGAGTCTGTATAGTTTCAGTTTGAATGGAATTAGAAGATAAAATTGAACTTCATTCCCTTTCTTCAAAGCAGGAGTTTATATTCTTGGTAAGACAAAGCACAACAAATCTAATAAAATAGCTTTTATTAGTAGGCTGTAAAAGTTACCTGCAGAACCTCAGAGTCTTGATTGGGAGTTAGCATGCCAGCATTTTTAAATCTCTGTTAGGAAAGTTTCGAATGCTCTTAGAGACACATGTGTTAGAATTAGTAAAAAGATTTATAAAGTGAGACAGCTGAAACTAAAACTAATCTCATTTATCCTTCTTGTTTTAAGAAGGAAGAACTGGACCCTAGTAGGTGATGAGGCTACATATTCTATCACAGTTGAGAAAAAAAGTGATGAGGCTCCAGAAGTTTCACGTGAGACTACTCAATAGCAATGGTGACACTAGAACAGCTTTTTTTTTTTTTTCCCTTATGCAGTAAGAAGCATTAATAATAATTTCGGGGTATGGGCAAACAAGAGGTATGAGCAAAGCAGACAGTCTGGCACATCAAAGGCAGCTCCATGGGTCTTTTCCCATGTATTCTCTGACCCAGAAGCTGGAACGCTGTATTCTGACCCCAGCCTCAAGGCTTTTTCCATTTTGAGTAAGTCAGTCCCTCCCCTTAAGTCTTAAATCTTGTATAATAGTCAGTGTTATCTTATCTAGTGTGTTCAGTACTGTGGTTTAACTTCAGACCTATTTAGACACTTCTTTTGTTAAATATACACCAATGATTTTTGAAGCATCAATAAGGGGTAAATTTTGTTCTTACTTTTTTCTTATACTTCCGTAAATATTCATCATGTAGCCTCCAAATGCTGACATTGAACTGCATGAGCTACATAACTTTACATCTTAAGTCTTGGGCTGTCTTCATTTGTCATTGTAGTTTGCAGCACTACCAGAATATCTAACTAATGCAATTCTGCTCCTCCCTTAATCAAGAACTGATTTCGCTTGTATCATTTCCTGCTGTTGCCAAAAAGACCAGGCAAACTGAGTGGTATTGTTCTGAAGTCTACTTGAAGTCTATGTGAAATTGAATAGACCTGTATTTTCTCAGATTTCTACAGTAATAATAATGAAATAAACATCTCATTTTAGTAAGTAGCATTATAAGAGTTTAAGCAAAATTAGGATCAAGGGGGCTAATTATGTGTTTTCCCTTTACATGCTCTTTATTCCATTGTCAAAGATTGAGGATTAAGTAAACCAAATGTGGCATTTTGTTTGGCATATTTTGATGTCTAGAAATATTTTAACACTCCTGAGAAGTGTGACTTCCCTTGTCATCACGTTCACTACCAGTTCTATTCATATCTAAATATTCTATTATTAAATGACATCATCTAATAAAGTCTTAACTATTCTGGTGTTAGTTCCTCCCTTTGTTTTTTTAATCAAGATATAGTAATTTGTATATTTTCAAAGTGCTTTATAAACTTCAAACTATACAGTACCATAGCCAAGTCTTTGAAAGGAAATGCACATCCAACTATGTGTGTATGTTAGAATAATGCCCATGTTGACAGGAACCATATTTTTCCTTAAAAGCATGATTGATGAAGTCAGTTTTGCAGACAAAGAGCTCATGACCAATTTCTTTCAAGCTTCAAATCAAGCTTGACAGCATGAAGAATTTCACATAGCGTATGAGAAATACTTATTTTACCTTTTCAACTGGTACCACAATCGTCGTGGGCTTCCAGACACATGCACACCCCACTCCTGGTTCAAGCCATAAGAAACCCTGTCATGCCAGAGTGTTAGTGCAGTACAGCCATTAAAGAGAACATGTGACTGGGTGTGCTCTTGAAAACATGCACCCTGCAGGATTCTGTTTACTGCTAGTTTTATGTGCAGACCACTAATCCAATATAAAAATCAAAGCAAAATTTTCACATGCTACACAGTGTTGCAGTTTTTGGCCACATTGCTTCGTGCTTGGCTGTTATCTTTTGGGTTGATGGGTTCCAGAGGAAGCCAGCTGTGCAATTAGAGATGTTTTGGCACATCTGTACCAAAGTTGCAGCCTGAAGATGCTCAGAGAGTGATATTCTTGTGTGTGTGTGTGTGTGTGTGTGTGTGTGTGTGTGTGTGTGTGTTCTCTGCAGGTGCTAATTTTTCAAGGAGAGAAGTGTTCAGCATGAGCAAACATGACTAATGATTGTGAGAGGTTTATTTGCAAACAGACAGGTGTTGGCAACACAGAATCTAAAGCAGAAATTATTACATTAGGGAAGTGCTATGGGATTTAGGGCTATAAATATTTTCCTCACAGGCCCAGGTCTTTCTTCTAACAATTTGTGTTGAATTTCAACACTGTATTTATTTGTAAAACAATTAACACTGTATATTAAACTATCTCTCTTTAATGTTATATTTTAATTGTGCTTCTCCTCTCTACTACATAATGATAAATAATGACTCTGAAACACAAAAGGATGTTTAGGTAGTGAAATCACAATCCCCTCAACACATTTTTCTTCTTACACTCATAATTGTTTAAAGTACTCATTTAATTAACTGCCTCTGCTGAACTCCAACTCCCTGAAGGCACTGGCCATGCCATTTCATCTTGTATTCCCACTGTCTGACACAGTGCGTGACACATAGGAGGTGTTTAGAAAACATATAATAAATAAACTATGATGTTATTTTCACTGTTTGTTCAATATGTGTTTGTCCTTTAAATATTTAAAAGTTTTGTCATTAAGGTATGGTGTATAGGATAATTCTCCATTAGCAAATACCTTCTCCCATCAGGTAAATAAAGAGCATGTTTTCCTGTAAGAATGTTTTCAACTATAATTCTTCAATGATTATGTATGAGCCTGGTCAATAGTGAAAATTGATCATCTTAGTTATTATATACTTACTACGTTCTCAGGATAAGGGATATCATAACAATTTTAGTTAACACATAATTGTCTTAGAGCTAAGAAGAATTTTATATGTCACATCGTCCAAAGAGGAATAATTAAGATACAGAAAGGTAAAAAGCTTGTCTAGTGGCATTGGTAGGTTTTGGTTTTCAGTTGTCGGTTGCTTAATTATGTTTTTTAAAAAACTTGGTGGGATTTCAAGAATCTTTTTTGAGCATTAAGATCAAGCATAGAAATATCATAATTACTATCATTATCCAACTTATTCTTCAAGAATTTGTCTTTACTTTCATTAATTAAAGTAAAATGCTTCTTTTATAGAGCCCTGGGATTTGAGATCATTGTTGCTTTTTGTACACTGGCATCCTATAAAGTTATACAACTAGTTCATAAATTGATTATGTGCTTTTGTTTGCTATGTTGTATTTAAAGCATTTAGTTTGTGTCTAATTCACTTTCATGTTGGAATGACATAATTATATGTTACAGAATTCAAATGAAAATTTTCTCAACTTTGAATATGCACAAATTCAAACTTAAATGCGTTGATTTTTAATATTTTCCATTTTCTGATCTTGTCATCTAACCTTCTACTCCTTTGTGGTTTGCATTTGCCTTCTAATGACTCTGAAACACAAAAGCCTGGCACATTAAAAAATATCACCTGTATACACATATCTCAAAGCTGTATACATGGCAAGTCTAGAGTGATTATTTTCTTTCTTTTTTTTTTTTGAGATGGAGTCTTGCTGTCTCACCCAGGCTGGAGTGCAGTGGCGCGATCTCAGCTCACTGCAACCTCCACCTCCCAGGTTCAAGCAATTCTCCTGCCTCAGCCTCCCAAGTTGTTGGGACTACAGGTGCACACTGCCACACCTGGCTAATTTTTTGTGTTTTAGTAGAGACAGGATTTTACTTGTTGCCCAGGCTGGTCGCAAACTCCTGAGCTCAGGCAATCTGCCCACCTTGGCCTCCGAAAGTGCTGGGATTACAGATGTGAGCCACCGTGCCCAGCCGTTATTTCCATTTTCAAAAATTAATTGTTGTAGTACTTTTCATTTCTAAGTCAGGTGTTTGGGATGCAATTCACAGACTCAGAGAAATCCAATTTTAAATGTGGGCTATATCCATACTGAGCGTTATTAGTGTCTTATTATAGGTACATTGTGGGTTAAATGGAATTTTTTGAGTTATTTTCAAGTTTTATTATAATTTCAATAAGAAAAATATTTTTAATGCTAACACAGGACTTGAAGAAAACATCCCTTTCTGCAGTACTGGTGGTTCTCTAAGAGGCAAGAAGGGCTGTGGCTGACAGATTAAATACTTCTGGGACTATTTAATCCCAGAAGTTTATAAACTTGTTATATCTCTGTGTCTGAATAAGAGAAGCAACTGGCTATGATTATATATCTAGATGTTGGGATATAGACTGGAGCAAATTGAGATCAGATATGTAAATTGGGATAAAGGACCTTTGCCTCTGTGGCTTAAAGATTGTAAACTCCCACTCCTCCAACTTTCCTCTTTGTACCTATTATGAGCCACTTCTTATTATTCATTATTATTATATTATTGTAATAGCATTATTACTATTGCTGTACTATACATCTGTGGTGGAAAAAAGGACAACAGTGTGTTAAGTGAAAAGTAAGGCCGGGCGCGGTGGCTCAAGCCTGTAATCCCAGCACTTTGGGAGGCCGAGATGGGCGGATCACGAGGTCAGGAGATCGAGACCATCCTGGCGAACACAGTGAAACCCCGTCTCTACTAAGAAATAAAAAAAATAGCCGGGCGAGATGGCGGGCGCCTGTAGTCCCAGCTACTCGGGAGGCTGAGGCCGGAGAATGGCGTGAACCCGGGAGGCGGAGCTTGCAGTGAGCTGAGATCCGGCCACTGCACTCCAGCCTGGGCTACAGAGCGAGACTCCGTCTCAAAAAAAAAAAAAAAAAAAAAGAAAAGTAAAAGTCTCCCTCCACCCTTATCATCCCATCATTTCCTAGCTTTCCAAACAGGACTGCTAAATTTTTTAGATACATCCTAGGTAATCGAATTCTCCTAAACTTGGGAATATATCTAATTCTTACCTCCACAGAAGTAATTAGTAGTATTGATAGATTCTTGTGTATTCTAATGTAAATTTTCTGTATCTACAAATATGTATTTCATTTAGGTGACATGAATTTCAATTTTTCTTTCTGTATATGCCATTTATAAGTCTAGTATTAATGAACACTAGATTGCCAGCATCCTGGTTTTAAAATGCCCTGGAATTTTGATCTTCTTAATTTGAATTCCATGAGCAGCAGCCGAGTTACCGTTGTTCTGAGCCTAGAAGTTGTCCCTAGTAAATCATCATCACCCTCCATAGAGAAAAGACTTTTTTTTTCGGGTAAAATCATTGCATTTCCTAAGGGTAAGGGACTAATTCATTTACTAGCTTTCCAAACAGGACTGCTAATTTTTTTAGGTACATCCTAGGTAATTGAATTCTCCTGAACTTGGAAATATATCCAATTCTTACTCAAAAAGTTGTCCTGATTGGATCAAATAGTTAAATGGACAATAAGGATGTGGGAAAAGAAAGATAACTCAGAAAGCAGGCATCTGCTATTTATCTCCCAGATTGATGAGTACAGCTCTGTTAGAAGAGTGAGTACTAATTAACTCATTAAACAGTTCCCACTGTGATTCCTCAGTGTAATTTTAGGCTAAGCTGAAGTTTAGAGATTTGAAATCTAACTGTGGAAGTGTATCATTGCAAGCTATTGATAAAACTTTCAGAGATATTAGAAAAATTTCTCAGGCCATAAAGTAGAAAGGAAGTAATGTAAAGCTAAAGGCTTTTGTACAGAAGGTACTTAAACATTTTTTTAGCTTAGTTTTCTGAGTGCTGAGTCAGATGACCAATATGAGCTTAAAACCCCATGTTAATAAGAGCTTCGATGGCTTGGGAATTTGCATCTGTGTCCACTTCTGAAGCGTTATGTTCCTCAGTTAAAATCTACCCAAGAAGCATGTTCAGCACATAATCTAATGAGGAAATAAATTTAGTAAACTACATTAAAAAAGAAAGACAATAAAACGAATGTTCCATACCCTGTTGTAAAGCGGTTATTGTATGGATCAACATAGTGGCCCTATTTCTCCAGGGCACATGTTATGGCATAGATTAGAACCACAAAAGCATGTGGTCCTACTCCACAGTCTGCTGTGCAAACCTCAGCGTTGTGAAGACTGTCCAGTTATGAGGGTCACACAATCAGCATAAGTCTGGTTACTGAGTACATAGCACATTGCTTGTGACACTTGGCTGAAGTCCCTTGGTTGTGCATGTCTTGGAGCATAGAAATTACAGCATGCAGCTCAATACTAGTTCTTTCAGTAGAGGGAATTCTTCATTTCCCGAAAAAGATCTGCGATCTTCTCACATAATCAGGAGAAGAACGATATTGAAGGGTTTTCAGTTCTTTCTTCCTTTTTTATTTTTGAGACAAGGTAGCACTCTGTTACCTGGGCTAGAGTACAGTGGCCTGATCATAGCTTACTGCAGCCTTGAACATCTGGGCTCAAGCAATCTTCCAGCCCCAGCTTCCCAAGGAGCTGAGACTACTGGCGCATACCACCATGCCTGGCTTGCTTATTTATTTATTTATGAAATGGAGTTTTGCTATGTTAGCCCAGGCTGGTCTCAAACTCTGGGTCTCAATAGATCCTTCCACCTCAGCCTCCCAAAGTGCTGGGATTACAGGCATTGAGCTACTGTGCCTGGGCTCAGTTTTTTCTTGAAGGCCCCACAAATATTGTTAAATGTTTAAAATAAGTTTTCTTTTTTTTTTTTTTTTGAGACGGAGTCTCGCGCTGTCGCCCAGGCTGGAGTGCAGTGGCGCGATCTCGGCTCACTGCAAGCTCCGCCTCCCGGGTTCACGCCATTCTCCTGCCTCAGCCTCCTGAGTAGCTGGTACTACAGGCGCCCACCACCGCGCCCGGCTAATTTTTTGTATTTTTAGTAGAGACGGGGTTTCACTGTGGTCTCGATCTCCTGACCTTGTGATCCGCCCGCCTCGGCCTCCCAAAGTGCTGGGATTACAGGCGTGAGCCACCGCGCCCGGCTAAAATAAGTTTTCTAAGAGTGATGGACATATAGTGGACCATCAAAGTTATTTTAGGAGACAGTATATTAATCTTTTCAGGAACTAGGGCTCTGAAGGTAGAGAGTCTGATAGTATAAGACTTTATCACTCACTAGCAGTGTGACTTTGAGAAATGATTTAATCTGAATATTCTTTTTCATTTGGGTCTGTAAAATATGGATACTTATATCAACCATACAGAGTATTGTTGTGGTTCAAAATGTTTGTTAAATGGTACCTATGACTAGTAATGTGCATAGTGATAATGAATTGTTTTCTCTTTCTCATAGCATAAGGGATTTCTGCTAGAAATGAGACATTCTTATATATAGGTAAACTCGTGTCCTGGGGGTTTGCTGTATAGATTATTTCATCAACCAGGTATTAAGCCAGGTACCTATTGGTTATTTCTCCTGATCCTCTCCCTTCTCCCACCCTCCACCTTCTGGCAGGCCACAGTGTGTGTTGTTCCATTCTCATCATTTAGTTCCCACATATAAGTTATGTATCAGGAAAAACAATTTTAAACAAAAACAAAAAATGTAATGGCTTGAATAGGATAAAAGTTTCTTATTAAAAAAAAAAGAAGTGAGACATTCTTATAATGAGGGTTTATAAATGGTGAGATTTTCCACGAAAATCCTTAAACAAGTGATGTGCATATGGTTTCTTTTTTATGTGCTTCAATATTGCTTATTTTAGAATCTAAGCTCTTGGAGGCTAAGCACCGTGTCAGGGTACCGTTGACTACCTATGCCAAATATGAGTAGAAAAATGTGGTCTGTTATGTGGCCTCAACAGCCCTTAATGCATAAGCATTTTATTGAAGACTTAAAGATGTTTCCATACAATGTTGACACAAGTGATTGAAACGTGAGCGATTTAGGTAAATCTGGCTCTTATAAAATGGCTGTAGTTTTGTAGCATTCTCTTCTCCCTCTGTGTCGATGTGGAGAAGGACTGATTCATTTATCAGTGGCTGGCTGGCACTGTGTGCAGAACCTTTGCTAGTTCCAAATTCAGTTTGGCAACAAACATCCAGGACTTATTTATTTTCATCTTCTAAAAATAAGTCTATGTTTCTGAGATCTTTTCAAATGAATACATATTGTACTAAATTTACAGTGACTGTTCATTATTCAACAGAAGATAAAACAGTAACTATTGAGCATGGTGATTAATTTGCCACTAATCATGAAAAAAGTCTTCACGGTCCTCTCTTCTCTGCTCACCTACAGTCTATTTCTTCTTATTTCTTTCTCCTGTCTCCAAGAACATCTACCCATCCTTATTTTAATATCATTCTAAACATGTATGATTATAGGTACTTTCCAGAAAACAGTTGATGCTCAATAATTGTTTTTTGGGTGAGGAGTCTCCTGGCTGCTGAGTGCCACAATATCCTAACCAGTGTGCTCAATGACATCAAATAATTTCTCATTCCACCAGCATTTGAAAATCAATTCCTGTTTTTTACTCTTTTGCCTTGTGAAAGAAGTTTTAAAACTGAATGTTGGTTTTTCTTCTTTGGAAGACTAATACTTTTGAAATATTTTTCCTTTAAGTTTGAGAATTCACAGTGGTATATGGAATTGAGCACAGGAGTGTGCATGTGTATGTGCTTTTAAAAAGAATAGGATGTATAGCTCTAATATATAATTGCACCACTAATGAACTGTCTTTTCTAGTGCCACTGTCTATTCCATAGAAAATATAATTACCTATATAATGGTTGCTAATAAAGAAACTGTTGCAATGCCCTTGACTATGAATGCATAAGTAGGAATTGAAATAAAATGTTCAGTTTAGTGTCTCCCACATATAATCACCATCCAAAACTTCACTGAGTATAAATAATACATTTCTAATACAAAAAATTAAAAGTGCATTTTTTGAAGTATATATATATTAAACACATTGCTTGGTATGCTTAATGAAATGTTCTTTAATAAAAATATTCTTATGTAGCAGAAAGTAGATACAAAGTCCTGCTTTAATTCTGTAAATTTAAAAATTATGTAGACTGTGTTATGATTAGAAGACATGGATGACATTTGCTTTTGTATAATGAACAAATCATAATGCACAGCTATAAAAATAGACTCTGAAATTTACAAAGAAGAAACATAAATTCTATGGAAAAAGATCAATACCTCTTATAATATAATTATAATACTTCAAATTGGCAATAGTACAGTGAATTTTAATGCCTGATGCTAGGTAAAGAGCAGAGTCAGATAACTACATCATGCTACAGATAGGAATATAAAAATTGGCACAAGTTTTTGGGAGAGTATTCAGGAAGGTCCTTCAGGAGGCTTGAAAGATGCCTAAATTACAAGATACATGATTGAGGATTTACCTTTACACTGGAAATAACCTAAATGTTCAATAATAGTTTGTGGGTTAAAGAAACCCCATTCATTTATTCATTCATTCAATAAATATTTTGTCTGTACTTAACATGTGGCAGATAATGTTGGAGTCTCTGGATATATCCCATGGGAACAAATGATTTGTACATGATTACATAATTAGAGTATAATCACGGAGATTACATGGGAGTCTTGGTCATATGGTTTAACTTTATAGGAGACTGCCCAACTATTTTGCAAAGGGATCGTACCAGTTTGCATTCCTATCAGCAATGCATGAGAGTTCCAGTTGCTCTGTATTCTCTCCAACATATTCTATTATTAGTCCTTATCATTTTTACCATTCTGATTAATATATAGTAGTATCTAAATGTGATTTTAGTTTCTATTAAACTGATTACTAATGATTTTGATAATTGTTTTTGTTCTTATTAGTCATTAGTATACAGTTTTAATAAAGTGTGTTTTGGGGCTGACTAGTACTCTAAAATTCCTACATTGAAGTTCCCCGTACCTCAAATTCTTACATCGAAGTTCCCAGTACCTCAAATTCTTACATCAAAGTTCCCAGTACCTCAAAATGCGACTGTATTTGGAGACAGCGTCTCCAAAGAGATAATTAATTTAAAATGAAGTTATTAGGGTGGGTCCTAATCTAGTGTGACTGGTATCCTTACAATAAAAGGAAATTTGGACACAGATATAGACAGAGGGAAGTCCGTGTGAAGACATAGGGAGAAGACAGCCATCTGTAGGCAAGGACAGAGGCCCCAGAAGAAACCAACCCTGCTGACATCTTAATCTTGAACTTTGAGCATCCAGCACTGTAAGAAAATGAATTATTGTTGAAGTTCCCCAGTCTGTGGTACTTTGTTACAGCAGCTCTAGAAAATGAATGCAAAGGACCTTCAAACGTTTTGCTCATTTTAAATTAGGTTGCTGGTTTATTTATTGAGTTATAAGTATTCTTTATGTAGTTTGTTTATTTTCTCATACACCATATATATCGTGAATATTTGCCCTCCTCGCCGCAGACTGTGGTGTGAATTTTTTTTCTAATGATATTTGGAAGTGGAGAAAGTTTAAATTGGCAAGAAGTCCAATTATCAATTAAAAAAATATTTTGTGCTTATGTTCTTTAGAGATAATTTTTACTCCAAAGTCAACAAGACTTTCTCCTATGTTTTCTTTTAGAAATTTCTAGCTTTAGTTTTACCTTCAGGTCTTTGATCTATTTCAAAATTTTTACATATAATGTGAAGTAAGAATCAGGATTCTTTTTGTTTTACATGGAGATCCTGTTGTTCTACCTCCATTTATTGTGGACTACTGTCTTTTCTCTATTTAATTATTCTTACTTCAGCAAAATCAATTGACTGAACAGGTGTGGTTCTATTTCTGGACTCTATTCTGTTTCATTGATTACATATTTACCCTTATGGCAATGCCGCATTGTCTTGATAAAAGTCACTATATAGTATGTGAGGTTTTGTGGATTTTATTGTCCAGGATTTATACATATTCAGTTAAATTTATCCTTAAATTTTTCCTGCTATTTGATTTTTTTAAAATGTCAGTTTTTCTAACTTTTGTTCTTAGTATATAGAAATAAAACTGGATTTTTGTTTGTTCTCTTTGTGTCTTTCTACATGACTATATTCACTTTTATTGTTCATATTGCTTTTGGTAGATTTCTTAAAGATTTTCTGTTTGTGCAATCATATCCTTTCCATTTAACTATGCTTCACCTTTCTAATTGGTGTGTCTTATTTCTTTTTCCTGCATTATTGCACTGCATAAAATTTCAGCAAAATATATAATAGAAGTGATGAGAGTGAGTATACATTATTTACTTTGAATCTTAGGGTAACGTCTTAAGTCTTTCACTATTAAATATGTTATCAACTATTAGTTTCTCATAGATTCCCTTTATCGCTCTGAAGATATTTCCATCAATATCCATCAATATCTAGTTGTCAACACTTTTTTTGTTTTTAGACAGAGTATCACTCTGTTACCCAGTCTGGAGTGCAGTGGCACCATCTTGGCTCACTGCAACTTCCGCCTCCCGGTTTCAAGCAATTCTCCTGCCTTAGCCTCCTAAGTAGCTGGGATTACAGGCACATGCCACCATGCCTGGCTAATTTTTGTATTTTTAGTAGAGACGGGGTTTCACTATCTTGACCAGGCTGTTCTCAAACTCCTGACCTCATTTTTTGCCCGCCTCGGCCTCCCAAAGTGCTGGGATTACAGGTGTGCACCATAGCACCAGGTCAACATTTCTTAAAGGAAGGCAATAAAACCTAATCAACAACATAACATTGACAATTTCTAACACCAGGCTGATCTTAATCTCCTGACCTCGTGATCCACCTGCCTTGGCCTCCCAAAGTACTACGATTCCAGGCAGGAGCCACCGCGCCCAGCCACATGCATGTATCTTTATAATAAAATGATTTATGTTTCTTTGGGTGTATACCCAGGAATGGGATTGATGGGTCACATGGTATTTCTTGATCTTTGAGGAATCACCACTGTCTTCCACGATGGTTGAACTAATTTATATTCCCACCAACAGTGTAAAAGTGTTCCTATTTCTCCTTGCCAGCTTCTGTTGTTTCTTGACTTTTTAATAATTGCCATTCTGACTGGTGTGAGATGGTATCTCGTTGTGGTTTTGGTTTGCATTTCTCTAATGATCAGTGATGTTGAGCTTTTTTACATGTGTTCATTTGCAGCATAAGTGTATTCATTTGAGAAGTGTCTGTTTCCTTTGCCCACTTTTTGATGAGGTTGTTTTTTTCTGTAAATTTTTTTCCTGTAAATGAGGTTAAGTTCCTGTCAATATTAGGAGCCATTTTTAAGAAACACACATTTATACACAAGACGCTACATTCCTTTTATTATGAGTTTCCTTGTGAAGTTAAAATCCTCTGTAGTAGTAAACAGATATGCAAAGTGTCCCGCAAAAACCTCACTTCTTCGGGAATCAAAGTCCAGGATGTAAACTTCAGTCCATGTTCAGTTCTTTCTTCTGTGGGAGGATATGTTTACTCGTTTTAAGTATAAATTATTTTTGTCATTAGCCTCAGGAGTTTCAGGTCTCCTGCATGCTTAAGAGTTAGTGAGTATTGAGACCCCCAAATATGATGTCATCTTGCAAGCCCGGGATCATAATTAAAAATAGCAAAATGAGACCCAGATCAGTCCTTGGAGGACGGACCATCAATTGAGCCATGCATTCATAGACATCACTTTGTGTCTATCAGCAGCAGACTGGTGACAGTCACCCCTCAAGGCTTGTAGATTCTAAGGGCTGCTATCATTTCTTGTTATTTCTAGACCACTTTGATCCTTTCATTGGGGGAAAAATATTGAGGAGGATTTTTGGGCATGTGTAATAAACAGATAGGGAATTGTATTATTTTCTTCTATAAATCTTTGTAGATAAGTAAAAAAATAATTGTTGGATTTCTTAAATGCCTTCAAACTCTATATAGTTCAAAGCATTAGATAATTTAAAATTATACTTCCCCTACGTAACGTCTGTGATCTAGCCAGTAGGACAATTCATTTTTATTCAGTGCCCAAGTGGGTATAATATATTGACACATGCTTGAATCTGATTTATATATTGTTCTTATTTTCAGATAAAACATATGAATTTGTCTGCCTAATACCTGAAACAATTACAAAAATCACTTCTTTCACTCAAGGGCCACATTCTAGGCCTATACATTGGTAACAATGTAAAGAGGTGTCCTTCAGTGCTTCACGTATCCTCTATTTTTAAATTATCATTAGTTTGAAACTGTCATTCGTTTTTTTCATAGCTTAAAACAAATTAATTTTTACACTTGAAGGTATATAACATGCCAAATTAGAAATTTACATTTTACCATTTTCTTTCACTTCCTTCTCTTCTTTTTTATCTCATTTCCGCTGCCATCTCACCATACTCCAATGTCCTCATCTATTCGTCACTACCTCTGTCAGTTAGTAGAATGCAAGTTCTTAGAACTTTTCTACATGTCAACATCACAAATTTCTATTCATTCAATGTCCTTATACAGTGTGCACTGAGCTAAGAGTAGGATTTTTTTTTTCTTTTTTTTAAGACGGAGTCTTCCTCTATTACCCAGGCTGGAGTGCAGTGGCACGACATCTGCTCACTGCAACCTCTGCCTCCCAGGTTCAAGCGATTCTCCTGCCTTCACCTCCCGAGTAGCTGGGACTACAGGCACATGCCACGACGCACGGCTGATTTTTTTTTTTTTTTTTTTTGGCATTTTTAGTAGAGATGAGATTTCATCGTGTTAACTAGAATGGTCTTGATCTCCTGACCTTGTGATCCACCCGCCTTGGCCTCCCAAAGTCCTGGGATTACAGGCAAGAGTAGGAATTTAAAGATAAATTGTATCTTCCTTCATTTATTATTTGGCATAGATATTTCAATGTAATGCTTTAATTCTTGCTCCTTAACATTTGCCAGAACAATCTTTAGGGAAAATGTTGAATTAGGTATCATAGAGTTTTTTTTTTTTTTTTTTTTTTTTTTTTAAATAATACAATAGAGTGATTAAAACCACCAGCATTGGGCATGGACTGAGACTATTTGTTCATCACTGTGTTATCTGTGTATCTGACACATAGTAGAAACCAAATGAATATTTGTTGAATCAATGAATGAATGACCAGGAAATGAAATTGTGAAAGAATCAAAGAAGAATTTTTTTCTTTTCAATAAGCTGGGGGAAGCTTGTATATGCTTCACTGCTGATTAGAAAGTTCCCATTGAAGGGAGAAATTTACTACTCAAAAGGGAGAAGGACGAGAGAGATAATAACCTAGGATTTCTTAGAAAAAGGAATTAAATGGGATCAGAGTATTGGATTCACTGACCTTAGGGATGCCACTGAACACAAACAATGACTCAGTCTGAGATTTTCATGCAAATTACCTATTCTTCCTGATTCTGATTAGTCTCCTTCTGACATATGTAGGTAGAGCCACCCTAAACCAATCCTTGCCTACCACACTGCTTGTCGAGCCCATCTCTTAAACACTGATGCACATGGAAGCATATGTGTCCTTCCACATCCTTTGTTTATGTCCTTGTCCCCCTTTTCTCACATATCATAACAAGCTATAATAGTGCACATTTTCTTGCCTAATGCTTAGGGCTTTCTATTCATTTCAATTCTTCATTCCCCAGAACCAACACAGCTAATATGTGGTGGTATAAGAACTAAAGCCTAAATTTCCAGCCCAATTGTATTGTTTAGATATGTCTCTAAATGAAACTGTAAATGAGACATTTCCTTGTTTTCCAAAAGGAGAGATTTTTTTTTGTCTCGTATTAATGGAGAAGTGATTGAACTGTCTTTTAATTGATATAACTTAATACAAATTTTAGCTGTCATCATATTGGAGCCACACCAAACAACTTTAGCAAATACTTGGAAATTGCTCCTCCAGGAAGCTTTTCTTAAGCCCCAGGATTGGGTTCGGTGCCCCTTCAGTGAGTTCTTCTTATAGCACCCTATGTAGCGTTTGTGACACTGAACAGAAATTGTTTAACTGGTTACTATTAACTGTAGTTTCCCTGGGGATAGATGTGATCTTTTATACCGTTGTATTTTAGCCTCTCACAAAGAGTCTGGTACACAGATGATAATCAATATTGAGTAATACCCAATAAGCCAATCAAAAAGTCTGAAGAAAAGAGCTTGACATGTTTGACTTTTCATTTTGTTCGCAAGTGGATGTTCAATTGCAGTGAAAACAGTTTTCACTGATATGTTATATAAACAGAGAGAGCCTATTTTAAGATCTTATGGCTAATGGGAACAATTTTAAAGTGTTTATTGAGAGGCAGTTTTAGACGATGATTCAAAACACAGGATTTGGGGTCGGAATACCTGTGTTGGAATCTTGACTTCGTAACCTACTAGCAGTTTGACCTTGAACAAGCAACCTATCCTCTTTCCCTTTAGTTTCATTATCTCTAAAATAGAAATGATAATAGACCTATGCCAGAGAGTTTTCTTAAGGTTAAGTGAGTTTATAAAAGTTATATATAATAATGACTGTACATGTATTATTATTAAATTGTGGGCATAATAAGAATACTTTCCAAAATACTTCATATTAAAACTATGCCTTATATTTTCCAGTGGTTAAAGGCTTCCATACATTGCTTTTATTTTACATCTGAAGGCTAGAAAAGTAACTAGATTTATAAATAGAATAAAACTTAGACTTTCTTAAGTAAAAAAAGTTATTGTTATTTTTATGTGTGTGATCTACCACTACTCGGAGGACTTGACATTTCCTCTGTGACATGCCATTAGGACATGACTACTTTGGACACATAAGCTTCTAATCAAATGATTCATTACACTCACATTTACATATGAGAGCTTTATTCTTCAGATGAAGAAGTCACAACATTTATATAGGAAGTAAAATATCCATTTTTAGGAGAAATTCTTTACTTGCGATTGCTCCAAGCAGTCAAAAAAAAAAAAAAAAAAAAAAAACCATTACTTTATGAAATGCCTGAGAATATTTACAGAACTGTTTCCATTTATGTGTGCCAGAGAAACCAATGGAGGCTAATTTGTATGTAACTTGTCTTAAGCAGATGTGACACTGAGTATTTGATTCATTGGCCAAAATGCTAAGCTTGTTGGAAGTCTTATAAAGAAAAGAAATTTACTTACATCCTGAATTTCAGCTACAAAATGTCTCTTTTGCAGTGACTGTAGCATAAACTAGAAGTAGCCATGGACCTAGAAACTATATATGTATTCAGTTGGTGCAAAAGTAGTCATGGTTTTGCCATTAAAAGTAATGGCATTGCATTTAAATCTTTAATCAGTCTTGAGTTAATTTTTGTTTAAGGTGTAAGGAAGGGGTCCAGTTTCGATTTTCTGCATATGGCTAGCCAGTTTTCCCAATGCCATTTATTAAATAGGGAATCCTTTCCCCATTGCTTGTTTTTGTCAGGTTTGTCAAAGATCAGATAGTTGTAGATGTGTGGCATTATTTCTGAGGCCTCTGTTCTGTTCTCTACTGTTGGTCTATATATCTGTTTTGGTACCAGTACCATGCTGTTTTGGTTACTGTAGCCTTGTAGTATAGTTAGAAGTCAGGTAGTGTGATGCCTCCAAGACCTAAAGCCATAAAAACCCTAGAAGAAAACCTAGGCTACCATTCAGGACATAGTCATGGATACAGACTTCATGACCGAAACACCAAAAGCAATGGCAACAAAAGCCAACATTGACAAATGGGATCTATGTACACTAAAGAGCTTATGCACAGCAAAAGAAACTATCATCAGAGTGCACAGGGAACCTACTGAATGGGAGGAAATTTTTGCAATCTATCCGTCTGACAAAGGGCTAATATCCAGAATCTACAAAGAACTTAAACAAATTTACAAGAAAAAAACAACCCCATCAAAAAGTGGGCAAAGGATATGAACTGACACTTCTCAAAAGAAGACATTTATACGGCCAACAAACATGAAAAAAAGCTCATCATCACTGGTCATTAGAGAAATGTAAATCAAAATCACAACGAGATACCATCTCATGCCAGTTAGAATGGTGATCATTAAAAAGTAAGGAAAC
Source organism: Papio anubis (assembly GCF_008728515.1). NCBI lineage: Eukaryota > Metazoa > Chordata > Mammalia > Primates > Cercopithecidae > Papio > Papio anubis. Next base: position 43,694,699 of record NC_044982.1, read on the forward strand.
AACAGATGCTGGAGAGGATGTGGAGAAATAGAAACGCTTTTACACTGTTGGTGGGAGTGTAAATTAGTTCAACCATTGTGGAAGACAGTGTGGCGATTCCTCAAGGATCTAGAACCAGAAATACCATTTGACCCAGCAATCCCATTACTGGGTATATGCCCAAAGGATTATAAATCATTCTACTATAAAGACATGTGCACACATATGTTTATTGCAGCACTATTCACAATAACAAACACTTAGAACCAACCCAAACGCCCATCAATGATAGACTGGATAAAGAAAATATGGTACATATACAGCATGGAATACTATGCAGCCACAAAAAAGGATGAGTTCATGTCCTTTGCAGGGACATGGATGAAGCTGGAAACTATCATTCTCAGCAAAATAACACAGGAACAGAAAACATGGGGAGATGAGTAAGTTGCAGGTGGAAGTAAGCTGTATCCCATTTGGGGCATCACTCCTGGGTACATGGTAGATCCACATCTACCCTGTAGAACTATAAGTGAGTTGGTTATTGTTAACTGAGTTTCAGGAGGCTTTGTTTCCCTAGGAAACTTAGTATTACTTAGTTCTTACTCTCAGGACATGATTGTTTGCAAGAATATTAGTTAGGAGGCTGTTGCAGTAATTTCGCTGAGAGAGGAGTGCCTAGACCAGAGCAGTGGTAATGTGGATGAAGAGAAGTGACCAATTTCTCATCTGTAAATGGAAAGGAATGCCCCTCCCATATTTATCAGAAGGATTAACTGGGAACTTGAAAGCACCTGTAAAGTGAAAGCTGGGAAGCTTAGCTGGCATATTTCTTCTTCTTCATAGTGTTAATGACAGCTCTCAGCCTCGGTCATGCAACCTCTTCATGTAAATGTTCAGTTTTAACCTACTGTCAGGTTATGTAGTACCTGACAGGAGCCCTGAAGATCTTTTTCATCACATGCTTATTATAGTTGACATTTCTGCCACAGTGATGTGCCCAGTAAAATGAACTTGATATGGCTTTATTCCATACATGTCAAGCCTTGGCTGTAATGATTTATTGAAAAGGTGAACATTTGGTACCAAGAGTTGCTAGAAAAGAATAAAACTTAGTAGTGTGGTAGACAGAGAAGAAATTCAATAATATATCTTGCAGTCTTTCATAGGATACAGTATTTCATGGGGTACACAGTCTTGAAAATTAGAAAGGTGGGAATAATTTTATCAAATCAAAACTTACACTCTTTGAAACCTATTAAACCAGTACCATTTTTGTGAACCTTGCAGGTTTTTATTGATTCCATTCATCATAAGCAATTAACTAAGGTTACTTTTCAGCCAGCTTCTAATGAATAGGCCAAAGATAGAAATACTCTGTAGACAGAACACTCAAAGTTTCTCCAAATCCCAGTTCCTAGGAAGTATAAGTAGAGTAATATATTCTGCTTTTTAAGTTTCCAGATGATGGCGTTTTCCTGTCTTCATATATCATCACATGGATTTGTTCTTCTCGTTAGATGATGATGATGATTGTCAAGTACATGATAATCAATTGGTGATTGCTCTTTAAAAGATCCAATCTTGTTTTACACAGGATGGGATATTGTCTTTAAAATAAGTCAATGAACTATCCCATCATATATAAAATAACTTGCAGTGCTTGCTTACCAACAGTTAACTTTACATCAGTTAATCTATTGCTCTAAGTAATGCACAAGGTAAGTCTAGGAAATACACAATTCATCAAAAATATGGTTTCTTGCTTTCAATACATTTGCACTTTATGTAGGGCAGTTAAAAGTACACAACTGAAGGGATTTGAAAAGAATTAGAAAGGAACCAGTCGACATAAAGGAAGAGAGTACAGACTGAATATGCAGAGTGCCAAGATAGCGCAGACAGCTCCCAGGCCCTCCAGGTCTGCAAGAATGTAACTGTGTTCCAGTCCTCCGACTTAAGTTTAGTCTCTCTGTCCTGTGATTCTTCCTCATGTCTATTGGTTTACTTATTTCTCTCTTCATCTGCTATACCTGCGTGATTCCAGATTCTCTTCATTTCTTTCCTCATAGAGATGTTGACCAATCTGGTGGCTTGTTTACCTGTCTTCAGTCTTTTTCCCACTCCAGTCCAACTTGTCTAAAACTGCAAGCTTTTTTTTTTTTTTTTTTAATAGCATTTTACCCTTATTCACCAGACACTGACTTAAGACTGAATTAAAGAATTCCACTTTAAGACCCACAGAACATAGTGGCAGGGAATACAGAGAGTCTGTGTCTAAACCCAACAAGTGTTGTAAAGAAAACAGCAAGCCCTGCCAACTCATGTAGACTGTCCTTCTCCTTGCTCTCTGTCGCTACCTAGGTTATTTTTTGGTGAAATTCAAGTTGGGCCTTACCACCTAGCACTCCTACTCTTGCTTTTCTTATAGGTAGGCATGACCTTTCATGGCTAGTTCCGTCTTTTTGTCAGTCTGTGACACTGGTTGATGTAGTAAACACCTGTTTTTAGATGTGCTAAAATAGGCTCCTCTGCTGAGGCCTGTATTCGCCTCCTGGGATTGTGGCAACAGCCTCTCATGTGCCCCAGTGCCAGCACCTGCTCCTTCCTGCCTACTGCAGGGATTGTACAACGGTTTTCCGTGGTGATCTGCAAAATATTCATAGGTTTTTAATGAACAAAAAAAGGTTCCAAAAACAAACAAGCATGAAAAATGGTATCTTACTGCAAGGCCTCTCAGAGCTTTTGATATGCTAATATGCATTGTGACATGCTAGTGTGAATTGGGACTCTCCAAGAGGAAGAATTAATATGCAACATTAATGAAACTTATTTGATCCAGAAACTACTTTTTTAGAGAAACATCTGTTAACATCACAGAGAATTATAGTGTTCCAAGAGAGTACAGTTTGCAAATTTTGGACTGCTCCATCGAATAAAATACCTTCCACTTTGACCAACTCATCTTTTCTTCTCTGGGCATACTTGGTTCAGGTCAGTCATATACTTTGCAAAATTCACTATCCATTTAAAAGCCTCAGGTCAGCTTAGTCTGTGTACGGTCCCAGCAAGAGAAGAAAACAGTGGTTTCAGGTTCTAGAGCTGTGTTTTTATACTTTATGTTCATTCAGATGAATGTAAAAACCAATTTGGAGAAAAGTGATATTCTCCAAATTGGGAATTGACCTAATTGCTCTTTACAGAGATTTTTCTACTTTCTGAAAAATATATATACTTTCCTGAAAAAATGTAAGTACCTATTCTTTATCTAAAAATTATTCAGGGTTATTGTAAAATAATCAATTAATACAGAAAAGTCTTTAAACTTTTTAAAAAAAATTTGCTTCTTTAAAACAAAAGAACCCCACAAATCCTATTGCCCAAAAGTAACAACTGTTAACATCTTGTAAGCATCCCCTCAGTCATGTTTCTAGGAATTCTGCCTCTTGGTCATGTACGGATGGCATTATAACAGAATAGAAGTAAGGAGAACAATTAAAACCATTGTGGTAACCTATGGGATGATAAGACCATATTTTGGAATGTAAATAGAAAGGAGGCCATGAGTATAAGAAGTACTCTTATTCCCAAGAGGTGCCCATAAATCATTCACCCCCACTTTCAGATACATATAAAAAAGTATACATACAAATTAAGTAAATTTTTAGACAAAAATATGCCATTAATCTTTTCAGATCTGTGCCTAGAGATCCCCATCATTGTCTTAATGGCTGCCTGGTTTACAACTGCATTAATGTGCCAACATGTGTGTCACCTAATCTTCATTTTGGAACATTTTACTGTTTTTCTTATATAACATATAAAATTTCAGTAAACATTTTTATGTATTCTTTTTATAATACCATGGTATAGTCTCTAAGAAATGAAATAATTGCACTAAATGGTAAACCCATTTAAACTTTTAATCTATACTTGGTAGAAGCATCTCTTCTTGATTAATTTCTGGGGAAGTCTTTATATACTATGGCTTATAATATATTTTTCATAAACTGCCAAGTTTCAAGAATTGATGTTCCCAGGTTTTAATATTCCTGGAAGAGATTAGGAGATAATTTTTACCTTGTGATTAGCCATAGCCTTGTGATTTCATCCCTCTTAATGGTTTGTTTTTTTGTCTTCCATCTCTTCATACTGGCACATCAGAGCACTTTGAAAGTATTCTCAGTCATATTTAAACTGGGATGGTTCTTGTGCACTTGCTGTTTACTTTGCTACACAAGGAGAATATTTTAAGTTTAATTCCATTTATATTTTTGATGTAAATATAGCATAGTTATGTGTCCAGAACTATTCTGCCAATTACAGAGAGAGGTAAGGACTTCATTAGGTTTATAGAAAATATGTAAACACACGTTAAAGACTATAAAGCAAGATGTATGATTAATATTTTAAAGAGTGGTATGTTGATAGGTTCTGTAGAAGAATAGAAGGAAAAATATCTTGACCTGAGATAACCAGAAGAGGTTTCATGAAGAAAATGATAGGCCCTGAAGAGTGTCTTAGGAAGGATGGAGCGAAAGGGAGGGCTTTCATGGGAGAAAGATACATCAGTTGTTTATTGGTGTCTAAGAAATGACTCCACAGTGACCTAAAACCACACCCATTCATCATTTCTCATGATCCCCTGGGTTGACTGAGCAATTGGTTCTTCTGCTCGTTTTGCTTGGGTTTCCTCAGGCAGCTACATTTAGCTGATGCGTTAGTTGGGAGCTAGGTTCAGCTGGGACCACCAGAATAACTAGACTTCACTATTCTTGCTCTCTTGTTGTCCCTCAATACAACCGAGACTTCTTCAGGGTGATGATTTCGAGGCAGCATCCCAAGAGAGTAAAAGCAAAAGTTTCAAGTCTTCTGAAGGTCTAGCTCTGGAAATTGCATAATCTTATCTCTGCCACATCCTATTGGTCAAAGGAATTTACAAAGCTAGGGAAGACTTAAGGGAATAGATTCCATCTTTTAGTGGGAGAAGCAGTAAAATCTCACCACAAAGGGATTTGCATACCAAGACAGGAAAAATTTGTGGTAATATTTTTAAATCTACCACAAGGGAACTGTATGAACAAAGATTTAGAAGCAAAAATGAATTGTTTTGAGAGTCAGCCAGAAGACATGTTATGACGTGATTTCTCAGAAGATATGAGAAGCTCCTGGCTATTCCATAGGGATCATTCTCAGGACCCCGAACTGCTTAGGTTATTGGCAGTGCTGGCCACTTCAGTCTTTGGATCTTGGATCAATCTTACTTGTATTTTAACAAAAAATTTCAATATTATTTTAAGTATTATACTAAGGCTTCTGTATTTAAGTAAGCGTAATAGTAACACTAATTTTATAGATAAATAGAAAAAGTGATGTAAGTTATATTCTGTATTTATTGCTTCCTTTACATGCTGGTGCTTATGATTGGAGAAATGGCTTGCAGGTATCACCATGGAAAAGCAAAGATTCCTGGGTCATTCAAATGTGTATCTAGTATAAAATAAACAGAGAAGAGCCATAAACAAAAGAAATTCAGTTTTTCATCATAGTGAGAGAGAATTCATTGTATTTTCTTATTCCTGTTTTTTTTCTTCTGTAGCTGATAAAGCTAGACTTATAAATAGGTAAGGTAATCTTTGCATTTTATAAATTCAAGGCCATAGGAAAATCTCTGTATCAAAATAATGGATTGCTACATTGAACTGAACTCTTATCATTGTAGTTTTCTTATTTTGTGTTTTAAAGTTGTTTTTTTAAAGATACAATCTAAGAATTTACAAATATCCTGAAAGATACAACTCATGCTATTATCAATCATCAGATCAGATCATAATTATACCGTGTGTGTGTGTGTGTGTGTGTGTGTGTGTGAATGGAGATGGTAGAGGGGGAAATGTGACTTTTCCTAACTTAACATAGGAAAAAAATAGAAACAAAATAGAAGTGACAAAGGCATGTGTCATCAGCTACATAACTTGTGAAATATGTTATACTTTCAGTTGTTCCTTGAATCTGTAAAAATAGCAATTTTCCAGCCTGGGAACCATAGAAAGACCCTGTCTGTACAAAAAAATGAGCCGGGTGTGGTGGCACATGTCTGTGATCCCAACTACTCTAGAAGCTAAAGTGGGAGGATTGCTTGAGCCTGGGAGGTCAAGGCTGCAGTGAGCCATGATTGCATCACTGCACTCCAGCCTGGGTGACAGAGTGAGACTCTGTCTAAAAAAAAAAAAAAAAAAAAAAGAAAAAAAGAAAAGAAAAGAAAAAGAAAAAAATCAAGTTTTAGAGATAGAAAATAAAAGCAAACAAAAATTTCAGTGGCAAAATAAGTCAGTCCTACTATCTTTTCCAAGTTGATGTTCTGCTCCTTGAGAACATAAAGTTGTGTGTTTGTGCTGACCCTTGTCCAGCTTTGCATCTCTTAATACAAACCTATCTGATTTCTCCTTAGTCATTTGTATTCAGCTGAAGTTTTAGTCTTTGTAACCATAGATTTTGAAAAATCGTGTCACAAAAAGGATTTCATCTTCCTTCTGGGAACCTCTGAGTGGCTGTGCATCATCAGCAGTCTCTGGCTATGCTCCTTGTAAACCCTCCCTCATTTTCCTCCTTCCTCTGCTTCTTTCCAGGCTGGGTTTAAAACTTCTGAGAAACATGGAGAAGTGACCAGTGTTCCCAGGCTGGCATAGATAGCATTCCACTAATTTGAGATGTGGCTCAGTGCCTAAGACAGCTCCCCTCTAGGGAATCTTTTAGTGACTAAGTTAGCCTTTGTATTAGATGGGCTACTGCACCAACTAGGAGGGCGTGAGGCCTTAAGCAATGGGGTAGGTCCTGTGACAAGGGGGCTTAGAGTGGTGGTAGGCAAGCAAGAAGTTGGGAAGAGATGAGCACTAAGAGGCAGCTGGGAGCTTCTAAAGATAATATAGAGTTTTACTCTGTGGTTGTCTATGGTGGCCTGACAGTTGCTACATTTAGGAACTATTGTTTTATCCATAATAAATGAGTCTGAAATGGTGAGTTCAGTATTCACTGAACACCTATATTCCTATTTCAGAGGGATTTTTCTATATTTGCTCAGCTAGCTTTTATCAAAGTTACAAAAAGCATATGTAGCTGTGTAAGCAAGGCAAGTGTACTAATTTTATTAGAAGCTAAATGAGTTTTGCTGGATTAGAGAGAACAAAGAAAATGAATTTACTTAGTGACCCAGCAGATCCAATAGTGCCTGAGGTGTCAGTGGCAGATAGGGATGCTGTTTGGAGCCTTGGGCAGGCCCCAAAGGTGAATCACAGTGGAGGCCTCTAGGATTTTGGAGCAAGGCCCTGCCGTTTTCTGCAGATAACTGCTCTCCTTTTGAGAGATAGCTCTTGGCCTGTTATTGGGCTTTGGGGGGAACTGAACATTTGACTATGGGTCATCAAGTCACTATGCAACCTGAACTCCCTATCATGAAGTGGGTGCTGTCTGACCCATCTGGCCATAGAGTGGGTCATGTACAGCAGCATTCCCTCATCAAATGGAAGTGATATATATGTGATCCGACTTGAGCAGGTCTTGAAGGCATAAGTAAGTTACATGAGGAAGTTGCTCAAATCCCCATGGTCTCCACTCCTGCCACCCTGCCCTCTCTCCTGCAGCCTGCACCAATGGCCTCATGGGAAGTTCCCTATGATCAGTTGACAGAGGAAGAGAAGGCTAGGGCCTGATTCACAATGGTTCTGCATGATATGTAGGTATCACCCGAAAGTGGACCACTGCAGCACTACAGCCCCTTTCTAGGACCTCCCTGAAGGACAGCAGTGAAGGGAAATCTTCCCAGTGGGCAGAACTTCAAGCAGTGCACCTGGTTGTGCACTTTGCTTGAAAGGGGAAATGGCCAGATGTGCAATTATGTACTGATTCATGGGCTGTAGCCAGTGGTTTGGCTGGATGGTCAGGGATTTGGAAGAAGCATCTTTGGAAAATTGGTGACCAAGAAATTTGGGGAAGAGGTATATGGATGGACTTCTTTGAGTGGTCAAAAGCTGTGAAGATATTTGTATCTCATGTGAGTGCTCACCAACAGGTGACCTCAGCAGAAGAAGACTTGAATAATCAAGTGGATAGGATGACTTTTTGTGGACACCACTTGGCCTCTTTCCCCAGCCACCCCTGTCATCGCCCAATGGGCCCATGAACAAAGTGGCCACAGTGGCAGGGATGGAGGTTATGCATGGGCTCAGCAACATGGACTTCCACTCACCAAGGCTGACCTGGCTATGGCCACTGCTGACTGCCCAATTTGCCAGCAACAGAGACCAACACTGAGCCCTCAATATGGCACCATTACTCTGGGTGATCAGCCTGCTATCTGGTGACAGGTTGATTATATTGGACCTCTTCCATCATGGAAAGGGCAGAGGTTTGTCCTCACTGGAATAGATATTTACTGGTTATGGGTTTGCCTATCCTGCATGCAATGCTTCTGCCAAGGATACCATTCATGGACTCATGGAATGCCTTATCCACTATCATGGTGTTCCATATAGCATTGCCTCGGACCAAGGCACTCACTCGACAGCTAAAGAAGTGTGGCAGTGGGTTCATGTTCATGGAATTCACTGGTCTTACCATGTTCCCCATCATCCTGAAGCAGCTGGATTGATAGAATGGTGGAATAGTCTTTTGAAGTCAGAATTACAATGCCAACTAGGTGACAATACTTTGCAGGTGTTGGCCAGAGTTCTCTAGAAGGCCCCGTATGCTCTGAATCAGCATCCAATATATGGTACTTCCTCCCATAGCCAAGATTCATGGGTCTAGTAATTAAGGGGTGGAAGTGGAAGTGGCATCACTCACCATCACTCCTAGTGATCCTCTAGCAAAATTTTCACTTCCTGTTCCTGTGATATTACGTTCTGCTGACCTAGAGGTCTTAGTTCCAGAGGGAGGAACCAGGAGACACAACAACGATTCCATTAAACTGGAAGTTAAGATTGCCACCTGGACACTTTGGGCTCTTCCTACCTTTAAGTCAACAGGCTAAGAAGGTAGATACAGTGTTGGCTGGGGTGATTGAGCCACACCTTCAAGATGAAATTAGCTTACTACTCCCCAGTGGAGGTAAGGAAGAGTATGCATGGAATACAGGAGATCCATTAGGGTGTCTCTTAGTATTACCATGCCCTGTGGTTAAGGTCAATGGGAAACTAAAACAACCCAATCCAGGCAGGACTACAAATGACCCAGACCCTTCAGGAATGCAGGGTTGGGTCACTCCACCCGTAAAAAATACACGACCTGCTGAAGTGCTTGCTGAAGGCAAAGGGAATACAGAATGGGTAGTAGAAGGTAGTCATCAATGCCAGCTACTACCATGTGACCAGTTGCAGAAACGAGGAATGTAATTGTCATCAGTATTTCTTCCTTCTTTTGTTAAAAACATGTTTGTGCACATATATACTTGTACTAAGAAAATATCTTCATTTTATTTCCTTTTTTATCCTTTTTTCTTTTAAAAAAAATTTTTTTTATTATTATAACTTTAAGTTCTAGGGTACTTGTGCACAACATTTTGTTACATATGTATGCATGTGCCATGTTGGTGTGCTGCACCCATTAACTCGTCATTTACATTAGGTATATCTCCTAATGCTATCCCTCCCTGCCCCACCTTCCCCACAATAGGCCCTGGTGTGTGATATTCCCCTTCCTGTGACCAAGTGATCTCATTGTTCAATTCCCACCTATGAGTGAGAACATGCAGTGTTTGGTTTTCTGTTCTTGCAATAGTTTGCTGAGAATGATGGTTTCCAGCTATATCCACGTCCTTACAAAGGACACAAACTCATCCTTTTTAATGGCTGCATAGTATTCCATGGTGTATATATGCCACATTTTCTTAATCCAGTCTGTCACTGATGGACATTTGGGTTGATTCCTTGCTATTGCTATTGCTATTGATTCCTTGCTATTGTGAATAGTGCTGCAATAAACATACATGTGCATGTGTCTTTATAGCAGCATGATTTATAATCCTTTGGGTATATACCCAATAATGGGATGGCTGGGTCAAATGGTATTTCTAGTTTTAGATCCTTGAGGAATTGTCACACTGTTTTCCACAATGTTTGAACTAGTTTACAGTCCCACCAACAGTGTAAAAGTGTTCCTATTTCTCCACATCCTCTCCAGCACCTGTTGTTTCCTGATTTTTTAATGATTGCCGTTCTAACTGGTGTGAGATGGTATCTCATTGTAGTTTAGATTTGCATTTCTCTGATGGCGAGTGGTGATGAGCATTTTTTCCTGTGTCTGTTGGCTGTTTGAATGTCTTCTTTTGAGAAGTGTCTGTTCATATCTTTTGCCCACTTTTTGATGGGGTTATTTGTTTTTTTTCTTGTAAATTTGATTGAGTTCTTTGTAGATTCTGGATATTAGCCCTTTGTCAGATGAGTAGATTGCAAAAATTTTCTCCCATTCTGTAGGTTGCCTATTTACTGTGATGGTAGTTTCTTTTGCTGTGCAGAAGCTCTTTAGTTTAATTACATCCCATTTGTCAATTTTGGCTTTTGTTGCCGTTGCTTTTGGTGTTTTAGACATGAAGTCCTTGCCCATGCCTGTGTCCTGAATGGTATTACCTAGGTTTTCTTCTAGGGATTTTATAGTTTTAGGTCTAACGTTTAAGTCTCTAATCCATCTTGAATTAATTTTCATGTAAGGAGTAAGGAAAGGATCCAGTTTCAGCTTTCTGCTTATGGCTAGCCAATTTTCCCAGCACCATTTATTAAATAGGGAATCCTTTCTCCATTTCTTGTTTTTGTCAGGTTTGTCAAAGATCAGATGACTGTAGATGTGTGGTATTATTTCTGAGGGCTCTGTTCTGTTCCATTGGTCTATATCTCTGTTTTGGTACCAGTACCATGCTGTTTTGGTTACTGTAGCCTTGTAGTATAGTTTGAAGTCAGGTAGTGTGATGCCTCCAGCTTTGTTCTTTTGGGTTAGGATTGTCTTGGCAATCCTTTTTTTTCTTTACCATGTTGACTTCATATCAGCATTTAAGTATTATTAACTTTATGTAATAGTATTTGGGTTGGGTATTGATGTGTTTCTGGTTGTACAAAAGATAGTTGTATTATGTTAGTTGTAATTATGACCCTATTATTGTCTTTATTTGAAGATGATGATCTCAGGAGATGTGTATGGGTTCAAGTTGACAAGGGGTGGACTTGTTATGGGTAATAATGAGTGTCACGTTGATTAGACTGTAGGATACAAAGTATTGATCCTGGGTGTGTCTGTGAAGGTGTTGCCAAAGGAGTTTAACATTTGAGTCAGTGGGCTGGAAAGGGTAGACCCACCCTTAATCTGGGTGGGCACCATCTACTCAACTGCCAGTGCAGCTAGAATATAAAACAGGCAGAAAACCATAAAAGGATTAGACTGGCCTAGCCTCCCAGCCTGCATCTTTCTCCCATGATGGATGCTTCCTGCCATTGAACATCAGACTCCAAGTTCTTCAGTTTTGGGACTTGGGTTGGCTCTTCTTTCTCCTCAGTTTGCAGATGGCCTGTTGTGGGACCTTGTGATTATGTGAGTTAACAATTAATAAACTCCCCTTTATATATTAAGATTAAGATTATATATTAAGATTAAGTCAAGATACATCCTATTAGTTCTGTCCCTCTAGAGAACCCTGACTAATACATTTAGCTTAAAAGAGAAAAACTATCATAGAAGGATAAAGGGGAGATCAGGCCCTCTTAATACTTTGAGTCTTTGCTTTTACTTCTGTGTTAATTTCTTATAATTTTTTCAAGTGAACAATCTTCCCACATCTTTCCCTTCATTCCTCTTCCTCTCTCCATTTCTTCCATCCTTGTTACATTAGTAATTGATTAATGCAGGTTTGTGATTAACTTTCTAAAGTTAAGTGATTGTTTAGGGCATATAGGAAATAATATCAATAATCATTGCCATGTAATTATTGAGGCTATTTTGGCAAAGTCAGTTATGGTAATCACAGGATCAGCTCTAAGCTAGGTGAAATCTATCCAATATTATACTAAAATTTGATAAGTTCTAAAAGTGATCCTGCTGTGTCCTAACTAATTTTACTAGTTGACACTTCATTCAAATAGTGATTCAGTCAACTCACAGTATTATTTGGAATTTCCCTTTCAAAATTCCAGCATTTCTTAGAGGGAAAAATGCGTCAAATAGTTTTCAATATTTAACACTTAAAGTTATTGATGAGACCAGTTTCTAACAAAATAATTGGCACAGCCCAGATACTAGATGGAATGGGATGTAGATTAAGTGAAGATTGGAAAATAGAAATTGCCTGGCTCATAGCGGATGCATAGAGGGTGCCTACATATATGGGTCACTGCAAAAGAGCATCCATTGAAGCCAGGAGCCATTACGAGAGAGATGGAAGAAAAGCAACTTGGAAACTCGAAATTTCTGAAGATCAGCTTCTTCACTTTGTGCTAAGGCCAACCGGAGCCATTTCAAATGTTTTAACAAGCTGTGTGCTACACAGATGATCACAGATTGCTGGAACATTTTCCTTCCACATCTTAAATGTCATTATTAAAGGTGAACTTTAGTGAATAGAAATAGAAATAGAAAATGATGGTTGGACCATCTATGAGGCCTTAAGCGTTACTGGAAATGCATTATCATATCAGTAGTTTAAACTGCTCAGTCTAAGGCCAATAGTCACTTGGCAAGATTTATAAAAGGAAGATAATTAGGAAAAGTTAGTATTGGTTATCATTATGGACAGACACAAAATGTAGTATCTAAGAAGGAAAGGTTATTAATAAGGAGATGGAGAGATGCAGCTTGACCTAATGAGCAAATGAAATGACTGGAGAACATTTTTCAGAGATCTGAATATCACTGTTTGATCTCTTATCATGAGCAATTCATAAGAGTGAAGGCCAGGTTACAGTTAATTGACTTAACGTGATATTTGTTTGACTCTACAAATTGTTTAACCCTGAGAAATAAACTATATTGTTTATATGCTTAGGTTGGCTATATGACTTTTTATAAACCATAAAAAGAAAAAGATTCATCTTCTTTCAAAGAATATAATTTGGGAGAATTAAGGACTAATAGTTTTCTATAGAGAGTAGTGGATACCACTTGAGGGTGGGGATTATGTCTGTCTTTTTTATCATTGTGTTCCCAGTGGCTGGTATAGTGGCTGGCATATACTAGGTGTCCAATAAATATCTACTAAATTCAATAATGCTTGAATGAATAGTGATGTCTGTGATGAGTTATAACATTGTTCAATCTTTCAACCTGTCTCTTTTTGATAATATGGTGTATTCTTTCATGTCTTCAATATTCATACTATAAAAATAGAAGGCATTTTTTCCATTTTAAAATATAAAGCTATATTATTTATTAAAAATTGTTTTTCAGAATATTCTCTTGGGCTGTGATGTGTGTCATAAAGGACTCACTACCCTCCTCCTCTAGGACCCCTGCCCAATTTGAGAATCACTGTGCTATTAACGCTAAATTGATCATGGTTACATAACTAATCACACTTAGTGGCTTAAGAAATGAATAATCATTTAATTTATTCATGAATCTGCAATTTGCACTGGGCTATGAGGGTATGACTTATTTCAGCTTCATGTAGTATCAGCTAGGATGGCTTCAATGGTCCTGAAAACTCTACTTAGTTGACTCAGCCACATGGCCGGTAGGCTGATGTTCTCAAGCTGTATCCTGCACATACAATCACAGACTGATGAAATGTTTTGTTTTATTTCTTAAGTAACATTATTAAATATTATGAATATAAAAGAAAAAAAGGAGTGGTTGAACCACTTACGTAGTCTTAAGTGTTAACCAGAAATGTAGACTAATATCAATATTGTAAATTGCTCAGCTACGGCTGGTGCTTAGCTGGGAGTTCAACCAAGGCTATTGGCTAGGGGTCTTTATTCCTGTCTATGTGGGCCTCTCCAGAAAAATTCTCGGGCTTCCTCACAGCATGAAAACTAGATTCCAAGAGCAGGTGTTTCAATAGTGAGGAATTACAAGTTTCTAGTTTTGTAAGGCCTCTGGGACTAGACATTGGCACAAAATCATGGTCACAATATTCCAGTGGTCTAACAGTCATAGGGTATGCCTACATTCAAGGGATCAGAATATAGACCTTGCCTCTCAATGGAAGAGTTCTCAAAGAATTTGTGACCCCTTCCATTGAGAGGCAAGGTCTATATTCCATCTTTTATGTGTCATAATTATCTTCAAAATAATCCCTTTGTGGTGAATAAGAAAAATATAAGACTTTTTATATAAGGCATTTGCTGGTTTATATGCCAGATTTACTAAGACCTTAAGTATGATTAGCTTTCACAATTAGCAAGTTATCTTAAGTCTATAAGTCTGCAGGAGAGCATGTAAAAAAACCCTTACGAAATTATCACAAATTAACCTAATTATTACTATTAATAGTAAAGTACATGGATTGACTATATGATATCTCCATTCAAAAGGTAAAATAATGTAAAGGGTCTCTACAAAACTGGCCAGACCATGGGAATTCATGTTCAATGAATGACAATGGGACTTCCAATTTATTTTTACCTTAATATGGTTAGGACATGAATAACCTTAGCCTTTAAATGTTTCATTCCCCTACCTGCCTTAACAGTGTATATTCCTTCTATATGTTTGTAACACTGGTAGTAAGACTTTGATATGAAAATAAAATGTTTCTGAAAAACTGTTTCTTCGTTTTCGGTGTGTGAATTTACTGGAAAAAAATATTTGAACACTTGCCGTGTTCTAGGAACTGGTCTATATTGGGAAAATACAGCAGTGAGCCAAAAGGATCAGGCCCACACCTGCCCTCTTGGAATTTGCATTCCTAGGGGAAAAGATGGATAATAAATAAATAAATAAATAAATAAATAAATAAATAAATAAAGTTAAAGTAGTGATAAAATAAGGAACGATAAAGCATGGTAAGGAGGTAGATAGTGATAGTGGGGGAAGAGGATGTTTAGACAGCATGGTCAGGGAAGGCCTCAGTGATGAGTGAGGGTTTTTTTTTTTTTTTTTCCCCGAGATGGAGTCTTGTTCTGTCACTCAGGCTGGAGTGCAGTGGTGTGATCTTGGCTCACTACAACTTCTGCCTTCCAGGTTCAAGCGATTCTCCTGCCTCAGCCTCCTAAGTAGCTGGGATATCAGGCGCGGGCTACCATGCCTGGCTAAGTTTTGTATTTTTAGTAGAGACGGGGTTTTACCATGTTGGTGAGGCTGGTATTGAACTCCCACCCTTGTGATCCTCCTGCCTTGGCCTCCCAAAGTGCTGGGATTACAGGCATGAGCCACTGCACCCAGCCAATGAGTCAGGTTTTGATCAGAGACCTGAATGAGGAGAGGAAACAAACCAAGTGAGGATCATGGAGAAGAGTGTTCGAGGAAGAGCTAGTAAAGGGGCCCTGAAGAATTAATTAGTTTAGGTGGTTTGATTAGCAACAAGAAGATATATACTGAAGCAGAGGGAATGAAGAGAAGACTGACAGGAGTGATGGTCAGTGGAAGAGGCAGTGCTATGATTATATGTGGCCAAGATCATATTATATATGATTATTCTTTTTTTTTGGGAAATGATTTTTGTGGTGATGATGATGAATAGCATTTCGTGGATACTTAGTCCCTACCAGACTCTTTTTAAATACTATTTTATATGCATTATCTCATTTAACACAACCCTTTTGTGAAGATTCCAGTGTAATTTTAAAGTTGTAAGTGAGGACATAGAGGCCAACAGAGGTTTAGTAATTTGTCCAAAGACGCACACTCGTAGAGACTGCAAGAATGCTGGTAGAGACAGTGAGAAGTGATTGAATTGGAGCTATATGTTGAAGGTAGAGCGAACAGGAATTGTTGATGGATCAGATATAGGAGATGAATCAAAGAATGGATTGAAGAATAACTTTGAGGTTTTTGATCTGAGCAACCAGGTATGGCTTTGCTGTTTGCAGAGGTGAAAAGTACGTTTGGCTGTTGGAGAGAGGGTACTGTAGACTGAGTTCCTTTTCGGATGTGTTAGATCCAAATAATGATTAGACGTCCAAGAAGATAGGTGTATCTGTAATATGGGAGGGAGGTATTATTTTGAGAGTTGATAGTTTAGAGGGAGCTTTCTACTGAGATCAGTCTCCCTTATTATTGTGTGTCATGCTCCAAGGCCTCTGTCATTAAAGAAATGCCCATTTGTTCTGGAACGCAGGTGCAGTGGGCAGCGCTGTTCCTGCTTGCTGGAGTATCATACATGCTGTCACACTATCTCTTTTGAAATGCATTCCATACTCAAGATTGAAGATATTCATAAGAAAGAAGTGATTTCTCTTTTAAAAAATATATGTAAATGACATGGATCTATATATGTGATAAAATTTTATAAAACTATACACCGAAGAAACAAGTGCATACGAAAAAAAGAAAAACTGGCAAAAACAAACAAACAAACAAACAAACAAACAAAAAACAACCTCTCTAGTTTGGTTAATTGTACTGTGCCATTCTTAGTTTCCTGGTTTTGCTATATTACTATAATTGCGTAGGATGTCATCCTTGTGAGAAGCTGCATGTGGGTAATGCAAGCTTTCTGCACTATTTCTGCAACTTCTGAGTCTAAAATTATTTCAAAATAAAATTACAAAAATGTAAACATATAATTGCATCTCTTACTTTAAATTATTATCTTGTTTAGTCTTATGCGATGCAGGGACACTACATTCACATGAAAATGAGAGGCAGTGAGGGGTAAAGAGCAGTTGGTGAATGGGTACAAAAATACAAGCGAGATCCAGTGTTCAGCAGCACAATAGGGCAACTGTGGGAATAATAACTGATTGTAAATTACATAAGAACTAGAAGAGTGGAATTGGAATGTTCCTGACACAAAGAAATGATAACCAATTACCATGATTTGATCATTATACATTATATGCTTATATCAAGCTATCATGATACCTCATAAATATGTATAATTATTATGTGTTCATAAAATAATGAAAATGAAAAATGAACCAAAAAGTGGATATTTTTATAATATGCCAAACTTAATGGGATGTTGATGATTCTTCATTTCTTACTGCTGCAAACTTTTAATACATTAGCAGGTTCTTCATATTTTATCTTAAACTTTTTATATGAGCAGAATATATTTTGTGTATACATTTAATGTACCCTAAAAGATGAAATGCATAGTAATTTGTTAAACTAGAAGGCAGTAATAAGACATTTGGCAAATGTAGCATATCTCAAGCATCTTAGAGAGCCAAACAAGTTAAACATGTTAAAATAATAGGTAGTTCTGTGACATTTATTGACAATTTATGATAGCTGAGCACTACTAAAAATCATAATTGCAGCATTATTTCATTAACCCCTAAAATACTCATTATTTTAAAAATGTAAATTTTTCTTATTTCTCTTTTCTGAAAATGTAAAATTCCATATTTGTTAGATGATTCTGCTGTCATTAATTTGTTAACCTTATTTCTGTTTGTTTTTCTTAAGAGCAACAATGGTGGAATAGAGATGTTAAGTCTGTGATTACCTTTAGTTTATTTATTTATTTTTTTTTAGGAAAGAAAACTCTATATCTTTTAATAAACTTAATAATTCTTTATAGAATCAAGATCTCAGGATACTATATCCACAATCCTAGTAAACTCTTCATTTCAACATGGAAAATTGATACATTAAAGATAAACACATTTATTTCAAAGTATTAAAATAAATATATGCACACAAGACATTGAAAGACTGACAAAAGGATAACTTTTTGTTTTTCAATACGAATATTCAAAGGTATAAAGACTCAGTTGGGAAATGTCGACACTCTATTCCTCCTACTCAGGTCTAACAAAATACGATCGGTCTTAAAAAATTGTCCTGCACTGGCGTCAAATAATAGCAGAAAAACTGATGAAATTTTTATAAAATAATAGGTTTCGGTTGTGAAATTATAATTTGTTACACTCAGAGGAGAACAGCTCTTCTTGAAAAAAAATAATTTTCTAAAAGCAGTATATTAAAGATCTTAAGTTGCTTCACTAGCTTGATTTTATACCACTTCCATCAAATGGGATTTGGCTGATGAAACTGCAAAGTGAAACAGTCTATATTTTGTTTAGAGTCATTTTTCAAATGCTTGGAGGATGTAGGATGGAAATTATCATTGCCTGTGAGTCTACTTATTTGTGAAATGCTTATGGAATGCCTGTGTACTGAACATTAAGGTGAATAAAATACTGCCCCCTTTTCAAAGAAGCTTCCAGTTAACAAGGGAGTGAAACCAGAGGGGCAGGGCAGGTTGCAGGTAGTGTGCTACTGAAGATCGGAAGTTTGTTGAGTTTAGGCTGAACTCTACTCTAAATAAGCTTTTGTAGGATCCTGTCAGCATTAATAGACTGACTACATCTGGAGAAAGAAGAGTTGGTGAATTATGGATTGAGGAGGGAGCAGTCGGGGCTTTGAAATACCCTATTACCCTATACCACCCGTAGTCCCCCATAGATGAATGACAGTCATCAGTGGGCTAACTTTACATTTAATTAAAATGATGGAATAAAAAATCACTGGAATAATTATATGAATTTAATAACTGGAATTTCTCAGCATTGCCAAAGTTTTATTTTAGCTAAAAACTCCAAATCTCTTTATCTTTACAACCTTCTAAACATGAAGCACATTAATTTCTCTCCACTCCCTAAATTTCTGATGTTCTGTCAAAAATATTTATAACCAGGGAGGTATTCCAAAAGCTGGAAGGAGCAGGTAATGAGAAAGAGCATATGTTTCTAAACGGGATCATCAATCTCTGAAAAATTTAAATTGATTAGGCTTCATTCAGGAGGACAAAGTGGAGGATAACTTTAATCTACTAACAAATAGGATTTCTTAGGCAAAATTATAACTTTGGATCATCTGACTCTTCAGAAAACACTGTGATGACTCTTATGTTTTGTCATATTGACTAGAGTCGTGCATGCTCATAAAGTCATGTTTCTCCTACTGAAGGTAATGTTTTCTGAGGGAATACCAAGTGTCAGGCAATCTTCTCAGAGTTGAACATGCATTCACCCCTACAAGTTTATAAGGATGTCTCTGTCAAATTATTCATTGATTAGCAAATATTCATATTTTTTTCACGTGAGATGTTTGTTTTATTTTTATCATTTCTTCTCTTTCAGCTCTTCTTTATGCAACTATTTTTGGAAATGTTACAACAATTTTCCAGCAAATGTATGCCAACACCAACCGATACCATGAGATGCTGAATAATGTACGGGACTTCCTAAAACTCTATCAGGTCCCAAAAGGCCTTAGTGAGCGAGTCATGGATTATATTGTCTCAACATGGTCCATGTCAAAAGGCATTGACACAGAAAAGGTATGGGTTATTATTATTATTATTTAGTTTCTATTTTAGTAGGATCTTCAGATGCATTAAGCTTTTCCACTCACGTATTGCTTGTATAATTGCTTCATAACTGTTATTCTGTATTTGTAAGTGACATATCAGTCAATCAATCATATTTATTGAGTGTTTAGAGGGTGCAAAGCACCGAACCATTAATCATCAATTAGTACCAGTCATCACATTCAATTTAGAAAATTCAGTTCCTGAAAATAACTCATTATTCCATTTCCCTAAAACACTCTTATTATCTCTCACAGTAATTTGTTGCATTCCTCTAAAACTCAGAGTGCTGCCATTTTTCCTGCTAGAATTTATTCTTGATTTCCCCTTTGCCTTTTTTGCTCATTTAAAAATTAGAAAGAGACTTCCTGGCTATAAATTAAAAATGTATGTGCCTTCTATGCTGTCCTTCACTTAAATTTCTCCCATCTCGTATGTTTTATAAAGAACTTGTAATTCTTTATTTTCCAGTTTGCCTTACACACATCTATAAAATAGATGTCTCCCTCTCCAATCATCTGATATCTCTAATCTCTTCCTTGCCTTTTCATGGAGCTGATTTTAATTTTTTTCATCTATCTCATATTTGGGGCAAAGAAGCACTCAAGATCCTCCTTAAAATAAATAAAAGCAAATTTAAAAAAATCCTCACTTCCTACACCCAGCTGATTCACATCAAATACAGAAGATGAAAAATAAAGCTTGCACACAGAGTTTTAGAGGAAACCAGTCTTGAGCTATTTCACTTTATAGGCATCAGTGGAGACTATTCTTTTTAAGTACTGATTTTTGACATGTGATAATTAGATGGCATAATACCTTCCTGGCTGTTTCCCACAATTTTTTTTTGTTCTTTTAACCTCATGAGGTTGACTTACGGTTTTTCTTTAAGACTCACTCAAAAAGCATCTTTCACTGTCAGAGGGAAAAAGCAAATGAGAAAAGTAGATGTTTAGTTAGGAGAATTTCATGAAGCAACATGTAATTTTTTTTAAGCCAGGGCAGGTGTTGTTAGTATAGATGGTTGAGTGGAGGTATAGGGAATGGATGAGGAACATAGGAGTTGAGGGAGAGAAGCCTTCAGAGGGAGTGCAGGTGAGATATTAGGGGGCAGCTATGTGGAGGAGTTGTGAAAGGGGGTGAGATTTACTCCTCTTTCGATATTTTACAAGATATAGTATAAGTTTTCCAGTTAAATGGCCCCTTAAAAGTGGTATGCATGAACACAGAAGGAAGAAAGCAAACTGCATTTTTATGGAATCCGATTAATGGATATCTGAGCCAATATATGGCTAGTAGAGAGAGTATCTAAAGAAGAAACAGAATCTTCCTTGGGTGAAGGTGAGGGTAACAGAATTTAAGTCATCAAAAGCAGGGTGTCCATTGAAGTCCACATTAAATGAAACAGATCAAGAGACAACCACCAGCCTCGTCAATCACTAGCTCAGCAAGAAATTTTCCTTTCCAGAAAATGCAATAGAGCCATATAGTAACTAATAAAAAATCAGTAAATGATAGAATAATGTCCTTTTACATATTCGAAAAGTGTCTGAGCCAGGGCCTCTGGCACAAATCTAGTACATGGCAGAGTTTTGAGTCCTTGCTCTCTATATTCCTGAATACTGAATTATTCATGAATGGAGCTGACCAGATTGTCTTCAAGCCTCCCCTTGAGGACATGCTTAACTGTCTGATTCATGATGGAGTTAGGGTCTATTGCACTGGCATGCAATGTCTCTCAAAGTGCACATGCCATGTGGCAGGGAAAAATTTCTAGGTACCTACCATGTACTGCCTTAAATATCTTTTTTTGTTTACTTGCTCATTTGCAGTTAAAGAAAGGTACTTCTGATTAGCAAAGTATCCAAGGAAAATGGAGTAATAGAACAAATACGGGGAGACTAATACTAAAAGTGAAATAAAAATTTAATTTCAATGAAAAGATTTTTTAAGGGGATATTTTAAGATATCAAAATTGGTTAGCATTTGGATAAGAAAAAATCATGGATGTGGCTTTTAACTGAGTGAGGAATCCTTAAAGTTGTTTTTGACGAATAGGAGAAGCATATTTAAATAATCGTGACAAATATAAAAGTTTCCTTGTTCATGTATGAAACATACTCTATGCCTGTATTGATTTATCCCAGTCTATTAAGAAAATCCCCACCCAGATACATAAGTTCTAGGTTAACGGCACTGAAGGAAAGAGAAGGAAGGAAAGACATCTGCCAAATTCTGGGCTTAGAAAGGGGGTGTAGGGATTTCTAGTACTGCATCACTGAAGAGACTGAATTTAAAAATGATCCTTAGATTACACACCATATGCTATACTAAATGTCAGGAAAACAAAAACTGACATTCAGCTCTCTGGTTTTGTAAAGAACCTGACAACTAGAGCAGAAGACTCCTATGCCTGTTAGGCATTCAGCTATTTAACAAATAAATTATACATATATAAATATAAATATATATATAGATTATATATGTATAACATACATTATATATATAAAATAGTATATATAAAAATAATTTTAAAATACAATAATAAAGATACAATACAATAATACAATACAATAATAAAGACTTGAAGCATAGACAAAAGAATTAGTAACCAAAGAAAAGAGAGGGAATAGATATCTCAGAACTAGATACCACTAGGGAGAAGAACTGAACATAAGTTACAGAATGAATTGTAAAGATGGAATGGACATATTAATTAATATCATTATAAAATGAACTAAGAATCTAAGAAAATATTTATAAGGGTCTTCACTGATGACCCAACATAAATATCAGAAGAACTGAAAATTAAATGCAAAAAACAAGAAACAATAAACGATTAGAAGAAAACGTGAATATATTTATCTTTGTACATATGAAAGTAATGGAATATATAACAAGGTAACTGACAAATAGATTTTACTAAAAAGTGTAAAATCTTTCACACTAGAAAACTATGAAAATGAAAATGACATAAAGCATTTGCAACAAATTTTGCAAGTGAAATGTTAATTACCTTAATATGTAAAGTGATTTATAAATTAATAAGAATTAGAATACTTGGAGAGAAAAATGATCTGAGGACATAGGTAATTTATGGAAGACAGAATGCAAATTACTAATAAACATAAAAAAGGCTTATTTTCACCTGGAACAAAGAGTTAAAACTTAAAAAACAACAAGCAAAAAGACATAGAAACATTTTTAATATGACAAATGGACAAAGATGATGCCCAGTCTTAGCAAAGGCTGGTGACTGGCATTATTGTATAATTCTGGGAGGTGTGTAAATTGGTAGCACATTTCTTGAAAGGAATTTGAATAAGATAATATTTAAAATTTGGTGGTATTTTAGAGCTCAGTCCTTGTGCCTCGTCCCTTTTCTGTCTGTATTCCATCCTTTCATGATATCCTGCAGTCTCATAACTTTAAACCAGCACCACCCAATGTTCATACTTACCTTGGACTCGATTCCCTGAACTATAGACTCTCCCCTCCAACTGCCTACTCATGTCCAGTGAAGTTGTCCAAAATCAAACGTCCAATCATCTCCTAAAAACCTGTTTTACAGACATTCTTTCCCAGTGAAATTAATGGAAACACTACCTTTCAGTTGCTTAAGACAAAATCTCCCACATTTAAACCTCTGCTGAATCCTTTTGGCTCTACCTCCGATTCTCACCACCTCCATTGCTATCACCTGGTCCACGTCATCATCATGTCTTCCCTGGATTTTTCTGGTACCAACTAACTGGCCTGTGCTTCCACCTTTGTCTCTTGTATAGTCTGTTCTCAAAAGAGCAGCGAGTGAGCACATATGGCTTTTGTAACAAAACTTTCTATGTATGTGTGTGTGTATCTACTTATCTGTATTTCTATCAATCATCAATTATCTATTTTTCTATGCCATAGACTTTTGATTATGAGTTAAATTGACTAAACCTGTTAAAATATAAGTGTAGGAAAAATAAAATGAAAGGTTGATGACAATAATAATATAAATTCCATAATTGCAGTCACCATCTTAGAATTATGTATGTACTTTTGGATGTAGCTTTAATAAACAGTATCTGAATTTTAACAATTATCCAGTATTTAATGTTAGAGACCTCTAGTAGACTTCCTGTTCCTCCGTAAGGCAAATACATTTTATGACTATATGTTTCTTATTTTATATTTTATTGATAAATTTTTTTCAAATATTTTAAATAGAGGTTATCAAATTTAACTATGAATATATACTTTAAAAGGAAATATAATATATGAAGCCAAATGTCTTTGTTTTAATTCTTCTTTTCTCTGGTTAGTTTTAAAATAGCTGTATATTTTTTCAATTGCTTGTACAAAGAAATTTAATGATTCGTTGAAGCTAATTAGAGAAAAAACCTTCACCCCAATGACTAAGATTTCCTTCTATCATTTCCACATATTTAGTTTTATAGATTTTTGAATTCAGCTTTAACCCACAAGCAAATTAATCACTGTGATTTAATTCTGTCTTAACATGCCTTATGTGAATAATGCTTTCTCGAATATAATTGTGGCATTAAAATCTGTACTGACGTGGAGATTGCAGCATTTCTGTCATGGAAGTTTGCTTTAGGCAATATTTTTAAATATAGAACAGTGCCTAGTTCAATTTTATTTAGTTGACAATACGTTATTGACTGCTCATTAGTACAGTTGTTTTAGATTCTTTTTACATTTAATAGCCAAATCCATCCTCTGGGCTTTGCTGCTTGCTAATATTCTGTGTACATGAAGGAAAAAGAAATGGGTGGAATAAGTGAGGATTTAAAAGGGGAAGAGGAGATTATGGGGAAAAATAGAAAGGATGATGGTTAAAGCTCAAAAAATTCGACCCTGCAGTTTGAAATGACTTTACTGGGAAATAATTCAAATGAAGTAAATGGCTGGGGACTTTATTTTCAGCTTTTTGGACCATGTGAAAAAAAATAAGACTTGTAAAACAATGTGTAGACCACATATCTCCCATTATACTGGATTTGTTTTCAGCTTGTTTCATAGAATGAAAGGTCTAAAACCTTACCTTTTGTCTTTTCCAATATCTTACTTTTTTCTCTAACACGTAGCTTGAAAAATATCAGAAAAAGCTCTTTGGTCTTCATTTTTGTTTCATGTGTTTTATAATAAACATAAGGTATCAGTAGGAAGATGCTATTATATGAAATGTCCCAGCAGAATTACACAAAAAAATCGGGTAGGAGTATGCCTTTAGAATTTAAACAAATTGAAATTTTGAACGTTTTAAAATTTTTTATTATCTTTTAACCAAATCTATCAGACAAGCACTTTGCTTTCAAATACAGTAAGCAATAATTTTTTTTCTACAAGTCAAAGTAATTTCCTTTTTACAGTTTAATTTTGTATGTTTTTTTAATTTGGGAAATGATGTTTAAATATTTCATCATATTACTAGATATGAAAAATGGATTATATTTTCATACATGTCATCATTTTCTTGGTTCGATATTAAAATACTTCAAGAGGTTCCCGTGATGATATGTATCATAGTTGAAGCCAAAAGCAAAGGCACTAGTCTTGTAAGAAAACTCCACCGATAAATGTTCTGTATTTAAAAGCCATGTAGGGGCCGGGCGCGGTGGCTCATGCCTGTAATCCCAGCACTTTGGGAGGCCGAGGTGGGCTGATAACAGTGAGGAGATAGGGAGCATCCTGGCCAACATGGTGAAACCCCGTCTCTACTAAAAATACAAAAAATTAGCCAGGCATGGTGGTGAGCGCCTGTAGTCCCAGCTACTCAGGAGGCTGAGGCAGGAGAATCACTTGAACCCGGGAGGCAGAGGCTACAGAGAGCTGAGATCACCCCACTGCACTCCAGCCTGGGCAACAGAGCGAGACTCTGAAAAAAAAAAAAAAAAAAAAGCCATGTAAATATATCCATGTGAATATAATAAAATAAAACTGAATTGGTCTTAAGATGCACTAAAAGTAATCTAGCCTTTGAATCAAGAAAGATAATGATCATGCCAATAGAGCCCATTTTAATCAGATCATAGATTGTGTTCAGATATTGTGTTCAACTTCTGCTGGATATTTTAAAAGAAATGCCATCCTATAAGCAGCACACTTATCAGAAGATAAGCATGATGGCATAAAGTTCTTGGAATTTTGTTATATGATGGGTAGTTAAAAGAAATATGAATATTTAGTTTAGCCAAGAAAAGACTTGGGAGAGATATGACAGGTAACTTGAAGTATTTGGCATTTTAACAAATGGAATGATTTGTTTCAGGAGGAAATTCACAGTCTGCCAGTAAAAGATTTAGGCACATATGTAGAACATACTACTAAATGAACTTACAGTTCCTGACAGTAAGATTATATGATTGTGTCTGAATGATTTGGAGTACTATTATATATTACATCTCATTTACAATTTACATGTATGTATGTAAGGGATTTTATATAAAAATAATTATAGCATAAATATCTATAATAATTCACTAAACATTTTCCAACAACTTTTTATTAGGACAGCTAAGTACTGTGGTTTTACATATGAAATGAAAGAACTTTTCCAAGGTGATACTACCTTAAAAAGTTAGGAGGACTCAGAATGTCTAACAGAGGGGCTACGCCAGGCCAGTGTGGGACAACAGGAGCAGTTTTCCCTGTAGTCTTTAAGTTACCTGCTTGTTGAGCAAGAGACGCTATTAAGAAACTATTATAAGAAACTGGCATATCATTGTAAGAAACTATTCTTCAGCTTGTTATTTGAAAGCATTATGCAACAAATATATGAAAACTATAATTTTTCCATCGGTACCAAAACATAATCAGAGAACTTAACTATTGTTACATCTACATGTGTTTCTCAGTTGTTACCTACTGATATAATACAAAGTAAGCATTCAGAATTATTATTGACATTTTTCTTTTCTGGCTGACCTACACATACTGTCTGAGAAAGTAGACTTTACCTGAAACCTCAGTTTTTTCATTTTGTGTATCAGAAGTTAAGTAAAATAACAGCCAGTGGCTTATTGAAAACTTTAAGTAATATTTTTTGTAATGGTAATTTGGAACACCCAAACATATATATTAGTTTTCTATAAATGTATATATATGTATATATTAGTTTTCTATATGCTAAAACTGGCTTTTAGTGTAGTTTAAGAAGGTTCTGTTGCAAGCTTTATATTATTTGCAGCTAATATAATTATTAGTAAACTTCTCATGTGTCAAATCTTAAGCTGTGTTATGTGATTCAAACCTATCTTTGGGGATAATATTAAGCACATTCTTTTCTTGTATCTTGTTGAAATTTAGTGCAATAGTGTGGGCTAATTTATATTTCATTTTCTCATCACTCTGATACTAGCTTCTGAGGAAGGACCAAAGGAATCATTTGATAGCCATAGTCCAGAAATGAGAAGGTAGGATTGTTTACAGAGGTCCATGGATAACTTGCTCAGTACCCTACTTCATCTAGACCGTGAGGATCAGGTTCCATACTTTTGTGTTCACATCTGTAATGGAGACACCACCGGCCACATTACTTAGTTGGCTGGAGGTTGAAAAATGCCCACACGGTGCTTGCACAAGGTAGGAAATAATAAGAGGTAGCAGATAATTTAGTCTATTGTGGTTATAATACATTTCATCCTTTACAGATTATAAACTACAGGCACTGCATCATGCCTGGCACCATTTTAAATCTTAGTTTTTGCTTGGTATTCAGTAGGCGCTGTTTTATTTAAGTATAGATGAAAATAGAACATCAATTGTGGAGTAATTTGGATGGATGGCATATTTCTATATATACACATTGAACAGAAATATATTTTAGACTTTGGGGAAAAATTAAATCATGAATGACTCCACATGCTGCAGACAGTGTTATAGTATGAGTAGGTGTTTGTATCCAACCTATTATTTTGTTCTGAGCTGCCTTGATTGATCTGTTTTCAAACTCCCACTGCCGTAAATCTGCAGTAATGGCTTTTGATACACTTATTTTTAAATGAGACCATGATGCTTCTGAGACTTTTTCAGTTTTTAAGGTAAAAGTAGAATTATGCAGATTTGAATTTTATAAACTCAACTTTTAAGAAACAATGTTTCAATTTCTTTGATTTCTGTTGTTGTTATTATTTGACTGTGTTTGTTATTTCTCATTTCTCATCCAGTGCTTTGTAGCTTTCTCCTCTCCACCCACTCTCCCGTCTCTTTCTTGATTTTTTTAATGGCAACAACTAAAAGATGCCTGTCTTTTGGCTCAGGCTGATTGCTTTTGATTTTGTATTCATTTATATCATTTATATTCAGTACTGAAAACCCACTTTTAGTTCCTTTACTAGTAGTGCCAAATAACCACGGGCATCATTGTCTGGTACAGCAGAAGGCAGCGACAGGGTGTAGAAAAATATAGTGAATAGATTAAAAGAAAAGGAAAAATTGTTATGTAAGAAAGAGGTTCAGCAGGGTGCGGTGGCTTACACCTGTAATCCCAGCACTTGGGGAGGTTGAGGTGAGTGGATCATGAGGTCAGGAGATCGAGACCATCCTGGACGACATGGTGAAACCCTGTCTCTACTAAAAATACAAAAATTAGCTGGATGTGGTGGCATGTGCTTGTAATCCCAGCTACTCAGGAGGCTGAGACAGGAGAATCACTTGAACCCAGGAAGCGGAGCTTGCAGTGAGCCAAAATTGCACCACTGCACTCCAGCCTGGCTACAGAGCGAGACTCCATCACAAAAAAGAAAGAAAGAAAGAAAGAAAGAGATTCATCTTGTTCATTGCCAGCTGCCTGGGGTGCTGCTCCATGTCCCCTCCTGGTCATGGATCTGGAGTCAAGGAGAGGGCTGCATGGCTGTGCAACCTGATGGCTTCTTCTCAGCTTTGCTTTTTATGGTTTTTGACTTCTTTCGTAAGACATTCGGGAGGCATTCTCTTCTTTTCTCACGTTAGCAACCTTCCTCATTTCTCTATACCTTATACTTCCTTGAGGAAGTCATTATGTCCCTAGTTTATACTGGGACATCTCTGTGAGATGGCATATATAAATTTATGAAGGATCCATATAATGGGAGAATTTAAAAATATGGACATAGCCATTTTTAGAATTTGCATTCATATCAAAGGAAACTATGGTATTAGAGGGTTTGTGGTCCTTGCTATAGAGTGATAAACAGAAATAAACATAATCCCTGCTGTTAGGTTGTTCAGAGTCTAATGGGGGAGAAAAATCTTCAGTAATTACCCTGGTAAACATATGATTTTGTATTGTGATGGTGCTTGAAATGCAATACAGGAAGCCATGTCAGATTTTAAAAAAGGAGAGAGTGAATTTAAGTTGTGAAGATGAGAGTCAAGGAAAGTAATAGAAAAAACAATAGAATTTGAACATGAAAGATGGTTAGAAGCTGAAATTTTTCACCTATTTTATAATGACATTCAAATTACCTGTGTGTTAGTAGTCAAATAACTGGTCTGAAGGTAGAAAACAAATGAAAGGAGGAAATTCAAAGACCTAGTTAATCTGTTAACTACTAATAACTCATTCATTAAAGAAATTAATAATACTAAATAGCCTGTGCATTCCATGTAAATAATAGAATGATTTCCACTGAATAGTCATGATGGTTTAAAATATTACTCTAATACCAATAACAGCACATAAATTGATCCAGGGACATATTGGTACCCAAATATGATTGAACTAATCGTCACATATTTGTTTAGAATAATGCTAAGTAAATATGTGGGTCTGCTGCCTTTGAGGGCATTATCCACAGACTTAACTCATATGTATTGTGACAGCACAGATGGCACAGGGGAGTCTGCAGGGTAAATATCAGAATATATTCAGATCAGAGTATAGCTTTACTCCTACTACTACTTCTCTCAAGGATAAAGAAATGTTAGAATCTTTTATTTGTTATGAATAAGTGTTAATATTTATATAACCATTTTGTTTTCAAAATTGCTTGTTTAGCAGAATACATGACTGTTACATAAAATTAGAAAAAAGAGCTAGAAAAAGAAAATATGATGTCATGCATAATGCTACGACTTACGGAAGTATATTGTGCCACATTTATCTGTATGATTTTGAGAACATCTATTTATGTTATAAGTATACAATATAATAACATTTGTAGTCTATTTTAGGTCTGTATTACATCATCCACCTATTATTGAATATTTAAGATGTCTAATGAGTACATTAAGATAAACACTGAGAATAAGGGATGCCAAGTCCAAGGTTATGTACATTTTTTTGTTTTTATTTTTGTAGCTTATTTCTTATAAAATATCAAATGAGCTACAACCAACATTAGTTTACGTATGTCTTTTTTCAAAACAACATTGTCAGTACTAGGTATTAATTTTCTTTTAATCTTTGTGAATCTAGAAGGCCAATAATCTTAGTATGTTTAATGTTTACTCTTTCCAACACATATATACTACAATTATTCCCATTTACTGATACAGACACTGGGCCGTAAGAGGTTAAGTAATGTGCCTTAAATCACACATAGGGGAACTTGGATTTTGTACTATGTCTGCACTGTAAAGGCAATGTTCTTAGTCACTCTGTTCCTTGTTGAATATCAGTATTTGGTAGACAAGTGTCTCCTTATCACACCTTAATTATGGCTCTTTTTAATGTGTTTATTCTTCTAAATAAACTTTCCTTACTCTTCCCACTCATCATCATCCTCTATACACCCCAGATAAATCCCATTAGCTTTTGACTGAAATTGTATTGTCCTAATCTCAGCATTAAACCATGCAGCAGAAACCGTTTGAAAACATGTTCAGGTTGCTTAGATGAGGAATGATGGGCTCATGAGAAACAATTAGAGATCTTGGACCTAGATCATCTAATGCAGGGTTAGAGGTTCCACTCCTAGAAACCAGCATGAAAACCAAAGGATTCTACAGTGTGAGTATGAATCAGAGGTAGTACAGTTGGAATATGATGAATAAAACACTGCACCAGCAATAAGGAGTCTCGTGTTCTAGCTAACATGTCTTCTAGTCTAGTTCCTGTATTCCAGCTGGATGACCCATCAGACCTAGTCTCAGAATATATATGCTTCATGATCTTTTCCAAGATTTCTAAGGTTGAAAATTAAAGGCATGTTTAGAAAGAGTTAGTGAGAATTATTAGTGATATTTGGTGCCAAGGAAAAAGTCAGAAGATATAATTTAAATCAATAGTTTAATATTGTAACCCTTGTATCAAACTTCATCTTGATAATAAATGAGAAGTTAATGGGAAGCAGCCTGCCTAGGGAAAACCAGTCACTGTTAAAAGAGAAACAATCCAGCCCAACTCCCAGTGTTACATCCAACTGTTTCAATTAAGATCCCTCTTGTCTAATAACACAATTTGAAATGTCATTACATCCATAGAGACTTCACTTGTTTAATCTGGTAGTTATTATTTGGTTTCAGAGTGCTTGGTAAAGTAGTAAAATCAACTGTCACATAATTTTACAATGTTTTTACTGATTCATATAATTTGATAAATCACAGAAGACAGTATGATCAGAAGTGGTTCATTTATTCAGCCATTCTCAATACACTTGAGTGCTGTCCTTCCATATAACAGGGAAGCAAACAAAACTCCAAACCTCAAACTTCAAATCATTTTTACTATTAAGGATTAATGCTTCATCATCATTTAAGTTTTCTGTTAGAGAAATTTGATTTAATGATGGCTTATTAACTTTGTAATGAAATATTTTATGCTTACAGGAAAAAATGGAAAATTGTAAAAGGAGGTAAAATTCTTTTATGACGAAAGCTGAGGCCTGACAAGAAGTTTAACCAAGAATTCACAAATATTTAGGTAGAGATATTGATGTATGTGCTGATATTTACTTTAAAGATACAGTTCCCCGTTTTAGTATTTAATAGTAAATGTCCATTAAGCCCTGCTTACATTCAAGACATTGTTCCAGTCTCTGGAATGACAGTGGTGAATATGAGGCAGTCCCTCCACGCAGGAATCACAGTCTGGTAGGACTGAACAAGTACATTTTTACTTTCTTTGACCTGCTGACACTATTTTGTGGTTACACAAAGAGACACTTGACCTTCAGGTGTGGGCCACCTGGAAGAGTGCAGACCAAGAGTCAGAGGGCAAGGGAACACACATTTAGGGACTGTGCCCATCTCTAAGCACTTCTTAGTTATATATTCCTGAGTTCCTGTAATGATCACAAACATCCTATGTGGTAGGCGTTATAGTCTCCATTTAAACAATAAGGAGGTTCTGAAAAATAAATTATCCAAGATTATACACCTGATAAACGGTAGAGTCAAAGTTTGATTCTGATTTTTAGTATTCTGACTTCAAACTTTATGCCCTTTGCCCTAAATCACTCACCTACTCCATACCCCGTATGTTCCAGGCAATACATCAGGCACTGGAGATGCAGCTGTGACCAAGATAGGCAGGGTCCTTGCCCTCATGAAACTTACAATCTAGTGGAGGAGACAGATAAAAATAATCACATAAATAATTAATATTTTTTCAATTCCCTAATAAAAATAAAATGATTATGCAGTTGTTAGTATTTTAGGTAAAAGAGGAGATGCTTTTATTCTTTTAACTTTGGTTTTCTTTCTTAACATAGAGAAGGATGGTTCTTGCCTGCATTGAGAATGGTGAGTAAATACACTATCCCTAAACATACTGTGCTTTGGGATATATTGCAATCTCTGAATCCTTATGAATATGTTACATTAGGGTGATCTTTATTACTTTGCAAGTACTCTGAAGCCAAATAATAGCTATGATTGTAATTTTTGTTTCTGTTTTTATTAATTGGTAAGAGATATATCATTTTACTGAACTGAATTGGTATAGTTACAACCAGGAGCAATGAAACTTGGAATTTTAGTGAGCTATGCTGCCTGACTGGGATGAATATCAGATTAATACTAGGGTTTTCTAATATTTAAAAAATGTTATTGTACTTTTACTGGTATTGGTCTTAGGAAAACCTGCTTTCATTTGTACAGGCACATTTCAAAAATATATACAAATTTTATTTTCCGAAATTCCTTAAGAATTTAAGTTCCCTTAAAAACTTATCACTTTAGTGAATAGACTGCAGAGAATCATGGGATCTTAGTCAAGCCAAGAACCACACAGTACCCCTGTAAGAAAACACCAAATGAATATATTAATAATGGGGCTGGTGTCAAGCTTGTTATTTCTATAGAACACATACATACAATAAAAGGCCTGTTCTGTAATCTAAATTTGGCAGAATTCTAGAATATTCTTGATATTAAATTTATCTTTTTAAAAATTCTTGTAATGAAATCATCCTACAGATGTACAGAGGAAGAATTTCATTTATTTGGTTTTTTGGAGGGCAATCATAAAAAATTCAAACATAGCAAAAGTAAAACAAAAAAAATTAGCAAGCAAGCAAACAACCCCTTCGGTCTAATTTTTCTTTCTTGTAACTTTATTTTTAAGATATTTTATAGGATATCAGAAGAGCTGGCAGAGAAACCCACATCTTAATGTTATGACCTCTTACTTACTAAATAATAAAACACGTGAATGTTAGGTCAAGGCATCAGTTATGCCGTCACAATTTGAAGTAAAGTTTCAAATTGACTGAAGCTTACACTTCCATCTACAACTTTTAAAGAATCTTTTTAAAAGGCTATGATATTACATATTTTTTCTTAAAGTATTCCTAAGAATATTATATATTACATTAATTGGGTAATATTTTCATCATGGAGGAGCACTGCATTTCCTCATGAACTTAGATGTGTACTTGTTTAGTTTCATAATTTTTTATCCTATAAGAGAGAAAAGCAGTTGGGTCATTACAGTTTTAAGGATGACCTCTTAAAATAATACACAAAATATAGTTCTTCCTTATGTTTGTTTGTATTTGTAATAACTTCCACACAAAATTATAAGCTTCTCATAAAATGAAAACCAAAGTAAAAACAAGACAGTAAAACACACATACATCACCATTTACACATACACATGTTGGCAAATGGTTAAACACAATAGAGGTGTCCAACCACCTGGAATGTCATTGTTACTGAGCTTGGTTGTATTGAGCTTTCGAGTCTCTTGGAAGCTGAATTAAAAAGTGAAGTTCTTTTGTCTATTGAAAGACATAAATACATTTGTCTAAAGATGTGTTTATTTTCTTATTATATTGAATCCAAAAAGAACTTTGTCATGTGAAGCTTTTTGTTTGCAAGCAGTAGAGTATATTGGTTAAGATGAGGGATCAGAAAATTTTTTCTCTAAAGGGCCAGATAGTAAATAGTTTAGTTATTCTGTGTTATATGGTCTTTGCCTCCACTACTCAACTTTGCCATAGAAGTATGAAAGGAGCCATAGACAGTATGTAAATAATTGAACATTGTTATGTCCCAGTAAAACGTTATTTGTGGATGCATTAATTTGAATTCCATTTATTCTCACATACCATTAAATATTATTTTTCTTTTGATTTTTCATAACTATTTAAAAACATAAAAACCATTATATGCTCACTGGCTGTACAAATACAGGTGATGAATCCAATTTGGCCTTCAGAGTTTGCTGAACTCCACTTAAGACTTTTTAGATCTAGTCCAATTGTCAGATTTCTATCCTATTTGAAAATTACAGTATCATCATCTCAAAACTCTTTATGTACCTTGCCTGCCTTGGTTTTCTTCATAAGGCTTATCAAAATCTTAAGTATTATATACAAGTTCACTTATATATTCTTTGTTAATTGTCCCTCTAGTACAATAAATAGTCCACGGGGGCAGGGAGTTTTGTATCTTTTGTTCACTGCTGAATAGTTATTGTCTAGATTAGTATTTGGTAAGTGGAATGTGTTCAATAAATATTTATTTTATCCATGAATGCAATTCTGGAGTTCAGAAGGACACATAAATTTGGAGCCATTAACATATAAAAGGCCATGAATGGCTAGTTATGATCACTCAAAATGGCATTCTAGCTAGGAAAAGGAAAAGAGCTTAAGATCAAGCTTTGAGGTACTTGTACAGTTAGATGTTAAGTAGGTGAGAAAAGGCCAGAAAAGACACTCAGGAGTGACTGGTGATATTAGATGAAAAGCAGAATCGTTTGATTTTATAAAAGCCAAGAGAGAAAATGAAAGACTGCCTTGCAGTCTTCTAAAAGACGAATAAAGTAAAAGTAAAAAATTTCATTTGGATTTTACAACATGGAGATTACTGGTGGATTTGATACAGGCAGATTTATTAGAGTAGTAAAGACAGATGCAACATTGGAGTGAGGTAAGGAGAATTGTAAGGTAATTAAGACAGTGAAACTTGGTCAAAGGAATCATCAAACTGACATATGATAATGGCACAAGATAATGGTTCTCAAAATAACCTCATGCATACTTGGAGATTTTATGTATGACAAATACAGGCAAATGTAGATCTGTGGGGAAAGAAGGAAACATTTAGTGAATGTTATTGGGATTAATATTTACCTGTATGGGCAAAAATCAGTTTGATCTCTCCTTTACACCACATCAATCAATTCTGAACTTTAAGAATTAACTATTTTAAAAATGGCATTTTAAAATAAAAGTAGAAAAAACAATTAATGGAACCCCAAAGGACTCCAAATAACCAAAGCATTCTTGAGAAAGAAACACAAAGCTAGAGGCATTACACTTACTGATTTCAAAATATTTTACAAACTAGAATAATTAAAACAGTATGGTCCTGGCATACAGACAGATGTATGGGACAGAATAGAAAGACCATAAATAAACCCATGCACATATGGTCAACTAATCTTTGACAAAGGCTTCAGTAGTACATAGTGGGGAAAGGATAAATAAATGGTGTTGGGAAAGCTGGATATCCATATTCAAAATAATGAAATTAAACCCCTGTATTATACATAAAAATCAACTCAAAATGGATTAGAGACTTAAACATAAGACCCGAAACTAAAACTACTAGAAGAAAACATGAGAAAGTCCTCTTTATATTGGTTTTGACAATGATTCTTGAATGTGACACTAAAAGCACAATCAACAAAACCAAAAACAGATAGTGCGGGAAAAAAAACCCAAAAAAACAGAGAATGAGTGGTACTACATCAAACTAAAAAGCTTCTGTAGGACCAACGAAACAATTAACAGAATGAAAAAGCAACCTATATAATGAGAAAAATATGTATAAACTATGAATCTGATATGGGGTCAGTACCTAAAATTGATAAGAAACTCCATCAATTCAATAGCAAAACCCCACAAATAACCAAATTTTAAAAATGGGCAAAGGATTTAAACATTTCTCCTAAGAAAACATACAAATGGCCAACAGTTACATCAAGTATATGAAAAGGTGCCCAACATCAGGGAAATTTAAACCAAAACCACAATGAGATATTACCTGTCAACTGCCAGGATGGCTATTACCAAAAAATGAAAATATAGCAAGTGTTGGCAAGGATATAGAGAAACTGGAATGCTTATACACTGTTGGTGAGAGTGTAAAAATGATGTAGCTGCTATGGAAAACAGTATGGAGTTTCTTCAAACAATTAAAATATAGAACCACTATATGATCTACCAATCCTACTCCTGGTTATTTATCCAAAAGAATTAACCTCAAAACATCAGATGTTTGTATTTCCATGATCATTTTAGTATTATTCACCATAGTCAATATGTGGAAACAACTTAAATGCCCATGAGTGGATAAGTGGAAAGAGAAAATGTGCTAGATACAAGCAATGATATATTATTCATCTATAGAAAAGAAGGAAATCTTGCCATAGATTTTCAAAAAGATGAACCTTGAGGACATTATGGGAAGTGTAATAAACCAATCATTAAAAGACAAATGCCGCATGATGCCACTTATTTGAGGTATCTAAAGTAGTCAAACACATAGAGGATAGAATGGTAGTCGACAGGGGCTGGGAGCAGGGAAAAATGGAGAGTTGCTATTCAATGCATAAAAGTTTCAGTTACGCAAGATGATTAAGTTCTAGAGAACTGCTCTACAACATTATGCCTATAATTATTACTAGTGTACTGTATACCTAAAAAGTTTACTAATAGGGTAAATTTCATGTTAAACATTCTTACCATAATTTAAAAAATAATATATAGAAGATTTTTATGATTATACGTTTTAAATTTCTTTAATATGACACAAGTGGGCTAAATGGTAAAGAAATATTGATAAAATTTAACTATTGAAGTTAGTAATTTAGGCCAAGTGTGGTGACTCATGCCTGTAATCCTAGCACTTTGGGAGGCCAAGGAGGGAGGATTGTTTGAGCCAAGGAGTTTAAGACCACCCTGGGCAACATAGTGAGACTTTGTCTCTACAAAATATAAGAAAAAAAAGATTAGCCAGAAACGGGGCACATGGCTGTAGCCTCAGCTACTTTGGAGGCTCAGGTGGGAGGATTTCTTGAGCCGGGGAGGTTGAGGCTGCAGGAAGCCATGATTATGCCACTGTACTTCACCCTGGATGACAGAGTGAGATTGTGTCTCAAAAAATAAATTAATAATTTATGTTCATCAAAATACATTATAAGAAAAGTGAAAAAATAATCTACAAACTGGGAGAACATATTGAAATATACATAATCAGTAAAGTATTAGCATCCAGAATACATAAAGAATTCTTGAAAATCAGTAAGAAAAATATGGATAACATAATAGAAACATAGACAAGAGATACAGACAGTTCTCAAAGGGAGAAATATAGATGGTCAATGAACATATAAGCAAACTTAACTTCAGCAGTAGTGAGGGATATACAATTAAAAAACCCAGTGCTTACCGCTGGATCTCCAGAGGTAATTATGGTGGCCTAAATGTGCTCAGAAATCTTTTCTGTAAATCTACAGATTAAGACGGGGAACAAATAAAGTCACTTTCACAGTGTAGCTGCAGTTCAGATGAAAACAGAAAATACTGCAAATTTGATATATTAAACTGACCCTTGGGAAATACCTATCCAAACCAATAAAGTAGGCTTCCAGGCTCACACCAGAGCTGAGAGTCATGAGGAAATTACACAAAAGAGAGGAAGAGGAATGTTATGTTAGTTATGGAGGAGAACAAATAATAGCTACCAGAGTTCACTAGCAGAAAAAATAATCCTGTCCTAAATGGAAAATACTAAGAACAGGACTGAGACCTGGTGGATCAAGGCACATGCTACTGTGCAGCCAGATGGCTTAGAAAATGCATGGAATGCGAGGAAACAGTTTTGGGAAGGCCACACTTCTGGGGATAAGGAAAGCCTTGGAAAAGCAATGCTTTCTTTGGAAGCTTAGTGAGGAAGGGAAGGAAGGAAGTGTTTTAGATAAGGAATCTAATGAAAGTCAGATCCAAAAAACCTTGTTTATTAAATAAACTACCCTTAGCTGTAATGATATAAGAAGATGCTCTTGAAAAAAATCTGGTAAGATACAGAAAAAATATCTCCCCATGCATCCTCCCTTGACCTAACTCTTCCTTTTCTGCCACACAGAGGATCACCAACTGATATGGTTTGGCTCTGTGTCCCCACTCAAATCTCACCTCGAATTTTAACACTCACATGTTCGGGAGGGATCTGCTGGGAGGTGGTTGGATCGGGGGGTGGTTTCCTCCATGCTGTTCTCTCATGACAATGAATGAGTTCTCACAAGATCCGATGGTTTAAAAGTATGTAGCAGTTCCCCTCTTGCTCGCCCACTCTCCTGCCGCCATGTGAATAAGGTCTTTGCTTCCCCTTCCCCTTCTGCCATGATTGTATGTTTCCTGAGGCCTCCCCAGGCATGCAGAACTGTGAGTAAATTAAACTTTTTTCTTCATAAATTACCCAGTCTTAGGTAGCTGTCTGTAACGGTGTGAAAACAAACTAATACAGGAAACTGATACCAGAAGAGTGAGGTCCTGCTATAAAGATAACCTGCAAATATAGAAGCGACTTTGGAACTGGGTAATGGGCTGAGGTTGGAAGAGTTTGGAGGGCTCAGAAGAAGACAGGAAGATGTGGGAAAGGTTGGAACTTCCTAGAGGCTTGTTGAATGGTTTTGACCAAAATGCTGACAGTGATATGGGCAATGAAATCCAGGCTGAGGTGGTCTCAGATGGAGATGAGGAAATTATTGGGACTGGAGTAAAAGTCACTCTTGCTACGATTTAACAAAGAGACTGGTGGCATTTTGCCCCTGCCCTAAAGATGTATGGAACTTTGAACTTGAGAGAGATGATTTAGGGTATCTGGCAGAAGAAATTTCTAAGCAGCAAAGCATTCAAGATGTGACCTGGCTTTTTCTGAAAATATACAGTTATATCCATTCATGAAGAGATAATGTGACATTGGAACTTATGTTTAAAAGTGAAGCAGAGCATAAAAGTTTGGAAAATTTGCAGCCTGACCATGTGGTAGAAAAGTAAAATCCATTTTCTGGAGGAAATTCAAGCCTTCAGCTGCATACATTTGCATAAGTAAAGAAAAACCGAATGTTAATAGCCAAGACAATGGGGAAAATGTCTTCAGGGAATTTCAGAGATCTTCATGGCAGATCCTCCCATGACAGGCCCAAAGGCCTAGGAGGGAATACTGGTTTAGTGATCCAGGCCCAGGGCTTTGCTGCTCTGTGCAGCCTCAGGACATTGTGCCCTGCATCCCAGATACTCCAACTCCAACCATGGCTAAAAGGGGCCAAGGTACAGGTTGGGCCATTGCTTCAGAGGGTGTAAGCCCCAAGTGTTGGTGGCTTCTGTGTGGTATAGGGACTGTGGGTGCACAGAAGACAAGAGTCGAACTTTGGGAGCCTCTACCTCAATTTCGGAGGATGTATGGAAATGCCTGTTTGTCTAGGCAGAAGCCTGCTGCAGGGGTGGAGCCCTTACGGAGAACCTCTACTAGGGCAGTGCAGAGGTGGAATATGGGGTTGGAGCCCCCAGAGAGTCCTCACTGGTGTACTTCCTAGTGAAGCTGTGAGAAGAGGGTCACTGTCCTCCAGACCCCAGAATGGTAGATCCGAGGAGTGCTTGCACTGTGCCCCTGGAAAGACCACAGACACTCAATGCCAGCCCATGAAAGCAGCTACGGGTGCTGTATCCTGCAAAGCCTCAGGTGCACACCTACCCAAGGCCTTGGGAGCCCACCCTTTCCATCAACGTGCCTTGGATTAAGTTAGGCACAGGATCAAAGGAGATTATTTTTCAGCTTTAAGGTTTAATGGCTGCCTTAGTGAATTTCAGACTTCAAAATGACATCTTGGAGATCCTTTGTTTTGGCCAATTTCTCTCTTTTTGGAATGGGAGCGTTTACCCAATGCCTGTATCCCTATTGTATCTTGGCAGTAACTTGTTTTTGATTTTACAGGCTCATAGGCAGAAGGAACTTGCCTTGTCTAAGATGAGACTTTGGACTTGGGCTTTTGGGTTAATGCTGGAATGACTTTAGACTTTGGGGGACTGTTGGGAAGGTATGATTGTGTTTTGAAATGTGAGAAGGACATGAGGTTTGGGAGGGGCCAGGGATGGAATGATATGCTTTGGGTCTGTGTCCCCACCAAAATCTCATCTCAAATTATAATCCCCACATGTTATGGAGGGACGTGTGGGAGGTGATTGGATCATGGGGGAAGTTTCCTCCATGCTGTTCTTTCATGACGGTGAGTGAGTTCTCACAAGATCTGATGGTTTAAAAGTGTTTGGCAGTTCCCTCCTTCCTTACTTACTTGCCTGCCACCATGTGAAGAAGGTCCTTGCTTCCCCTTCCCCTTCTGCTGTGATTGCAAGTGTCCTTAAGCCTTCCCAGTCATGTGTAACTGTGAGTCAATTAAACCTCATTTCTACATAAATTACCCAGTCTCAGGTAGTTCTTTATAGCAGTGTCAAAATGGACTAATATAGCAACTATTGCTGGTTAAGAAAAATGTAAGCATAAATAGAAATAATTCAGATAATGATACTGGAAAAGAAATCAGGTGATAAAAATCAGATTTTTCAACCTGAAAGCCAATCTCCCACAAAGAGCTATAATGCAGAACACTAATATAACACACAAATTAAATTAAATATAGAAAACAAGGAATTTAAAATATTAAAATACTTCATGAATCAGAAACCCCAAAAAATCAGTATAGAAACAGAAATATAGGGGCTGATCAAGGTTAGAAGATAAATGAAAAACAAGAAGAAAAATAACCTTATAAATGAAGACTGACTTCATTTATTATGTTCTCACATTTTATCTTATATTATGTAAGGGACTTAAAAACAAATACAGAGGAGTAAATGAAATGATTCAAAAAAATTAATGGAACTAAACATAAAAAGAGATATGAAGGGTGCAAACATTTAATAGAGAAGACAGGTGTAAAGATCCAATATGTGTATAATTGGTGCCCATCAAAACATGAAATAAAACAGAACTAACTTCTAAACTATAATTCAGGAAAGCATCACTGAAACAAACAGACAAAAACCCAAAGCTACATACCTGGCCCATTGTATACCTGGGAAAATGGACCTGTGATCAACTTCAACGTATATTCTACAAGAACAATTTGATTTTAAAGTATGATAAAATCAGACAAAAAGATCTGGTCACTTACAGAGTAAAATAATAAAGTTGACAACAGACTTCTTGATAGTAATATACACAACAAAACAACAATAGAGCAATATTTTTTGGATCCTCAAAAAAATGTGTGAGTTAAGAATTTTATATTTAAGCAGGCTGTCCTTTATGAATAAAGTCTACAGAAAATAGAAAAATATGATCTCAGGGAATGTTGTATTCAGAGACTTACTTTGATGATTCTATTATGACAGTGCTTCTCAAATATTAATACACATGAGAATTGTAAGCAGACTTTGTTAAAATGCAGATCTGTTAGTCTAGAGATGTGAGTGAATAATCTGTGTTTCTAGCAAGCACCAAGGCAAGGTGATGCCCATGCTCCTGGTTCACAAACCATACCTTGGGTAGCAAAGTAAAAGAATGAGACAGCCAAGATATTATTGGGGAAACGTTGGTAGAGACTTGGTGAGCACTGAATATATTTGTTTGCAAATATTAACACCTGTCTTTAAACACCTTTACATCTGTCTTCTTTATGACATTTTTGTACCTTTTATACAATTTTTAATGTTTTAGTTGCATTAAATTTTTCGAATCTTTTCATTTACTCTTCTATATTTGTTCTTACGCTCCTTACATAATAGAAGATAGAACGTGGGCACCTTGTAAGTTAGTCTTCATTTATAAGGTTATTTTTCTTTTTTCCTTTCATTTATCATCTGACCTTGATCACTCCCTATATTTCTATTTCTATACTGATTTTTTAAAATTTCTGATTCATGAAGTTCTTTCATGTTTTAAATTCCTTGAAAAAAATTTTGCAAGATACAGAAAAATAGTAAAGTAAAATACATATGATGAAAGTAACTATAAATGCTCTGATAAAATAGATATAACAAAATTACTAAAATAGGGGGAGGTAAGAGAGATAACCACATGAATACTATATGGAAAATCAACTTGATCTTACAGATATCATTAGTAAGGAAAAAAGATTAAGGTTTATATATAGGTAAGTTTTAATACAAAAGTTTTAAATATCAAAAGAAATAAATTACAATATACATCTTTTAAAGTAAAAAACAGAACAAAAAACTATTATTATAAAGATACATATTTATATGCTAACATGTAGTAAATATAAGATGATATGATAGAGTTTAACCCGAACATACCAATTGTGCTTAACTCACCTATTAGAAGAAAATATTTTTAGATTGGCTTACAAAGGAAAATCCATGAAAATGCTCACACACACACCACACACACACACACACACACACACACACACACACACACAATCTAAAACAATAATAAAAGCCAAACATAAAGAGATGGGTAAAGGTATACCAGGCAAGTGAAATAAATAAGGAAATTTGGCAAAATGCATTTGGCTACATAAAGATCATGATTCACAATGAAGCTATAGGAGTTAATATATATGTGACAACATGGCTGTAATTTTATAAAATAGAAAATATAAATGAAAGAAGAATTTAGCACAAAAATAATTTAACACTTTAA
Source organism: Papio anubis (assembly GCF_008728515.1). Classification (NCBI taxonomy): domain Eukaryota; kingdom Metazoa; phylum Chordata; class Mammalia; order Primates; family Cercopithecidae; genus Papio; species Papio anubis. Next base: position 43,737,246 of record NC_044982.1, read on the forward strand.
CACAGCATTTTCAGTCTATATAATACTTTAAGATATCACTTTCAGGTAGGTACACAAAAATAAGAATGGATGTAGGTAATTTAAACAATAAAGTCAGTTAGATAGAGTTTATTGATAGATACCCAAATTTGCACTCTGATAATATAGAGTACAAGTTCCTTTCAAATAAATATGGAAATTTTAAACTGTATATTTGATCACAAAGACAACCTCAAACATTTCAATTAGGCAGAACAAATGAAAGCTTGTTCTCTGATTATAGTAGAACAAAGGGAGACAGGAAGGCAGGAGGGAGGAAGTAAAGGAGGGAACAAGAGAAGAAGTATAAAAGCAAGAGAGACAAAGCAAGAGAGAAAGAAAGGAAGGAACAAAGAAAGAAATAGAAAAAGAGAAAGGAAGAATGAATGAATGAAGAAAGAAAGAGAAACCTTTCCATCTGGAAATATATAGACTCTATTTTAAAAAGCAATAATCCGACAAGTTCAATATGTTAATCACCTATGGAGGTGTTTGTATTGGCTATTTTTTCTCTTGGTCCTGTCTTGGTTTGCCTGTTAAATTTTTATTAGATGCTGAATATGAAAAAGTGATGTGACTCTGGATGATGTCACCTCTCTCCAGAGAGATTTTTCTTTGTCTTCTGGAAAGCAGTTAGATTAGGTGTTGGTTAGTTTAGTTTAGTAAGAGATTTCTCAAAAGAAGGCATACAAATGGTCAAAAAAATATGAAAAAATACTCCACATTCCTTATCATCAGAGAAATGCAAATCAAAACCACAATGATATACCATTTCACATCAGTCGGAATGGCTACAATTAAAAAGTCAAAAACAACAGATACTGGCAAAGCTTCATAGAACAGGAAACACATATATACTGTTGGTGGGAATGCACATTAGTTCAACCACTGTAGAAAGGAGTTCGGAGATTTCTCAAAGAACTTAAAACAGAACTACCATTCCATCCAGCAATTTCATTACTAGGTATATATGCAAAAGAAAACAAATCATCCTACTAAAAAGACACATATACCCATAGGTTCATTGCAGTGCTATTCACAATAGCAAAGACATGGGATCGACCTAAGTGCCCATCAATGGTGGATTAGATAAAGAAAATGTGATACATATACACCATGGGATACTATACAGCCATAAAAAAAACAATGAAATCGTGTCCTTTGCAGCAACATGGATGCAGCTGGAGGCCATTATCCTAAGCAAATTAACAGAGAAACACAGAAGCAAATACCACATGTTCTCACTTATAAGTGGAAACAAAAGACTGGGTACTCATGGACATAAAGATGGCAACAATAGACTGGGGACTACTAGAGGAGAGAGGGAGGGAGAAGGACAATGGTTGAAAAACTAACTATTGGATAGTATGCTCAGTACCTGGGTGACAAGATCATTCATTTCCTGAACTTCAGCGTCACACAATATACCCAAGTATCAAACCAGCATATGTACCCCTGAATGTAAAATACAAGTAGAAAAGAATAAAGTAATAATCATAAAAAATAAAAAAATCTGCACAATTATGGACTTTTAAATTAAGCATGTTCTTTTTAAGGTGAAAAATGTTTCAATATATAAAATTTTTATTTCTAAAGTAAAAAAAGAGTATTTTGTAGTACTGAAGTATTCTAATTTGCATGTAATATTTCAGGAATCCCAGCTAAAACTCTGTTTACTAATGCTCCTCTAACCTTGTAGGCCCTGAACTCCAAACTTTATCTCAGCACAGTTAGATTTTCATAAACTCTGATAGTTTTACCATGTTTTGACCTGTGGTGCTTAAGAATCAGTAAATGCCTTTAGGGAAAAAGTATTCAGACTCTTGCTCATGTCTCTGTGGTTTCTTTTTCTCCAAAATCTTGTGATCTCAAGCATTGGTTGTCTCGGTAGCCCTGAACTGCTGAAATTTTTGCTCAGCATCTGAAACTCTGTCTGCATCACTTATAAATTAGTAAATATAGTCTATAGGGAAAACATTAAATAGAATTTTGGGCTCATCTTGGTGAATTTTTTTTTGTCTCTGGGATTCGTTAAATACTGGATGTTTTTCTGTATGTTTGATGTTTTCAGATTTTTAAAGTTTTTTCTTTGCTTTTGTGTTTTATCAAGCTTTATAGTTGCTCTAAATAGAAAGATTGGTTTGCTGCAAGGCAGATCATTAAGCTGAAAGAAATCCAGCTTCTATTGTTTTTAAATAAAAAATAAGATGAAATAATGAGCAGATTTAGGGGAAGATTGAAGAAAGGGGAAAATGTATCAAATAGTCATATTGACAAGTGGGGATGCATAAATGTCAGAGAACTATAATAGTAATTCTAGATAATGATGAATGCCAATTTTAAGATTATACTCATCATTTTAAAGCAAAACCATTCAGCAGAATTACGTGATGTTATCTAGCCAAAGAGGAGTAAATCAGAGATGACATGATGGAGAAAGAATAATCTGAAGAGTTTATAATGATGGCCAATAGGAATTTGTGCTGGCCTTTCAAAAAGTGAAGACAGGAGGGGTTAAATGGATAGTGTGGAAGTGTTGAGGATGGCCAGTGGTTTGGGGATCATAATTAAATTAATGAACTGCTGCTAACAGAGACTATGCATGAATTTGACTGCTAGGTGTTTAGAGGTATTTAATTTCACCATGACTCCATTACTCATCCCACCCATCTCTCAGTGTTCTAATAAGGTGTAGCATGACAATCTGTACCTCATATCAAGGCAATGTATGAGCTTTCTGATTCAGTTACTCTGAAACAGAAAAACTTTTGACTTTTGAAAGGGGATAAGCTAAGTGCAGAAAATGATTATACTTATGGAAGTGAGTAGGATAAGATCAATGGTCAATTCAAGGAACATAAATAATATCAAAAGGTTAGAAAGATTGGAACAAGGGACAGGTGGACATGTTGCTATAAATTGATAGAAGTGTAGTAGGATAGGGTGGGCTCCACAGAGGAGTCCAGGGTCACAATTTGAGGGTCTTTCAGGAAATGTTTCCAAAAGAACCAGGTGGAGTTGTGAGAACCATACTGGAGAGCATACTGAATTAGACCAGGATTCTACAGCCAGGTGCACCTCCAACCATTACAGCTGGACCTAGAATAAATCTGTTTATTATTTCTGTATCCAGAAGGAATGCTGTGTTATAGAAAGAGAAAGAGGACTTTAAATTCACCCAGACCATGGATCTGTTATTAACCTTTGTAAAATAGAGATAATAGTATTTGCATTGTATGGTTTTTGAAAGGATTAAATTTTTGGTGTTCTTTTTTATTTCTTTTAATGTCTGAACCAACTGTATCTATGAAAATGATTGATAACATTCATTATATGTATTGTACATTTGGTGTCAAGGTTTAGAACTCTTAACTGGCCCTGGTCCTAAATATTTTCTTCTCTTTTTCTAAAAAGCTTTTTTTTTTTTTTTCCATTTTACATAGTACACTTAAGTCCTGATACATTTTTGCGAATTTTCACGTGAGGTTTGAGGGTTAGGTTGAGGTTAAACTTTTTTGTTTGTTTGTTTTTTGCTAAATGATGTCTAGTTTCTCCAGCACAATTGGTTGAAAGACTGTCTTTCCTCTGTTAAAATGCTTTTGCTCCTTGGTAAAAAATTAACTGAGCATATCTGTGTTGGTATATTTCTGGGTTTTCTATCCTGTTCCATCAATCTATGTGTCTGTCCCTCTGTCAACATCATGCTATCTTAATTGCTATAGCTATAAAGTATGTCTAACGTTGGATAGAGTGATTTCCCCTACTTTGTTCCTTTTTCAGTGGTCTTAGGTCTTCTAGGTGTAGTGCCTTAATGTATGAATTTTAGAATAAGCTTATCAGTATCTACAAAGAAAATTTTCTGGGACTTTTATAAGAGTTGCATAAATGTAAAGGTTAATTTAGGGACAATTCACATATTTCCTATTTTAGGCCTTTCAATTTATTAACATGGTGTATCTCTCTACTAATTTAGGTGTTCCTTGATTTCTTTCATCAATTTCATGAAATGTTGTAATTTTTAAGATACAGCTCCTGTCCATATTTTATTACATTTATACCTAAGTATTTCATTTTCTGTGGACTCACTGAAAATGTTATTGTGTTTTTAACTTTGGTTTCCATATGTTCATTATTATGCTTTAGCTTTTTGAATATTTCTTTGGCATTAGGCTGTGGTCTATGGTTTTTCCTTACCATCAGCACATTCACCTCCAGGCACATTTCTATCAATTCGCTGTCTTTGATCTGCCATGGGCAGAAAGTAGATCATGTTTGCAGGATTTGAGACTGATAGAATTATTCGAGGCTTTAAGAGATGCTTGAGGGCCTCTTTTACATATAAAACCTGCATACTCTGTGACAGCTTTTTTGCTACTCATGGATATTTTTACTTATTCTGATATTCATGGCTATTTTTATGGATAATGAAAATTATGTCTGAATAAATATTCTTGTTGTACCCTAAGGTTTGTCTGAAGACACTGGTGACAGACAGCAATGTAGTATTGCATAAACTAAAGTGAGATTGGGGCTTATTGTACAAAGCCCACTGTCTCAATATGTCCAACATAATATGCTCTTTCAAAAAGGTGATAGTTTGATGTCTAACATGTAGAATACTGATGAGCTTTAAAGGCATTTCTTAAAGTTAAAAAAATATATTTCCCCTCTGTTTACAAAATGGGCTCATGCAAATAAGAAAAGTTTGCTAATTTTTGGTCCTACCATTTTAGTTACTATGATAGCATATACATTACTAAGTAAACAACTAGCAGTGTTTACTGTTCTGTTTTGAAGTCTCATCAATAGCACTGATACAAACTTAGCTAAGATAATGTACCCTATATTTAATTATAGAAATTCATTATCATGTACCTTTATTTAAGATAAGCTTTTTGTTTTTTTTTTTGATATGATTGTTGGCTGCATGTGTCATCTTTTGAAAAGTGTCTTTCATGTCCTTTGCCCACTTTTTTATGGGGTTGTTTGGTTTTTTTTTTTCTTGCAAATTTAAGAAGATACCATCACACAGCAGTCAGAATGGTTGTTATTAAAAAGTCAAAAAATAACAAATGCTGGTGAAGTTGTGGAGAGAAAGGAACTCTTATACACTGTTGGTGGGAGTGTAAATTAGTTCAACCATCATGGAAGACAGTGCGGTAATTCCTCAAAGACCTAAAAACAGAAATATCATTTGACCCAGTAATTCCATTGCTGGGTATATACCCCAAAGAATATAAATTTGACCCAGTAATCCCATTACTGGGTACACACCCCAAAGAGTATAAATCATTCCATTATGAAGACACATGCACGTATATGTTCACTGTCACTATTCACAATAGCAAAGGCATGGAATTAACCTAAATATCCATCAATGATAGATTGAATAAAGAAAATGTGGTACATATACACCATGAAATACTATGCAACCATAAAAAAGAATGAGATCATGTCCTTTTCAAGGACATAGATGGAGCTCAGGGCCATTGTCCTGAGCAAACTAAGGCAGAAACAGAAAACCAAATACTGCATGGTCTCACTTACAAGGGAGAGCTAAATGACGAGAACACATGGACACATAGAGGTGCACACCACACACTGAGGCCTAGTGGAATATGGAGGGTGAGAAAAGGGAGAGGATCAGGAAAAATAACTAATGGGTAGTTAGTTAGGCTTAATACTGGCTGATGAAATAATCTGCACAACAAACCCCTGCTGCACTCCAGCCTGGGCGACAGAGTGAGACTCCGTCTCAAAAAAAAAAAAAAGTACCACACAAAGGCTCAAACAGATTTACAAGAAAAAAAAAACCCCATCAAAAAGTGGGCAAAGAATATGAACCTTCTCAAAGACACTTATGCAGCCAACAGACATGAAAATGCTCATCACTGTGGCAGAGAAGTAAAATCAAAAATCACAATGAGATGCCATCTCACACCAGTTAGAATAGCAATCATTAAAAAATCAGGAAACAAGCTGTGGTGCTGGAGAGGGTGTGGAGAAAAGAACACTTTTACACTGGTGGTGGAACTATAAAACTAGTTCAACCGGGAAAACAGTGTGGTGATTCCTCAGGATCTAGAACTAAATACCATTTATTGGCCATCCCATTACAGGTATATATTTAAAGGATTGTAAAATCATGCTGCTGCAAAGACACATGCACATATGTTTATTGCGACACTACTGTGGCAAGGGCGGACTCGCCAAATGTCGTAATGACAGACTGGATTAAGAAAATGTGGCATACATGGAACACTATGCAGCCCAAAAAGGATGAGTTTGTGATCCTTTGTAGGGACATGGATAAGCTGGAAACCATCATTCTCAACAAACTGTCGCAAGAACAGAAAGCTTGACTGCATGTTCACCACTCATAGGTGAGAATTCCGACAGTAGAATAGCAGACACAGGAAGGGAACATCACACCAGGGCCTGTCATGGGGGTGAAGTGGAGGATAGCATTGGGAATATACTGTAAATGACCAGTTAATGGGTGCAGCTTCAACATGAAAAGCATATGTATACATATGTAACAAACCTTTATATTTATTATGGTGCGTATGTTGTTTCTTATATATTATTTATGCATGTATTACTGCCATGGAAAATTCTAGGCAGCATACTTGTGCATCTAAATATTTAAATACCTATACTTTTTTATCTATTTCAGTGGTTCCAGAGGACTAAATTCCTGAGGCAAACTTTACTTATAGTGAAAAGTTTAATTTACCAGAAAGCTCAGTCAAATATTGCTATCCTATTTCAACTATAAGTAATAATGTAATAGGCTTTACTCAATGAAAAGATATTGATGAGGGTCTGCTTTGATAAATGTCAGCATATTGAGAATGTGAAAGGAAGAGCTTGTGCTCTTTGAAAGATTTCTGATTTTATTGTACATAGTCATTTTACCCATATATACACTGATATATATATTTTTCACACATACACGCTGATATATATACATGTATACATACACACATTGATATACATATATAAATCTATAACCTATGAAAGTGTTAGTGTTGTGAAAAAATGTTTCAATATGACTTCAATTGCTGAAATATATTTTGATTTATCTTGTTTACACTTAATTTCCCAACCTTTTCAATATGACTTTGTAGCTGTTATTTTATGTATACTTGATTTTTAAAAATCTATATGCACACACACACATGAATATACACATATATGGTATATAAGAATATGTATGTATGTATCTGAATATATATATATATATATTCTTTTATATCATCAGCTCTCAAAATCTTTTTGGATTTAGATGTAATATAAAAAATATAACCAATCAATATATTCTTTGCTTCATTTAATACTCTGTGACCTATTTTGACTACCTTTACTTTCTACAGTTGGGGTTTTGTGTGTGTGTATATATCTTAAATTGTATAAATAATTTGGGAAGACAGCTTACTTTACTTTGCTGTCTCTGTTGGAAGACTGGTAGATTTAAACATCAACTTTCAAAATCACAGTCATCCTAAGAAATAATTTATTTGGCAACTAATTCTGTTTCACGTATTTATTTTTTCTCTTTAAATACTACCTGTTTGTTTAATAAGTAACTTTGTTTTTAATGTAAACTTTTTTTCACCATTAAGGTATAATTTACAAACAAAAATTGCATATATTTTAGGTATACAGTGTGATGTTTTGATATATGTATATATAATGAACCAATCACTACAATCAAACTAACATTTATTACCTCATACAGTTATCCATTTTGTGTGTGTGTGGTGAGAATATTTAAATATTCCTTTTTAAATGAAACTTTTTAAAGTAAATTTTAAAAATTGAGATATTACACAATACTGAAAAGTGAACAAATTATATTTTAAATAAATAGTGTGATAAAATTTCACAAAGTGGACACATGTATAGCCAGGATATTAAAACCTTATTATCAGAACCCCAGAAGTCCATCTCCCATGTCTTCTTCAGAAATTAACCAACTCTAGCCCTCAAGAATAATGTAAACCTTGACCTTCAGCACCAGAAATGAGTTTTGCATTTTTGAACTTTATATAAATGTAGAGTATACTCTTTTGTATCAAGCTCTTTTTCAGTCAACATTATGTTGTTGAGATCCATGGATTTATGCTATGTATACTTGTTACTTCTTTCATTCTCATTGCTGAAAAGCAGTCCATTGTATGACTGTGCCACAATGTATTAATATTTATCTATTTCAACGTTAATGAATCTTTGAGTAATTTTCAGTTTGGAGCTATTATGAATAGTGCTGCTATACATACTGTAGTTCACAAGATTTGCTGCATATATATAGATGTTTCTGTTGCATATACAGCTACAAGTGAAATTCTTGGGTCTCAGAATATATGCATGTCCAACTGTTACAATATAGTCAGATAATTTTCCGAAGCAGTGGTGCCAGTTCACTCCCACTTGGTATGAGGTGGCTCATTCTTTCTTTTTTCTTTTTCTTTTTCTTTTTTTTCTTTTTGGGATAGAGTCTCGCGTTGTTGCCCAGGCTGGAGTACAGTGGCGTGAATTTGGTTCACTGCAACCTCCACCTCCCAGGTTCAGGTGATTATCCTACCTCAGCCTCCCGGGTAGCTAGGACTGCAGGCGCCTGCCACCACACCTGACTAATTTTTGTATTTTTAGTAGAGATAGGGTTTCACCATGTTGGCCAGGCTGGTCTCGAGCTCCTGACCGACTCATTCTTTTAAAGATGGGAACATCACTTGTCATAGGGGACTAAACAAATCATGGCCAGTAGAAAAAAATATTGTTTTTTTTTTTCTGGGCAGTAAATACACTTAAAAGTATATTTCCAATTTTAGAAAATACTTTCACAGGTGTGTAAAAGTACTGTTATTTAGTCAAATATCTGCACGTAAGACAGTAAAGACATGAGATTAAGAGCAAAGCACAGTAGAAACTCTAAATTTCATCAAAGTCCTGTCTTTGGAAAATTAGTGGCCCAAGACATTTACTGCCTAACAAGTTAAAAAATCATAACAATTGCTGTTTGTTGTTATTGCAAAACTAAGATTGTGAAAAACCTGGTAGAATTGGTTCCCTACGTTTTTGAAACAAAAACTTTAGGTCTCATATTTATGTATGAAGTCTAGTCACAGGAAATTTATCTCTAAAGTGAAACCAATGAAGTTTAACCTATAATCCTTCACAGTCTTTTATTGCTCAATATGACCTTTTATTTTTAAATAATGGAAGTTAATTTGGTTTGGTTTTATTCACTACATTGTTCCTGGGTTAATTCCTTGGAGGTTTTGACATCCCTAGAGATTGTCAGATTGACATCCAGAGAGCAAATTCCTTTTGCTTGGCATGACTGCATGACTGCCTGGTTATACTTTTTATTTCCTTTAAATGTAAAGGTGAACTTTCTTTTCTTCCCAAGAAATGAATGACAATTAAATTCCTGTGAGGAGCTACCTGAGCTCCTCATTCCCAGGAAGGATTGTAAAAATATTTTATGGGCAAATGTCACTTGCCTGACTCCCTCCACTGGCTTTCACTGACTTAATAATACCAGCTCCATTAGATTCATAAAGAGAGATTAATTAACAGTGCATAACTTAATTGTGTCAAAAGAAGGAGGGATTTGGTGGTAGCTTCAATGTCTATCAAAATGTCATGAATGCATTTATTCCTTTGTCCTAAAAATAGGGGGATCATTTAGACTTATTCATTATTATTAAAAATAGCTGATACTGAATTATTCCTGAAGAAGGATTTTGTAGATAATCAATACAATAACTTAGAGAAGTAAGAGACCTCAAGAGGAAGCCATGTTTAGTTTACTGCCTTCAGGCACTTAAAGTGAAATTATCCTCATTATCCCCATTTGCACATTAGAAATATATTATAGCTTCATTAATAGTGTTGAATCTGTGAACACTGAGCTAGAGGGTAGTGGTAGTAGAGTAACTTCACTAAGACTAAAGCTCTCCCAGATTCTGCCTCATTACACTATACAATTCTAGTTTTGTTTCAGGTGAAATTGGCTATTCCTCTTTCAAATGCATTTGAAGATTAAAGACAGAGATTATTAAGAACATGTAACACACTCTCATACACAGTTGGTTAGAGTGTAATTTGGTATACCTTTTCTAGGAAGCAGTTTGGCAAGAGCCTTAAAGATGTTTTTGTATTTTACCTACTAATTTTACTTCTAAAAATCTGTGCTTAGACAATCTGAAATAGGTACAAGGGTATTTGTTGTAACTTGATTTATGAAAGGGAAAACTGGAAGTCTTGATATCCAATTATAATGTAATGGTTAAATTAATTGTGCCATGAATATTTGATGGGATATTGTATAAGGATTGCAATTTGGTTTTAAAATATGTATTTCATAGCATAGGAATTGATTATAATGTGATAATGAGTCATTATAGCAAGAAATAAAATGGTAGAGTTTAAAGTTTTATAACAATGGTATCTACACATAGATAAGTGTAAATAATGGAAGAGTTTTTTCCTCTTTATGACTTATTTTCCATATTTTATATAATGAATATTAAAAAGCATTTTAAGTATATTCAAAGAACGAATGAGAAAATAAAGGCTTCTTTCTTTGACTCTTTCTAGTCAACCATTTCCTTAGAGGATTTTGGTTTAATTTATTGCCTTCTCTGTTAATTATTATATTTAGACTCCCTTATCTTCTAAGGTTTTGTGACATTATTGATACCATAGTGGATGAAAGTGATTGAGGGAAGGGACCCAAGGAAATAACATTTATCAAATGCTAACCTCTGGTTCAGGTCCTTTTCATGTATACAATAAAACTTGTGTTTCAAATAAGACGTCTTCTTCTGGGTGAGTAGTAATGGGATATAAACAACAGTGAATCCTATGTCTTTATCAACATATTCAAGTATGTGATACGTTTGTTGGAGCTGAAATTAAAAAGTGCTTAAAGATGGAAATAAAGTGGCAATGAAATTTAGGCTGTTCTATGGCGGTGGCGGGGCATTTATGGCTTCCTAATAAATAAACTATAGATTTTATCAATTGGACCTTAAATAATTTTCAAAAATCAACATTTTTATTTTTTTTAGTACGGAGAACCAGAAAACATGAGAAGATACCAGATATTATATTTTTTTCCTGGTTGAGCTTCACAAAGGAGCATAGCTTAATAGCTGGAACTCAAGAGTTTGGAGTTTTGCTAGTAATTTGTTGAGAGGACCTGAGGAAGTCACATAACCTTTATGAGATACATTTGCTTTATCTGTAAAATGGCAGTGAACTAGGAAAAGTGACTTTTCAAACCATGCCTAATTGGATGCTTCAGGGGAGCAGGCACAATAAAAGTTTTTGCGGATAGATCTGGAGGGCCTGCATAGTACTGGGCACATAACTAACACATAACCGGTGCTCAATAACTATGAGCTGAATGAATGACTGAATGTGCCCTAAGCAATGCTGCCTGGGAGTCTGCCTTTCCAGCAAAGCTTCTCTCAGCATAATTCTGCTTACATCTAATTTATATGTTGGGCATAAATTAAGGTGTTCATTAAAAAAAGTAAAGAATGATTTTATGGTTGAAATCAAGTTTGAAATATCTATTGATAATTCTGTGCTACTATTTCTGGTTATTATTTAAAAACAACAACAACAAATTACAACACCTCTTGCTCTCATTTTCTTCTATGTATTACTAAATTCTATGAGACAGCTGTGTCTATACTGTATTCATGGTAGAAAGAAGGATAATCTGTGCTTTGACAGATAAATCAGTGATGACTAGACAGACAAAGGGAAGATGGGACATGCCAGTAAAAAGGAAAAGCATGTGTGAAGGCAAAGAGTCATGGGAAAACATGGCAAGCTTAGAGTGGTGAAAAAGGTGGTGTGACTGGAGGGCAGGGTTGGAGGATGGTAGTAAGATTGGAGCAGGATCCCACCATAAAGAGCCCTGTATGCTTGGTTAGGACTTTGGCTGTAGTTGGTGGGGAAGCAAGCCATCAGATATTTTAAGAAAACAGAGATGACATGATAATATTTGTTTTTCACTAAAAGTTCTGTAGTCCCAATGTTGAGGTTAGATCTTTGGAGTTGAGAATACTTGCTAAGATACCTCTTGACTTTGGGTTGAGTGAATATCATAAATAATTCAAAAAGGTTTTCTTTTTCAGACCATGACATGCATTTTTTTCCCCAGGGTTGTTTTGCAGAATTCTGAAAAATGGTTTCTTACATACTACCATTGTTACAGGACCCCAACATTTACCCAAAGATAGCCATTGGGTCAGGGTTTCTGCCCTATAGTCCCTTCTGTGGTCGCCAGAAATATGTTACAGGAAAGGGGTCCTGATTCAGACCCCAAGAGAGGGTTCTTGGATCCCATGCAAGAAAGAATTCAGGGCGAGTCCACAGTACAAACTTCGACTTATTAAGCAACTTTATTAAGAACGTAAAGGAGTAAAAAAATGGCTACTTCATAGACAGAGCAGCCCTGAGGGCTGCTGATTGCCCATTTTTATGTTTATTTCTTGATGATATTCTAAACAAGGGGCAGATTATTCATGCTTCCCCTTTTTATATATAGAGTAACTTCCTGAAGTTGACATCGCATTTGTAAATTGTCATGGCACTGATGGGAGTGCAGCAGTGAGGATGACCAGAGGTCACTCTCGTGGCCATCATGGTTTTGGTAGGATTTAGCCAGGTTCTTTACTGCAACCTATTTTATCAGAAAGGTCTTTATGACCTATATCTTGTGCCAACCTCTTATCTTATCCTGTGACTTAGAATGGCTTAACTGTCTGGGAGTGCAGCCTAGTAGGTCTCAGCCTCATTTTACCCAGCTCCTATTCAAGATGGAGTTGTTCTGGTTCACATCCCTCTGACATTTCCCACCTCCATTTTGTAAGAGAACCCTTAATTATAAGGGTTGCAGAGGGATGAAGATCCATCTTCTGTAATGTCTTCAGGCTTAATAGGGGTGATGATATTCCTGCCTAACTATTAGGGTCTCTTGTGATTGGGGTAAAGAGGAACTTAGTTAGAAAGCATCAGTATGGTGAGGGCCATTTATAACTCTTGAGTTTTGACAAGAGGTGATATCTGGAAGATTGATAAGTGTTTAGTTTAAGAAAACATTCAGTAAGCTTGTTCCTTATTCCTACACAAAGAGTGTAACAGTAATATATTCCACAAGAACAAAACAAAATAAATTAAGTTATTCCAGGTAAACTAAATTAGAAGACTTTTCATGAACTAGGCAACTGTTGGAACTAAGCTGATATGGGGTTGTTAGCTGATTGTAATATGCCCAGAATTAGAATACTGATCCAGGTTTTTATATTTCCCATCCCTCTTGTTTCTTCTAAACAGCAGTCAGAGATCATTGGTTGGTTCACAGGAATAAGTGGGGTTAGCCTAAATTGCAGATACAAACTTAAAAACAACTGATGAGACTAGAATTTAATAACAAGTGTACCATAGTTCTTGAAAAATACTATTTCTCTCTCCAGTTTCTCATTTTTACTAAAGACAAATTATGGTAAGACTGATTTGCTTTATTATACTTGGCCTGATAACTTGTATAAAGTTCAGCAAGAATAATTATTTTTCACATAGGCTTCTTAATTGGCTTTGATGGAACTCTGTTTCATAAGGAATCTCATATAAGAGTTTTTTAAAGCCAAACCCTGCCATGGGTTTGTACCCTCAAATACCTATGAGTTGGGTAAATTCCTCTTCTTTTGAAGTTCCAAGATAACTTGGGGCTCCTGGACCTTGAGAAAGTGACATTCTTTACTTACCATAGGTCAGAAACCCTGTACAGGGACTGTGTAGGCAAGATATGAGGCTTTTATTGGCTCTACAAGTCAAGTTTGATTCCTTAAAGGAAAGCACACCATTCCAGCCAAAGTCTTGGTAAAATAACCAGTTTCTCCAGTTGTGTCCTGTTACAGAAGAAAACAGATTCTTACTGCACTTAAGCAAATAACTATATTGCCATAAGTTAAGAATACTCATAACTAGTTTCCAAATTCTGGAGAAATCAGGTAGAGAGAAACAAATATGTTCCACATTTTGTTCACAGCAGTGTCCTTTCTCAATTGCTACAAATAAATAGCTCAAAAGAAAAGTTTCCTTGACTCTGAAAAAACAAAGGATCAGCAACGTTTTAAGCAAAGTTAAAAAGTTTTCTATTAGTTCAGTTAATTCAGTTAACTCCTGTTCTGTTTGATATTCATGAACATTCCAGCTCTTCACGAGAGTTCTGAAAGTTATTTTCTCTATTCTAATGTTATTAGAAACCTGCATTTAAGAACACCTGCTAGAGTTCTATAGTTGATTATAAACCACTTTCTAAAGAGGATTAAAACAAGACAGCAGTTGACTGTGGATGATAAAAAGTTTTAGGACAGTCACTATTAAAGCCACAATTGATAAGGACTTTTGGTTACTTCTGTGACATGCAAAGTTTTACAATAACAATTAGAATTATTATAATTATATTTATTAATAACATACACTAAGTCATATTAGAATTATAGGAGTTTCCCATAACTTTAGAACATATACCAGTAACATATTTACGCAAATATAGTCCAAAGAAAGCAAAACACCATTTCACATTTGATAATGCTTCCTGTATGATTTTTATACCAAAAAAGCTAAATTTCACCTTTATAATAATGTACTATTAATGTTAAACTGAAATTTTAAATAAAACTTTATAGACATATTTACTCAATTTTAATGTTTAACCATAAGGTTAGATTCTTATAAACATTTTATAACCCTTTATATTTTTTTGTAAAACAGCAGATCAGTGCTCTAAGAAAAACCTGTTGTGCTTCTATTCCAATGTCTAATTTACCGAAAAACTGAATAATACCTCCTTAACTTTAGCCAATATATTTACACACAGAATCTTTTACAATTACTTTTTATAAACCTTCCACAACCTGTTTAAATCTTTAGCTTTATTCTATCTAACTTAAAACAATTCTTTAACCCTTTATGCAAAAAGAATCCACATTCCCAGGCCTTCTTATAATCTTTTACCAAGAGTACATTCTACTTTCCTTACACACCTTACATGTAAAACTGTATCTTCACTAGTCTCAATTACATGTTATGTTGTTAACTTTTAGTGACTTTTACTTTTGGTGAAAACCTTGGTTGGTAAGCAATTTTAATCATGTACTAGGTGTGGAGCCTAGCCTAAGATATACCAGGCAGAAGTGCAGATAAGAGCCAACTCTCCAGCATAGCTAGGGGTCGTGACTAAGTCCACATGTCCCCAGGCCTTACCTTACTTAAGAAGGCAAGTTGTACAGTAAGAGTTATAGTGGCATTTTATTAAGCATTTAGCAGGCCTAACAACCTTTGAATTGCACAACATTTTTTTGCATAAACTCCCTTTCACAAATCCTTTCACTTACATAGATCATCTGAGACATTCTTGGACTTTCTGACTTGCTCTAAACATCCCTCCTTTTAAACAACCAGTCATTTTACTTTAGGACAAGAATTTACGAGACAAGATCTTTTTTTATATAAAATCTCTTTCTTTATAATTTGTATAGCTTGGGGGCATGGTGCCCCCAAGGTCTTATCTATATGATGCCCCCAGGTCTTATCTATAATCTAATGACTTTAAGGTAGGTAAATGGAACAATTTTTAAAAGTTAAAGAAGCAGTGTATGACCTTAGCAAACTTAGGCATTTAGCAAACTTAATATCTGACCTGCATAATTTAGACTAAATGTTTTTATTTTATCAGTAATTTTTAAAACTTTTTATTTTGCAAAGATTACTAAAGTTACATGAACTAAAAGGCATTACAGTTTTTTATTTTGCTTTCAAAATATTTAAGTGCTTATTTTTGTTTCAGCCAATTAATTAGAGCTCTTTTATATAAACATTACACACAACACATATATAGCTACACAGAAAGACAGAAGGTTACTACAGTAGTTATAAGATTTTTCATTTGCCAGTTTCTAAGTTTCTTACTTGGGTTACTGGGTTTAGGTTCATGGGTTTTTTTTTTTGGCAGAGTCTAATCCAACCTCTGACTTGGAGTTCAACATGTGGTCTCTGGGCAAGATGGTCACCCTGAGTAATAGAAATGATAAGAAAGGGAAAGGAGAGACAGAAAAACATTGTCTGTGGCAGGGTGGAGAACGCGAAATGTTCAGGGAGGTCAGAGAAAGGCCCGCCCATTGCAGCAACACTGAAAAGTTCAGGCAGCTGCTTCTCGGTAGCAAAGGGATCTTTTCCAGCAATCCTGTCAACTCTTAAGTTGCCCCTTTCAGGGAGGAAAAACCTCCCCATAACCCACAATCCTGTACATGCCTAACCCTGTCACCCACAGCCATCAGCAAAGAGTGCAAGGCAGATTAATCCAAAGAGACCAGCAGTTAGCATCCCATAGTGCCAAACCGGTTCTTAGCTGAGAGGGACTTTACCGAGAGGGGCCTCTAACCCCCTAAATCTTAGAAGGGACTCTAGCCCTCCTAAGTTGGGCCTCTAACCCAAGGTCAGTCAAGCCTCATCGCTTTTTATTAAGAGGGGCCTCTAACCCACTCTGTCTTAGGAGAGACTCTAGCTCCCCTAAGTTGAGCCTGCAACCCAATCTCATTCTTTATCTGCGTACCCCACCACTTACCCAAAGTCATCCATTCAGTGCTGCGGTCTGTTTCCTTTGGGGGATGGTGGTTTCTTCAGTATCATCCCTTCTGTAGTTCACCAGAAATATGTTACAGGACCCCAACACTTACCCAAAGATAGCGGTTGGGTCAGGGTTTCTGCACTATAGTCCCTTCTGTGGTTGCCAGAAATAGGTTACAGGAAAGAGGTCCCGATCCAGACCCCAAGAGAGGGTTCTTGGATCTCACACAGGAGAGAATTCAGGTCAAGTCCACAGTACAAAGTGAAAGCAAGTTTATTAAGAAAGTAAAGGAATAAAAGAATGGCTATTCCATAGAGCAGACACGAGGGCTGCTGGTTGCCCATTTTTATGGTTATTTCTTGACGATATGCTAAACAAGAGGTGGATTATTCATGCCTCCCCTTTTTAGACCATATTGGGTATCTTTCTGACATTGCCATGGCATTCATAAACTGTCATGGCGCTGATGGGAGTGTAGCAGTGAGGACAATCAGAAGTCATTCCGTGGCCATTTTGATTTTGGTAGACCGCTTCTTTACTGCAACCTGTTTTATCAGCAAGGTCTTTATGACCTGTATCTTGTGCCGACTTCCTATCTCATCCTGTGACTTAGAATGACTTAACTGTCTGGAAATGCAGCCCAGTAGCTTTCAGCCTCATTTCACCCAGCACCTATTCATGATGGAGTTGTTCTGGTTCACATGCCTCTGACACCATAGCTCTTACAAAGAAAATTTATTGCTCATCTTAATGAAGAGTCTACTTTAATTTATTAATATTTTGTTGCAAAGAGGGGAGAAACAACTCTGATAACAAACAAAAGTCACTTTTAACCTAAATATTTTCTTCTGAAATATAATTTTAATTGTTTGTAACTATGAAATCCTCATTAGGAAACCTACCTACAATAAATTGGATTCAAGGCAGAATACATGGAAACTGAGACCAGTGGGCCAGGTGTGAGAGTCATCTTGAATGATAATTTTACTCCATCGCTTAAAACCAAGTTTTGCCTTGGCTAAGACAGTTATTAACATTTCATTTCCAGAGTAAATAACAAGATATTTATATTTTGATGACAAAAACATCATGTAACACACATGCTCTATCTAAGCTTGGGGAAGGAAGGCGCTTGCCAGTGGGCATGACTTTGGTTGATCTATTTTAGCATTTAGTTTTACCTTGTCACTTTTTGATATCTGGATGTAAATAGATACCATCAATGAAAATAATAAATCAATTAGTGTCATATGTTAAGTGAAACAAAAAAGGAAAGATACTCATAATGTAATAAAATCCTCTTTTCACATGCCAATAAACAGAGAATATTGCAAATATTGGAAGATTTCATTTGCAACATGAATCCTGAAAAACATTATTAAAAGGAAATAACATGACTATTACCAAAATGAATAGAAAACAGTGAAAGCCCTATATGGTAAATGCATTGAAATAGAGCAGTCTATTTTTCCATTAAGGTATTCAGTGTAATGTTTGTGTATGTGTGTATGTATTTAAATTTTTTTGTTGTTCTAGAGCTAATTTCATTTTCAACTTGGAAAAAAATATTAACCTTAATCAGTGCTTAAAATATCTTCAGGTTTGTGCTGAAATATTTTCTTAATTCTGTCTGGAAACCTATCAAACTGCCCAGATGAAGACTTCAGACGGAGTGGAAAGTGAAAAAAGCAAATTGTTTTTGTAGAGAGTTTATGCAACAATAAACTCTGTAGGAGGACAGATGTTCGGTAGTAATAGTAAGAGCTAGTATTTCCTCTGCCCTTGCTCTGTGCCAGGCTATACTAGGCTCAATTCATGCCCTGTCATTTAATTTCTGCAATAAGCCTAAGATATAAGCACTATCATTATTCCCATTTCACAGATGAGGTTTAGAGGAATTAAATAAGGTGCTCCAGGTTACAAAGGTTGTGATAGTTTTGAACCCAGACTGACGTCCTCTTGAGCCTGATCTTTTTTGCTGCCTCTAAGTAAAGACTCACAGGCAGCACATGCTTCTGTGTCACTCTGACCACGCCCCTATCATTCCACTTCTTTCATTGTATTGCAGTTGTCCCTTTACACACCCACCTCCCACACTTTCTGGTTAGCTCCCCTGAGGCAAACACAGTTTTTACTTATCCTTCTAGTTCTGAGGATTTAGCATAGTGATGTGACCCTTGTGGAAGCTCAGTAAGTGCCTGTGGAATGACTGATATATTGTCCAAAGTCACTAAAGGTTTATATGTTAAAGAAAACATTGCCTCGTTATATACAATAACTGATGTGAAAACAGTGTCAATTACTTTTAAAGCTGTGTTAGGCATTCCTTTCCTCAAAGATCAGATTTTTCAGAAAGGTGGGTGAGCAGATTGCTGCTGCCTATAGGAATTTCAGGGAGTATGAAAAAAACCCAGAGATGATTAACTAATGTGAAATGTATGTACAGTATTAAGAAAGGTTAAGAGAAGGGATACTGAAAGCCTAATTTAATTAATGGTTTTTACATTAATGATGGGCTTGTCTTCTCTACAGGGAAGCAACCCATTTTTCATTGATAGTGACCCCCAAATAAAAGGAATAGTCCTGGCTAACACGGTGAAACCCCGTCTCTGCTAAAAATACAAAAAAAATTAGCCGGGCTTGGTGGCGTGTGCCTGTAGTTCCAGCTACTCAGGAGGCTGAGGCAGGAGAATGGCGTGAACCCAGGAGGGCGAGCTTGCAGTGAGCGGAGATCCCGCCGCTGCACTCCAGCCTTGGCGACAGAGTGAGACTCCGTCTCAAAAAAAAAAAGAAAAAGAAAAAGAAAAAAAGGAATAGTCAGACATTTTCAAGCCTTAGGAAATGTTTTAAAGCTTAAAATGCAATTAGTAGAGCAAAGAAAATGATTTCATATGTATTAAAATATTATGCAGTATTACTTAATGGGGTAAATCAATTTAGCTTCAGCTTTGAGGGATTGAAATCCGATCAAAGAAAACCATTTCTGGTTATAAGGAATAGTTTACAAAGGGGGTTTGAGGAGCATTCTAAATGAGTTTGCACTTGCATCCTTAAAATGGGTGGTATTAACTTCCGCAATCACGTCTTGCGCCAATGTCCATTTTAATCTGGGTCTTTAATCACCCTGTCAGAAAGCTGTAGCCAATAAAAGCACTTTACTCCTTGCTGTATAAGCATACTTCTGCCATTTGCTTCCTCTTTTAAAGGATGCCTACAGCTTGAATTCTACTGCCTGCAGCAGTGTTCAGAAGTCAAAGACCAGAATGAACAAGGACTGCCATACAAAATAACGTGCCCACCCTGCCAGCACTGACATTTCCAACCACCCAAGCCTTACAGAAGGCTGATCAATACCCTTGGCCCTCCCTGGACATGAATTTATTTGTAAAAGGAAAACCTTCAGAGTGAAGAAAATATATCAAGGGTGGAGTTAGTCTGCCAGTGCCAGTATGTCAAGTTGCCAGGGTGCTTTTGTTGATTTTGTTTTCTGAAAGCTGTCTAGCATGAATCCACCTCCAATGTGGAATTTTGAGTTAGTTATAAAAAAATTCTGAAACATCTGCTAGATTAAAATGAATGTTCCTGCCCTATTTTACTTGACTCTTTGATGAAATGATATTAACTTTTTTCTGAGACACTTCCTGACCACCTCAAAATTGTTTTGTTTTTGTTTTGAGGCAAGGTCTTGCTCTGTCGCTCAGGGCTGGAGTGCAGTGGCACGATCTTGGCTCACTGCAATCTCTGTCTCTTGGGATAAGGTGATTCTCTCACTTCAGCCTCCCAAGTAGCTGGAACTACAGGCGTGCACCACCACGGCCAGCTAATTTTTTTTGTCTTTTTGTAGAGACAGGGTTCCCCATGTTGCCCAGGCTGGTCTCAAACTACTGAGCTCAAGTGATCCACCCTCCTTGGCCTCCCAAAGTGCTGGGATTACAGGAGTGAGCCACCTTGCCTGGCCAAGGTGTTCTTTCTGAGGGGAGAGCTATACTCTTCTCAAAGCATTTACTACATGGTTCTGCATTGTCATGGTCCATATGCTCATCAGTCCATCTCAGTGGATTATTACCTCCTTGAGAGCAGAGCTGTGTCTTGTTCCCTTTGCCTTCCCAGTACCTAGCAGGGTGTGTAGCAGACATAGTCATAGTCAATAAATATTTGTTGGATGATTTTTTTTTTTCTGAAGCGGCCCTTTTCTCTTTCCTTTTCACTTATTCATCTCTCACCTTCTTTAGGTCCTCTCCATCTGTCCCAAGGACATGAGAGCTGATATCTGTGTTCATCTAAACCGGAAGGTTTTTAATGAACATCCTGCTTTTCGATTGGCCAGCGATGGGTGTCTGCGTGCCTTGGCAGTAGAGTTCCAAACCATTCACTGTGCTCCTGGGGACCTCATTTACCACGCTGGAGAAAGTGTGGATGCCCTCTGCTTTGTGGTGTCGGGATCCTTGGAAGTCATCCAGGATGATGAGGTGGTGGCTATTTTAGGTACTGTGAACTTTCCTAATGTAGTAGCAAATGCGTAGTAACAGTTTGAGATATTTTACTTCTCGCATTTTTAAAGAGAAGTTTCCTTTGTTTGGTAACTTTGGAAATTGGGTCACTAATGAGATGTGAATCTTAATGAAAACTAATAATGCTATTTCAGCAGAGAACATTAGTATCAGTCACAGCCTAATGGGCTGAGTTTGATTAAACTTTCTTTGGCAACAGTAGGACAGTACCTTTTAGACTAAAGGTGGTCACAGCCTAACGTGCCTTGTAGCTCCGTGCTAGTAAGTGTGAAAATGGCTTGTGGAATGATTGACATGGTAGTGATGTAGGGTGTTAGTCTCAGAAGGGCAATAGAACCTGTCTAGTTCAACCCTTTTCTTTAGATAGGAGCCAAGGGAGGCCCAGAGAAGCTTAGTGACTTTCCCGATTAGTAAATGAATGGAGGCTTGAATATCGATCATTTTACCCCAAAACTTTCTCCCTCATCACAGTCAACCTAAGTAGTGAGCTGAAAGTGTGGAGGAGGTTAATGAGTCTGGCCTTTTATAGCAGAGTGATCACAGTATAGGTAAATTAAATTTAGGTTTATAAAGCTGGTTCTGTCCATCTATATTAATAGGCCATAAAAATTATTTGGCTAATCATAAATTCATTTTAAAATTTAGAGCATTTTAGAACTTAGAATTCAGTAGATAGTTGTACTAACCACAACCACAACAATAAAAGGGCAGTAACAGTATATGTAAGTGATAAAATAAAAAAATGTTGCGTGTTTGGGGACAGTGTAGGATATACAGCTTGGCAAAAAAAAAAACAAAATTGCCAAATGACATTTTAGATCATTTTCTGCTCAAATATCTGCAGCAGGTTCCTGAAATGCACAGATATAAAAGGAAGTAATAATAAGGTCAGAGGAGAATCATTTCTTGTTTTTTTTTTTTTTATCAGGTAAAATAAGTTAGAATTGCAGAATGTCGACTTCATTTTGATCACATTTTTCATGGCTTGTGTCTCATGAAAAATGAGCTCAATTTTTAAACTATTGGATTTTCAGCTACCGAGGTCAACCTACCATAGCTTGAATGCCACTTATTCTCAAAAGTAAAAGATTAACTGATAGACTTTAAAAACTACAAAAGCAAAATCCACCACAATATAATGAAAAACTGACTTCAAAAACACCATTACTTGAAAAATATAGAATTGAGAATGGAAAAGAAATGATCTTTCGTAGGAAAACAGGTTCTGTAAAAATTGTGAGTTCTAGAAAATGGCTCAGGGTTGCAAATGACTGAATACCAAGGTTTGTAAGCTTTTCCTTAACCGCATATAAATAATATTAGAATTACAGTTAGATTTCTTCTAGGAACCATCTTTATTTTTTTCAAGAAGAAAATACAACAGTTTAGAGTCAACATTCTGGGTATGTTTAATGCTCATTAGTGCTTGTTCTGTTTTGTTTACTGGAGTATAAAGGAGATATATATAACCCTTCATAAAAAGTTGTACATTTCACCAGAACAATCCTTTGTGGTAAAATGAAGCATATTTATACTACAGCCATTCTTGTTTGCTTAAAGAAGAGGATAAAATACAAGGCCAAAGCAAATATATTTTATTTTCCTGAATGTCCACGTCAGTGGTGGTTAGGAAAAAAATATCAAATGTATTGCATGAAAATGAGTACCCTCATGATAAATTACCTCAGCTGTAGAATCATTATCATTTGCTTTGTCCCGTTTTCTTTATTACAACTTCACTTGGGTAACTCCTTTTCTTAAAGAAGGTTGGAGAAAACCCTGAGTACAGTGCCTCTGGCCTGGATCTGCTAAAATGAGACAATTTGCTCAGTGAGACCGACAAAATGCATTTTCCTTTCATTTTAAAATAAAATGGTAACTTGTTTTGCTCAATGACACAGTAAAAATGAACACAGGACCCCCGGGTATTGGACCCATTTCATCATATATCTGTCACATTTTATTATTTTGAGTGTGTGCTTTTTGTTCTCTCTCCTTAAAAATCTTGGAATTCAGTGACTTTTTACATCTTGTGCTTAATGAGTCAAATTATACAGACAGCTCTCTGGCTACCTTTCTTATTTCTACAGGCTCTGAAAAAGACTAGTACTTTCAAAAGTCCATCAGATCAGGAGTTTTTGTTTGTTTGTTCAACATACAAAATGCTTTAATAATGTTTTAAGAAAGGAGGAGGAAAATAGTAACTTACCAGCACTATTTTTTCCTGATTCTCCTTTTCTTCCTCTTCTCCTCCTCCTCCTCCTCCTCTTTCTTCTCATTTTTGATAGTTTAATTTTGAAATAATTGCATGCTTAATGAAAAGTTGCAAAAATTATCAGGGTGTGAAGGGATTATGTGTATATAAAATATTAAATATATATAGTATTAAATATATGTAATCCCTTCGCACCCTGATATATATGTGTGTGTATATATAAGTTGTATACACACACACATATATATAGCAAGATATATATGTATATCTTTAAGTTCTGCTTTATTAAGTTGATTCGGTCTTTATAACTTTATGTATTTTTAAAATCTTTTTGATTTGTCCTGGTACTGAGAGTGGCAAGTTAACGTATCTTATTATCTAACATATCTTATTATTATTCATGCATTTTATCTATGTCTCCTTGCATCTCTTGTAGCTTATGCTATATAACATTTGCTGCTGTGTTATTTGGTGTACAGATTATTTATGATTGTTATATAGTAATTGTCAACTGTGGCCTTTGGCACTGAAATATGCCAAAAGCCATCATGTTTAATACTTTTTGCCTTTAATCTTGCAAGGGTCAGAGAGGAACAAAATCTCTACATCCCTCACATCTGAGGACACCTCACAAAAATGGGAACTTGCCTAAATTAGTCTGATAGGAGAAATAAGAAGGCCTTGCTATCTCTTCCACTGATTCATTTGCCAGTTAAAAGGTAGAGAAGGGAGGTTATTTTAAAATTAATTAGAATCTCTGAATCCAAAAACAGGTGCAGTTTCATCTTTTTGGATTCTTGCCACTAAACAGTCTCTTGATAGGCACATAATTCTTTAGTGTGTCAAAAGTGCTGAGGAGTTTAATGAATAAGTTCTGAAGCATAACTAATTAATGGAAAGATAAAAAATTTAGTCAACAAATAACCTCCTTTAACACTGGAGGATGGCTTCAAGATGTTTTTCTAAATAGGGCGTATGAATATAATTGCAGTTCATGTCTTTTTTCAATTTGAAGTTCTTTCAGTTCCTACACCTCCACCTTTTTTTTTGACCTTCCCACTTTTTATGAAACACAAAGAATTACAAATTAAGTTCATGATGCATACATAATATTTTATATTCTTTAATGTCATATTCCTTTTTGGTTCCTACCCTATAATTACTTAATGTGAACAGATTTGTTGGTATGGCTGAAATAGCCAGGTTAATTCTCAATGTCTTGACAAGTATATTGTGCCTTTCTGAGGTTATAAAAATGACATTTCCCTGCTAACAATAGACTCTGCTCCTAAGACATCTGTTTTGTTGTATTTTCATTTTGTCTTTTTTCATCTGTGTTCATTGATTGTTAGAATCATAGGGCTGGAGTTATTAAACTAAGACAATCTCTATTTAAGTGTTTTAATTGTAACTTCAAATTCTTAAGAGAGCTATGCTTGTTTATGGATGGTTTGGATAGAGGGATTGAAAATTGTTATAGAGTTAGGAAAAAGCATAAATGAGGATAGGAATAACATAATTAAATCAACTTAATAAGAAAGAGAGTCTTTAGCACTTGAATTAATATTTTATTTTAAGTAGAATCAGTTATTTAAAATCCACTGTAGGCCAGGCATGGTGGCTCTTGGCTGTAATCCTAGCACTTTGGGAGGCCGAGGTGGGTGAGTCACTTGAGGTCAGGAGTTGGAGACCAGTCTGGCCAACACGGTGAAACCCTGTCTCTACGAAAAATACAAAAATTAGCTGGGTTTGGTGGTGTATACCTGTAATCCCAGGTATTTGGGAGGCTGAGGCATGAGAATTGCTTGAACCCAGGAGACTGAGGTTGCTGTGAGCTGAGATCACGCCACTGTACTCCAGCCTGGGCAACAGAGTGAGACTCTGTCTCAAAAAAAAAAAAAAATTATAAACGTGTGCATTATCAAAGAAAATTTATAAATTACGCTGCTCAAAATCAGAAATCTCCTTATTTTTATTACAAAAATAAAAAATATGAGATGTAAATGAATAATATTTCGTTATTTTGAGAATCTATGAGAATGTGACTTTTATGCTGTAGTTAAATTTCTTCCTGTGCACTTGCTGTTAGAAGTCAAGTGCTTCACAGTTTAAATCCTTAAAAGGGTTTTTCCCAAGTTCCAGAAACTTATTTTCTTTTGCACCCACACTTCTGGGTTTTTAGATGCTGAACTGTGAAACATGTAGATTTGTTCTATATATTATGATGATGAAAATACTTAATTCAGATATTTTTATAAAGGGCAAATCAGTTGTTTACTTTTAAAAACATGCATACTTGTCTTGATTTAAACATTTTAAGCGGTGATTATAACATTGTTTATCTATGGTTCAAAATATACCCTTTTAGAGTTCCTCAGCCTGCAGGTTTTGGGATGAAATAGAGTTTTAACAATCTTGGTAGTTTAGATTCAACTTCAAACCCTTTCTCCATCACCCTTCAAAACTAATTTATTCTATCCCCTTGGTATCTTTTAATCCTATTCTTAATATCCCTTACCACAGTCAATGCTCTTAAAATTTTGGTCCCGAGTGTGAAAGGAAAATATCTCGGGCCCCCAAGATCACTAAGGAAAATTCATGCTGAAAACTGCTTAGGGCAAACCTGCCTCCCATTCTATTCAAAGTTACTGAGATAGATGCATATCTGATTTGCCTCCTTTGGAAAGGCTAATCAGAAACTCAAAAGAATGCAACCATTTGTGTCTCACCCATCTGTGACCTGAAAGCTTCCTCTCTGCTTCTGGTCTTCCTGCCTTTGCTTCAAGTTGTCCCGCCTTTCCAGACCGAACCAATGTACTTCTTTACGTATATTGATCGATGTCTCATATCTCCCTAAAATGTATAAAACCAAGCTGTGCCCCGACCATGTTGGGCACATGTCATCAGGACCTCCTGAGGATGTGTCCCGGGTGCATCCTCAACCTTGGCAAAATAAACTTTCTAAATTAACCGAGACCTGTCTCAGATTTTCCGGGTTCACATGGGCCAGGACTACCATCTTAATCGTTAGACTTACCTGCTCATGAATCTATCATAGAATCATAGGGTTAGAGTTATTAAACTAAGACAATCTCTATCTAAGTCTTTTAATTGTAACTTCAAATTCTCAAGAGAGCTATGCTTGTTTATGGATGGTTTGGATGGAGGGATTGAAAATTGTTATGGGATTGGGAAAAAGAGCATAAATGAGGACAGGAATAACAAAATTAAATCAATTGAATAAGAAAGAGAGTCTTTCACACTTGAATTAAGATTCTATTTTAAGTACAATCAGTTATTTAAAATTCACTGTAGGCTGGGCATGGTGGCTCTTGCCTGTAATCCTAGCACTTTGGAAGGCCGAGGTGGGCGAATCACTTGAGGTCAGGAGTTAATAAATCTGTCATCAGCTTCAACCTCCATTTCTATGTTATGCTGCCACCACAATAATCTTCCTAAGATACAATTGTGTCCGTCTCCTCATTAGTATTTCCAGTATCTTGAGGATAAAATGTAACTATGAGTATGGTCTAGGGGGCCATTTGGGTCTAGCTTTTGCTCTGCTTTCCAGCCTGATTTGTGTCATTGTCTATCCATACTCTGTTCTCACCATACAGAATTGCAGGAAATTTCCTGAGTTTAACAAAGTTCCCTCTTCCTGGCAGGCTTTTGCATATTCTGCTCCTTTAGAATACTTTTTCTCTCCTTTTTAGTGTTTTGTCTCTTGCTTCCTTGTTCTATTTTATTTTTCCCTTATTGCCCTAGTCTAGGTTAGATGCCTCTATTCTGTGCTTCCACTTGGATGCCTATACAGGGTTCTTAGTACCCACTATTTTTATCCTTCCCCTGTTAATACTCCCACTGCACAGTGACCACTTGAAATTTCTTGTTCCTTTTTGTCTCTCTGTCATCTATGGTAGGATCTCTTCAATAGGTTCTCAGTAAAGGCTTATGAGTGAGACAGATTAGCTAGTACAGCTGTTACTTGGTATCCACTAAGGATTGGTTTCAGGACACCCTCACAGAGACCCTACTCTGAGGATGCTCAAGTCCCTTATGTAGAATGGTATAGTATTTGCATACAACCTATGCACATCATCCTGTATATTCAAAATCATCTCTAGATTACTTGTAATTCCCAACACAATGTAAATGCGATGTACATAGTAGTTTTATTGGTTAGGGAATAATGACAAGAAAAAAATGTCTGTACACATTTAGTACAGATGCAACCATCCATTTTTTCCCTGAAATATTTTCTATTTGTGCTTCATTGAATCCATTGATGAGAAACCCACGGGTATGGAGGGCCAACTGTACTATACTTTGCCAACAAACTGTTTTCATAATTGTTTCAGTTCTGGGTACCCAGAAAAATACGTTGTGTTCTGTTGACTCACTTGCCAATTTCCTCTATGCCCTCTGTTCCTCCTTTGTCTAGAGGTTTATAGTAAAATGCATTTCTCAAAAGCCTGTAGCTTTACTTTAGATCTGTTATAGGCAGAAGAAACATTTTCCTACTGTTAACTAGGCAATTTGAACAAAGAGAATTGAGGGGGGAACTGCGTTAAGTATCTCAGACCACACATGGCTCTCTGATAAGTTGCTCCTTTCTTGTTCTCCATCAAGGATCCCCAGTACCAAGAAAGAATCTAACTTATACCTGGTAGTTGACCATAAGAAGAAAACTTTAAATTACATTCATTGAAGGAAATTTAGCTTTAATTCCTAAAGTGGCGTTGCTTTTGTCATCAGCTAGAATGAATGATTCAATAAATCTGAATTAATTTCATTAATACACAAACATTTAAGAATTAAAAGAGACTTAAAGAAAGAAAAACCATATTTTTCATTAGTAAATGAGCCCCCACCCACTTAAGTAAAATGTAAAGCCAACAGATACATTTTGATTTTAATATTCCTTATCAAACTTTTAAAGTGTATTTTTGAAAAATACACTTGGGCCTCTTTGAAAATCTGATTAAAATACCAATAATTATTAATGGAGTGCTCATTATTTGGTATACATTATTATGTCAAGTCATTTAATAGCCCTCTGAAGAAAGTAATTATTGTAGTCATGTTACAGATGAAGAAACTGAAACTGTGTAATATCAGGTGGTTCACCCTGGGTCACAGCTAGTAAGTAATTGGTGGGTACAGGATTTTAATCCAGACCTGTCTGATATTATGTGCATGCTCTTAACCATCAAATTAAAAAAAAAAAAAAAAAAAAAAAAAAAAGATGCTCTGGTTAACAGGACTTTTGAAATATAATTTTGAAATTATGGTACAACTATTTGGTTTAATCTTAATGGAAAATAGAGTACCTATATTACCTTTACCAGTTTATTTGTTTTTATTTTTTAAAAAAGATTTCGCTAACACCACTGCCAAGAATTAGGCACCATAACAGTACACATTACAAAAACCCTTCACTAAATATTACCTAAGGTACTTAGTTAAGTATGAATTGGCTAAATAGCTACTAAGTATCTACAAATACTGTCCTTCCCCAAGTAACTGGTTTACCATGAGGGAGGTGTTTAGGACTAAGGAGAATTGAGCCCAGGGTGTAAATGCCATGAGTTCTTAGAACACAAGATAGGGATGTTACATTCGACTCTTCTCTTTCATCTGGGTTATGGAAGAGTTCAGGGTCTACAGAGTTAGTAAATGTTACAGTGGAAATGAAGCTTGCTTTCTTTGTGAGGTGTTTCCTAATTTCTTTAAATTAAAAACAGTGTTTTTGTTCTGCGCTTTGCACATCCCAATCTGTATACACTTACTTCATTTTCTTCTATTTTGTACTTTTTTTGGTCTGTCTCTCTTACAAAATTAAAGACTTCTTGAGAGCCAGATTTCTATTTCCTGAATCTGCCTATTCTCTCATGGCATAAAGCAAATGTTTCAACTTTTGAACAAAAAGTCCAAAAAACTTAAAAAAAATGTTTTAAGTGGTAGCATTTTATTTTATAAATAAATAATATAGCATAAGGTAAAGGAAAAACAAAAGACAAGTAACAATAATACAAGAACAAAAGAAAGAAAACCTGTGCTTTTAATCTCACTCTTTTATCCCTGTGATTGCTTTTTGTTTCCCTATACGCTTCTGTGATCACTGCCCTTACTCATATACATTTCTAGCACATCAACACAGCTTTATTGAGGTATAATTGATACACAAATGTCTACATATATTGAATACACACAATGTGATGAGTTTGTGTGTATGCAAATACCATTATATACCATGGTAATCTTAATACCAATGGTAATCTTAATACCATTACCGTAATTGAGGTAATAGACACATTCTAAAACTCCCATAGCTTTCTTCTGTCATTTTTTTCATGGTAAGAACACTTAATATGAGATCTACCCTCATAACAAATTTTGAAGTTCACAGTACTGTGTTGTTAAGTATAGGCTCTATGTGTACAGCAGATATCTAAAACTTAATTCATCTAGCATAACTGAAACTGTATATCCATTGAACAAAAACTGTCTCTTCCCCCATCTTCCAAGCCCTGACAGCCACTATTATATTCTCTGCTTCTATGAATGTGACTATTATACACACTTCGTATGAGTGGAATCATGAAGTATTTGTACTTCTGCAACTGGCTTATTTTGTTTGGCGTAGTGCTCTCCAGGTTGACTTATATTGTTGCAAATGACAGAATTTTCTTCTTTTCAAAGGCTAAATAATATTCCATTGTATGCATACACCACATTTTCTTTATCCATTCATCTGCTGATAAATACTGGGGTTGTTTCCTTGTCTACCTATTTTGAATAAAGCTACAATAAGCATGAGAGTACAGCTATGCTATCTCTTTGAGATTTTGATTTCAATACTTTTGGATACATACTCAGTAGTCAGATTATTGCATCATAGGTTAGAGTTAGGGTTGAGTCAGGATGTCAGATTCATTAATTGAATGAGGTAGAAAAGACAGCCATTATTTCTCACACTTCACAGTTGCGAAAGTTGTATGACTTAGTTATGATATGAACAATATCGTAGACTTCAACTCTGAATGTTTTCTTAGAAAAAGAAAACAGGAGAGTTTCAAGATGTAATTGATTTCCAAATTAGTCTTTTGCATGGATTTCTTTTTTATAATATGCCATTCCCTTTCTTGATATAAGCACATATTTGGATTTTTATATGCAGTCAATTTGTTCTTAACACTAATAGTGCCAAACTCAGGATAATTAGCATGTTTATTAACATTTCTTCTACCTCCTTGAAGGTAGCTTCTTACTGATGTCAGGATACCTTCTCTTTACTGCTGCTTAATAAGAGCTATTCGGCTCATTCTTTGTGTGTGTAAAAAACTACAAGCTAAATCAGTTATTTTTTTAATAGATAAGAATTATTATTTGCTTCTCTGAAAATGTCTTCAAGCTTGTATCTATGATGATTTTTAACATAATGACTTTGGACATCAATCATTGAAGATTGACAGACATCTTTTCTAAATGTTTTAAAAGATTTTATTCTAATAAACCCATATAATTTCTTAATTTTAATACTCATTATTTTGTTCTTTCTCTTCTTCCTTTTTAAAATATTACTTTATATGACCCTTGCAGTTTGTACATAGTTGAATCCATTTGAAATAATATAATTAAAAACATATAGTCTTATTCATCTATAAATGAATATTTTTGGGCCCATGTAATTATAATGAAGTTTATGAGCCAATTGCAATGATAACTTATAGTGAAGGACTGACTAATAAATAAAAGTGGACAGTTCAAGTCCAATATTTCTTTATTAATTTCCTATCTGGTTGATCTATTCATTGTTGAAAGTGGGTTATTGAAGTCCCCTGCTATTGTTGCATCTCTATGCATTTTTTCCCACAAGTCCATTAATATTTGCTTTGTATATTTTGATACTCCAATGTTGGGTACATATATATTAACAGTTGTTATATACTTGATACATTGATGCCTTTATCATTAAATAATGAACTTATTTGTCTCTTGTGACAGTTTTTGACTTGAAATCTATTTTATCTGATGTAAATATAGCCACCCCTGCTCTCTTTTGGCGACTGTTTGCATGGAATATCTTCCATTCTTTAACTTTCAGCCCATGTGTGTTCTTAAAACTAAAATGGTCCTTATAGGTAGAATATAGTGGGATCTTGTTTTTTTAATATCCATTCAGCCACCCTGTCTTTTGATTGGATAGTTGAATCCACTTACGTTTAAGGATATTGATAGGTAAAGACTTATTCTTGCCCTTTTGTTCATTGTTTCCTGGTTGTTTTGTAGGTCTTTTTTTTTTTCTTCTTTTCTTGTGACTCACTGTAAGTTACTTACTGTAGCTATGGTTATTTTTGACCATTTTGACTTTTAACCTTCATACTAGAGATTTGGAAGATTTACATACTACTACTATAGTAATGGAATATTCTGCCTTTGACTTTGTATTTACTTCTACCAGTGAGTTTTATACTTTCATATATTTTCATTTTGGTAGTTATTATCCTTTCATTTCCAGTTGAAGAGCTCCATTAAGCATTTCCTATATGATGGTCTAGTGGTGATGACATCATGATCAATGGGGAACAACTAAAGACTTTACCAGTAAGATCCAGCACAAGGCAGGGATGCCTGCTCTTACCACTTCTATTCAATATAGCATTGGAAGTACTAGCAAAGGCAGTCAGACAAGAAAAATAATTAAAAGGCATTTAAAACAGAAAGAAAGAAGTAAAATTATCTGTTTGTAGATGACACAATTCTATATGTAAAAAAAGCCAATGATTCTACAAAAACCTTGTTAGAACTAATAAACAAATTTAGTAAAGTGGCAGGTTGCAAAATCAACTACAAAAATTGGCAACATTTCTATATGCAAATAATGACCTAGCTGAAAAAGAAATCAAGAAAAAATCTCACAATTGTTACAAAAATACATAGGAATGAATTTAGCTAGGTAAAATATCTGTACACAGAAAACTATAAAGCATAGATGAAAGAAATCAGATGGCTCTGGGTATACCACCAATAAGTTAGCCCTGCTCCACAAGCAACAGTGAAAGAAAAAAAAAAAGAAAGAAAGAATTGAAGAAGACACAAATACATGGAAATATATCCTATGTTCATGGGTTATAAGAATTAATAGTGTTAAAATGTACATACTACCCAAAGCAATATACATAGTCAAAGCAATTGCTATCTAAATTCCAATGACATTTTTTAAAGAAATGGAGAAAGCAATCCTCAAATTCATGTGAAACTGTAGAAAAAACTGAAATAGACAAAAATCTATACTGAGAAAAAACAAAGTTGGAGGCATCACACTTCCTGAATTAAAATTATATTACAAATGTCTAGTAATTATAACAATGTGGTACTGGCATAAAAAAGAAACATGGAGCAGTAGAACAGAACAGAGAGCCCAGAAAGAGATCCAAACATATATGGTCAACTAATTTTCAGCAAGGGTGCCAAGAGGCCACAATGGGAAATTAGTAGTCTTTTCAATATATAGTGCTGGGAAAACTGGATTTCCACATGCAAAAGGATAAAATTAGGACCCTATTTTCCACCCACACAAAAAATCAACTCAAAATGGATAAAACACCTAACTGTGAGACCTGAAACCATAAAACATGTTGATGAGAACATACAGGAAAAATACCTTGACACTGGCCTTGGCAATGACTTTTTGGATATAACACCAGAAGCTTGGACTACAAAAGCAAAAATAAATAAGTAGGATTACATCACACTAAAACGTTTCTGTACAACAAGGGAAACAATCAACAAAATGAAAAGGCAACCTATAGACTGAGAAATATATTTGCAAAGCACATGTATGTAAGAACTCTTACAACTCAATAGCAGAAAATAAATTACCCTGTTAAAAAGTGAGCAAGAGACCTAAGCAGAAATTTCTCCAGATAAAACATAAAAATAGCCATCAGGTATATGAAAAGGTGCTCAAATCACTAATCATCAGGGAAATGCAAATTAAAGTCATTATGAGATATCACCTCACACCTGTTAGGAAGGCTATTATCAAAAAGACAAGATATAATAAATATTGATGAGGGTGTGGAGAAAAGAGAATCCTGGTATACTATTGGTGGGAATGTAGTTTGGTGCAGCCATTATGGAAAACAATATGGAGATTTATTAAAAAATTAAAAATAGTACTGCTGTGTGACCCAGTATCCCTCTACTGGGTAAATACCCACAGGTGACGAATTTATCACCTCCTACAGATATCTTCACTCCCATGTTTGTTGCAGTATTATTCACAATAGGCAAGATATGGAAGCCACCGAAGTATCCATTGATGGATGAATTGATAAAGAAAATGTAGTATGTATATGCAATGGAATATTATTCAACCTTAAAAAAGAAAGAGAGCCTGCCATTTGCCACAGCATGGATGAACCTTGAGGACATTATACTAAGT
The DNA here is from genome assembly GCF_008728515.1 of Papio anubis. NCBI lineage: Eukaryota > Metazoa > Chordata > Mammalia > Primates > Cercopithecidae > Papio > Papio anubis. The sequence goes on from NC_044982.1 coordinate 43,771,100, forward strand.
GAAATAAGCCAGACACATAAATAATATATTACTTGATCCCACTTATATGTAGAATCTTTTTAAAAAGTAAAATATACAAAGATAGAGAATAAAACAGTTGTGGGGAGGTGGAGTAGAGTGGGAGGAAATGAGTACATGTAGGTCAAAGGGTAGAAGGTAGCACACATGTAGGATGAACATTTTTAGAGATCTAATGTATATATGAAGACTATAGCTAATAATATTGTATTGGCATATCTCAGAGATTGTGTTGGTTTGGTACCAGACCACCATAATAGAGCCAATGTTGTAATAGAGTCACCCATTTTTTGGTTTCCCAGCGCATATAAAAGTTATGTTCACATTATGCCTAGTCTATTATGTGTGCAATAACATTATGTCTAGAAAAACAATGCATATATCTTAATTTAAAAATACTTTATTGTTAAAATGTGCTAATGATCATCTGAGCCTTCAGCGAGTTGTAATCTTTTTGCTGGTGGACAGTCCTGCCTTGATGTTGACAGAAGCAGACTCATCAGGTTGGTGGTTGCTGAAGGGTGGAATAGAGGTGGCAATTTCTTAAACTAAGATGATGACGAAATTTGCTGCATCAACTGACTCTTCCTTTCATAAAATATTTCTCTATGGCATGTGATGCTGACTGATAGCATTTTAGCCACAGTAGAACTTCTTTCAAAATTGGAGTCAGTCCTCTCAAACTCTTGCCACTGTCTGATCAACGGAGTTTATGAACTGTTATAAATCCTTTGTTGTCATTTCAACAATTGTTCATAGCGTCTTCACTAAGAGTAGATTCTGTCTCAAGAAACCACTTTCTTTGCTCATCCATAAGAAGCAACTTCTCACTGGTTGGTTTTATAGTGAGATTGCAGCAAGTCATCCACATTTTCAGACTCCACTTCTAATTCTAGTTGTCTGGCTATTTCTACATCTGCAATTACTTCCTCCACTGAAGTCTGAAGCTCCCAAAATCATCCATGAGGGTTGGAATCAACTTCTGCCAAACTCCTGTTAATATTAATATTTTGGCTTTCTCACATCTCACATGAATCACAAGTGTTCTGAATGGCATCTAGAATTCTGAATGTTCTCCAGAAGATTTCCCATTTACTTTGCCTAGATCCTTTAGATGAATCAGTATCTATGACAGCTATAGCCTTACAAAATGTATTTCTTGAGTAATAAGACTTGAAAGTCAACATTACTCCTTGATCCATGGGCTGCAGAATGGATGTTGTGTTAGCAGGCATGAAAACAACATTCATCTTGTACATCTTCATTAGAGCTCTTGAGTGACCAGATGCATTGTCAATGAGCAGTCATATTTTCAAACGAATCTTTTTTTCTGAGCAGTTGGTCTCAACAGTAGGCTTAAAATATTCAGTAAAGCATGCTATAAACAGATGCACTGTCATCCAGGCTTTGTTCTTCCATTTATAGAGCAAAGGCAGAGTAGATTTAGCATAATTCTTAAGATTCTAGGGCTTTGGGAGTAATCAAGGAGTAGTGGCTTCAACTAAAGTCAGCAGCTGCATTAGGCCCTAATGAGTTAGCCTATCCTTTAAAGTTTTGAAGCCAGTGTTTGACTTCTCTCTTTCTATGAAAGTCCCAGATGGCATCTTCTTTTAATAGCAGGCTGTTTCATCTGCATTAAAAATCTGTTGTCTAGTCTAGTCACCTTCATCAGTTATTTTAGCAGATCTTCTGCATAACATGCTGCAGCTCCTACATCAGTACTTACTGTTTCAGCTTGCATTTTGATGTTGTGGACATGGTTCCTTTTCTTAAACTTTATAAACCAATCTCTGCTAGCTTCACACTTTTCTTCTGCAGCTTCCTCTCCTCTCTTAGCCTTTACAGAATTGGAGATAGTTAGGGCTTTGCTCTGGATTTGGCTTTGGCTTAAGGGAATGTTGTGGCTGGTTTGATCTTCTATCCAGGCCAATAAAACTTTCTCCTTATCAGCAGTAAGTCTGTTTCATTTCCTTATCATTCATGTGTTCCCTGGAGTAGCACTTGTAACTTCCTTCAAGAACTTTTACTGTGCATTCACAACTTGGCTAGCTGTTTGGTGCAAGAGGCCTAGCTTTTAGCCTCTTTTAGCTTTTGACATGCCTTCCTCACTAAGCTTAATTATTTCTATCTTTGGACTTGAAGTGAGAGATTTGTGATTCTTCCTTTTGCTAGAACACTTAGAAGCCATTTTAAGGTTGCTGATTGGCCTAATTTTGATATTATTGTGTCTCAGAAAACAGGGAGGCCCGAGGAGAGGAAGAGGGAGTTGGGGGATGATGGATCAGTGGAGTACTTAAAGCACACACAATATATATTGATTAGGTTTGCCATCTTATGCGGGTGTGGTTTGTAGTGGCCCCAAACAATTACAACAATAACATGAAAGATTACTGATCACAGATTTCCATAACAGATATAATAATAATGAAAAAATTAGAAATATTGTGAGAATTACCAAAATGAGACACAAAATGATCACATGCTGTTGGAAATATGATGCTGATAGGCTTGTTTGACACTGAGTTGCCACAAACCTTCAATTTGTAAAAAACATAATATCTGCCAAGTGCAATAGGGTAAAGCACAATAAAATGAGGGTTATGCCTGTTTGTAATACGAATTTTTGTTAAATAGGTAGATTTTAGCTGCTTCGTCTCATGATAAAAAATATGTAAGATGATAGACATGTTAATTTGCTTTACTATAGTGATTCACTATAGTGATTTTACTGTCTTTATGTATTCCATAATGTTACATGTTAAATCTCAAGTATATAAAATAAAACTTACTAAAAAAAGAAGCGAATACATGGATTAAGATCGTTGTATAGAAAAATCTTCAAATAGAGCCACTATCACACCCCTAAACTCACAGAAAACTACCTAAGTAAAATTCAGATGATATTTTGTTTGGGACCTGTTGGATATATTAGTTAGCAGTTCTCACTGATGAATACCTATGATAATTTTTATTTATGTATTTATTTTTCCGAGACTGAGTCTCGCGCTGTCACCCAGGCTGGAGGGCAGTGGCGTGATCTCAGCTCACTGCAACCTCCTCCTCCTGGGTTCAAGCCATTCTCCTGCCTCAGCCTCCTGAGTAGCTGGGATTACAGGCGCCCACCACTGTGCCTGGCTAATTTTTGTATTTTTAGTAGAAATGGGGTTTCACCATGTTGGCCAGGCTGGTCTCGAACTCCTGACCTCATGATCTGCCCACCTCGGCCTCTCAAAGTGCTGGGATTACAGGCATGAGCTACCGTGCCCTGCCTAACTGTGGTAATTTTTATGCATTTATTTTATTTATGTTATTAACTCACCAAATAATGTGTCTCACATTTGAAAAAATAAATCTGGCTATAAAATCAGCCCCTTAGGGGACCATAATCCCTAAGCATACCATAGTCTGTATTACTTCTTTAATTATGTTGTAACTCTGTCTCTGTTTTGCCTTAAATGTTCCGGTTTCCTACTATATGAGTCTTTAACACTTATTTCTGTTTTACAATCCTTTTTCCTGTAGTTTAACAGTGAAATACTTCATAAGACTTGATGAAAAGAACTGAGAAAATATAAATAGACCAAACAACAACTTTCATGTTTAGCACAAGCTTTCTACTAATTTTAGTATTTGAGGGGAGGTTAGTTATCTCTAGCTCTAAAATGTTTATAGCAGAGACTACTTGTACCCAGCAGGAGCTGACCTAAAAACCAGCATCAAATGTTCTGTAGTCAAGAAGATGAACAGGAGTTCCTAGCCCTCAAAGTGTGTAAAATCTTTTGTACAATAAAGAAAAGTGTTTCTTCATTAGTTATTCCATGCATATTAGATGCATGCACGTTGGATATTCCATGCCTAACCCCACATTTTCACAGCCTATGATTTCTGAGATGACTTACAGTAAATGTGCATAATATGCTTGAAGAAGGACATTAACCAACTTTAGTTTGGCTGGTAAACTAATTAATTTTTTTAAAAGATGACCGTAGTTCCAGAAATGCAGTAAAAGTTTGTTGTGAATTGATTGCTTAATAGGTGACGTAGAAAGCCAACAAAGTAAACACACTTTGAAATGGTTGATTAGCTTAATATCTAGTTTACATATTGCATATCCTAATGAAAATTCTATGTAATGAAACAATTAATATTGCTTATTACGTAAAGTGAATTCTGATGTTGGGGGCAGAATTATCTACTTTTGTTAATTTTGCTATGCTTTTCTAAACATTTTTGGGAGAGGAACAGGAAATAAAGTTCATCATGAGTTCATATTCTAGTTTATTGCTATTCTCACTATATCATAGACTTTTTATTTTCCCATGATACCAAAAACATAATAATTTAATGTAATAATTTAAATTTAAAAATTTTAGGCAGAAATAGTGTAAGAATTTTTAATTTCATCAGTTAAGTTAAATAAAATATATAACAGATATTTGAATGATTCTTTAATTAAAAATGACCCGTACTAGTAAGAAGAAATTACCTTTATATTTTGAGTACCTTTAACCTGTTGAAAATGCACTTAATAATCAATGAATATTTATTTATGATCTATAAATCTATGTATATATTTTATGAATTCAGTTTTATTAAGAAGTATAATGAAAGACATTGGTGAAAATGGTTTGCTGTTTTTTAATATAGAAAAATTTGGAAAACATAGAGTAGGAAGAAAAAGACACATAAACATACCACTTAAATCCAGTTGCTATTATTATTTAAATGCATTTTATTTTAGTCTTGTATCCCTTTAGACTTTTAGCTCAATTTGTATCAATTGATAAATTTATATAACATAGTATATTATATGATATGGTTTGGCTGTCTCTTCACCTAAATCTCACCTTGAACTGTAATAATCCCTACATGTCAAGGGCAGAGCCAGGTGGAAATAATTGAATAATGGGGGCAGTTCTCCCATACTGTTCTCCTGGTAGTGAACAAATCTCTTGAGATCTGATGGCTTTATAAATGGGAGTTCCCCTGTACAAGCTTTCTTGCCTGCCACCATGTAAGACATGGCTTTGCTCCTCATTTGCCTTTGGCCATGATTGTGAGGTCTCTCCAGTCATGTAGAACTGTGAGTCGATTAAACCTCTTTTCTATATAAATTACCCAGTCTTGGATGTCTTCATTCTTTATTAGCAGTGTGAGAACAGACTAATAAACTATATATAATAGCATATAGTTATAAAATACGTTATACTTTGGTTCCATCAAGAGAATTGTCTTAAGAAAAGAAGATAAAGTAGATTTCTAAATTGACAATTCTTTTAGTCTTGGCACCTCAGTTTCATTTTTATATATTTTGTTATAGCTGTAAATATATTCATATTATTCTTTATATATTTATTTCTTAATTAACATTGTAAGTTAAGAATTTTTTGCATATTGTCTCAAAAGCTGTTTTAATTCTTTGGACATTGATATTTTACACATATTTTTGCAATTGCCATAGCTATTGGACATATAGTGTTTAAATAAAAATCTAGGGTTATCATTAATAACACTGTAATGAATATTACATGCAGTGGTTCTAATGTTTTGATTCTCAGACATGAAAATACTGAGTCAAAAGCATTGATTATTATTAAGTGTACTATATATGAAAACCAAATAGCTGTAAAGTAATGAGCACTTATAAATGGTTAAGAGGTTATAATTGACAATTTAAGAAAATGATACAGAAATGAGCCATAGAGAAGAGTGACCTTTTTTCTATCTCTTGAAGGAAAAATCTGGTATGGAAAGAGTAAGAATAAAAAGGAAAAGAAATAAGAGGTAGATCAAAGCAGCCCTTTAAAAGCTTGGCTTTTTTTTTTTTTTGGTACCATCAGGAACTGTGGTAATGTAACAGTTGTTGATCTTTTCTGTTTACAAAGTATTACACATAAATTATAAGACAAAATGAAAACCATACATTGTTCCATAATGCAGAGAGGACCTACCTTTTTGATGCATTTACTTCTGCCCTTTGTGTGCATGTATGTATGTATGTTTGGGGGTGGGGAGATGGGGTACATAAAATGAGATTATACTGTATGTATGGTTTGATATCCTGCTTTTACTGTTTTATATAACCTTATATAACCTCCATGTCACTTGTAAAATTTATGATACCTTTTGTCTGCATACTATTTCATTATTTATTGACATTTATTTCTAATTTTTTATGATTATAAATTTCACTTCAGTGAGCATTTTTATAAATAAATTTGGTACTTCTTGTTATGCAATTTGAATAAATGCCTATAATTGGGATTACTAGTTTGAAGAGAATACCACGTACAGAGTTCTGAAATTCATCTGTATAAAAGGAGGTAGAGTTTCTATAACTGCAGTCTCCCTTAGGTTATTACGATGCTGTATAACCCTAGAGACTTTGTTTGGATACCAGGTCTCTAATCTCCCTTCCTTGGGCAAATAAATGGGTATTAGATGGTTAATTTGCTCATCAGTGTCATGAACTAAAAGGAATTTTTGGAGGGTCCAGAAACAAATGAATTGCTTAAGATTAATTAAATATTCATTATAGTTGTTTTATGCTGGTCACATGATCATGTGGTGGTTTTAATCACCTCTTCAGTCATATGCATGTTTTCTCTTTCTACCCTGAAGTCCCTCTTAAGCTTGAAATCAAGCCCCATGTTTCTCTCAGAACTTCCCAACTACCTAGGTGAGCAAAGAATCTGTAATCTCACTCACTCAACCTCTCTGTTTCTGTCTTGTCATTGTCTTTGTCTCTCTCTCATTTCTGTGGTTACACATTTTCTTTTCTCTCTGGTTGTCTGGCTGGCCTGAAGGGTGATGCAAGTTCTTTCTTCTTCTTTTTTTTTTTTTTCCTATTAGTTCTGATTTTAATCTGCATGTTGACGGCAGATAGTTGCTCACCTCTGTGGTTTGAGTGCAAAAAGAATAAATCATTAACAGAGTGTCTCTAGGAAGATGTTTCCCTCCTGGATATACTCCCCCTGTCTTTTTCACTTTAGAACTTTTCCTTTCACGCAGAAGTTGAACAAAGAATGCAGTTGACTACACTTCAGAAACCAGGGACTTTTATGGAACTGCCTCGGCAGAAAGGCCTTTGGGATCTTTAACCTTAGACTCTTTCTCGTTCTTTTTATTTGGGCAACTAAGTACTTGATTTCAAATGATAAATGGTTGAGTTCAGGCCACCAGTGGGTAGTGCTCTGAAGTGAATAGGTGATTTCTGTGCGATTTCTAGAATGTTTAAAAGCCGTCTACATTTGATGATAGTGTAGCACTTTTTATAGAACTGTTCATGGGATAACACATTTGAGTCTCCATGTTTTACTCAAGCTGGGTCCTTCAGCTTTGTCATTGTGGATGGGGAGCTCTTGGGCTGGACTCTGAGAACCTGTATAAGGTTGGCTAGGTAGAGAGGGAAGGGCATTCTTGGGGAACTAAGCTGTGGCAAGTTTTAATCAGCTTAGGGCACAATTCATAGTTACTAAATAATGTGTTTTTAATATACGTTGGATCAGCCCTAGATTTATTTACAGCAGATCCTTCTGTGTTGCATTTTATTATCTTTACCAGAAGGCAAGGATGAAACTAAGTAGTCACCTTTGCTCCTTCTAGTCAAAATAGGAAAAGTTAAGGTGGCAGAAAATAATGAAATTATTTGTTAAAATGAGGTGTTTGGCTTCTCTGTTGGATCCATTTTTTCATGTCACTCCAGATTTTCATCAATAACCGAATTCAGGGTGATGTTCCATATTATGTGAAAGCATTGTATATTGTTATGTGTTTATAGATGCGGTTATACCCTCAGCTCTAAGTTATGCTAGAAGGTCAATACTGTATATGAAACTGAATAACAAGAGTGATTACAATAAGAACAGCGGTAGATACTTGAATATGTATCTTATACTGTTTTCTAGGGAAGGGTGATGTATTTGGAGACATATTCTGGAAGGAAACCACCCTTGCCCATGCATGTGCGAACGTCCGAGCACTGACGTACTGTGACCTACACATCATCAAGCGGGAAGCCTTGCTCAAAGTCCTGGACTTTTATACAGCTTTTGCAAACTCCTTCTCAAGGAATCTCACTCTTACTTGCAATCTGAGGAAACGGGTATGTTGTCTGGGTCTGCTTTTTCTTATTAGTGTCCAGAGTATTAATTAATTCAGCTCTATTAGCTGAAGAGTAGAAAAGATACTTTGTTTTGCAGCACTAAATTCCCATCAGTGTAAAGTGGCATAATTTTCCTTCCCTTTATTTATATTTTGTTAACTTTTTAAGGGAAAAAACACCCTGTTTCTATGAGTAAAGACTTGACTCTTTACCATTTAATATACAAAATGAAAAACAGACTTGAAGAGAAACAAGCTGTGAACTCTCCTATGATGTCATTGGTTCTTGGAGTTTATAACACTGCCATAAAATCAATTCCAGTGTCTTTTACCTTATTATATGGGTTTTTTAAAAGCTGGTAAAGTTAATCAAGCTGGGTGCCTATTTTACATTCTCAGCTCTCTTTAGGCACTTCTCATTTCATAATCAATTCACAAAGTTTACTCTTTCAAAGAACGCTATCTCAAAAATTAATTAGCCATATTGACACATCCTACAAATATGGATAGGAATCCTTTATGTTACACTGCTGCTGCACATTTAACCTTCATTGCCACTTTTTAACTGATGAGTGTGACACAAATTTAATTTGCATGAAGAAATCTCCTACTTCTGGTTTCTAGGTCATTGGGCATTGGGTAGGGCTTTTTTATTGCCAAGAATGAAATACATGTTTGGATAACTGCACTTAAGTGATTTTTATCTAAAATGATCGCCTGTCGGTGGTGAAGTATTTTGAAATAACAGTCATTCCTTTCCATAACCTGCTTAAATGAAACCTTCTCTGTAGTTAACAGGGAGGGAAGAAATCAAGCAAAGGGATAAATTAATGTCTATACTGTAGCAATGTAGAAATGAATGTAATTAAGTCAATGTAATTCCTACTTAGGGTTCCAAGAAAGGATGAGACTAGCAGGAGTAGTGTTTGTCCTGGCTGTATCACATTTATTTGATCTACACTTGAACATCATTTTCAGTTCATACTTTTGTTATCAAATAGATGGAGCGTCCAGAACCTGTGAGACAAAATTAAATAGCTGTAGAGAACATACAGACTTAAGTACAGGTACCTATGCTCAATAGATCTATAGTTAAATGTGACTATTATGTCAAACACAAATAGTTGAAAGTGAAGGCAGATGAATGTGGAAGAGGGATGCTAAATATTAACTAAATGTGGAAGTTTCTTACTTACGTGTTAGGGAGCTCTGAGTCTCTTTCAGTATTAAGCAGGAATGTCTCCTTTGGTCTATGCTCTGCCTTCTGCAATGACAAATTTCCCTTCAACAAGGCAACCTGTTAGGTAGTTGACTTTTGTGGTATGGTTGGTCCTTGAATAACACAGATTTGAACAACAAGGGTCCACTTACACACCAATCTTTTTTGACCAAATGCAGATGAAAAATACAGTATTTGTATTATTTGAAACGTGCGTATACCAAGAGCCGACTTTTCCTGTATATGGGTTCCACAGGGTGGACAGCAGGACTTCAGTATGTGAGGATCTGGGTATGTGAGGGGATCCTGGAACCAGTCTCCCTCATATACCGAGGGAAGACTGTATTCTTAAATACTGCAAGATTACTGAAAACTCCTGTCCAACATCTGTACATTTCTCAGGACTTGATGTTTATAATATTCCTGTGAAAGAAAATGGGCAGCTATTTTGTCCTTCAAATCACATGAGAAAACTCAGGCCCAGAGGGATTAATGTCAAATAACCAACTGATACCTTTGCAATGCAAGTTGCCAAGGAGGGACAATGAAAACAGATCACCAGTGGAAAATATCTGTCACCTCTCTTTCTCTTACACACACACACACACACACACACACACATTCATTGGTTGTGACAGCTGAGTACACACAGGTGTGGCTACTTCTGATAGGAAGAGAAGCTAGAGACAGAAAACTGTTGTTGGTTTTTGTAACGGGGCCCAGACACACTGTGCATGTCTCCATGGGTGCCAGTTTGCTGAGTAACATCAGGTGGCTTTCTTCCCTCACAATCTGTTTCCTGTTATAACTGGTGTCAGTTTTTATAATTGTAGCCTTTCTGCTCTTGATGCGTTGTCTCAATAACTTGGCAAATAGTGGGAAAAGGGTGTCATTCAGTGTCACTTTATTTTCTGAAAAACAATATTCTCATGAAAAAAATAAGTGGTGAGAAATATTATCTCATGATTAGTAATAGTAGCTACCATCTGAGAACATATTGTAAATAGCCAGGCACTTCAACATAGTTTACTTATAATATCTTGTTAAACATCAACAACCCACAAACAGAGCAGTATAATCTCCATTTCACCCATGAAGAGATTAAGGTTCTGAGATTGGAACAGCTAGTTGCCAGATAACTTAGGAGTCAGGGCCTGCATTTGCATTCATCTCTATGATTCTAAAACCTGTATTTTTTAAACTACCATGTTGTTTTAGCTTGTCAAAGTCGCTGATATTTTCTTTTCCACAATATTCCACAGAAACGCTGTCAGCAATTTATAGTTTCTTTTTCACTTATTCACTTTATTCCAATTGATCTATTAATGAAAACATTTTGTTCTTATTGCTATTATTGTAAAAATTATCGCAATGGACATTCGTTGTGAATTCTATAACCAAAACTATGTCTTTAGTATGCTATTGATATCTCATAGCTATCATAGCCATTGATTAAGGGTGTGTTCCTGCTAAGTAAGGGAGCAGATTTTGAATCCAAGTTGTCAGCCATGGTGTGGTACAGTTCTGGCCACACAGGTGTATCCAGTGGCTCAGAGGAGAGGTTTGTATAGCGTATGGCTTTCCATGGCTGCAATAAGGAGGGAAGTGAGCCTTCTTTAGCTGCTTGCCTTCATCTTCATTAAGGAAAAATAAGATGCTTACTGTGCAAATATAGCTCCTCCTACCCATCCTTAAGCCCCTCTATGTAAAAATTCTAGAGCTATAACTAGTAATTCCATCAAACAACTACAGCATGGGCTGGCAAACTTTTTCTGTCAAGGACCAGATAATAAATAATTTTGAATTTGTGGGCCAATCTCAATCACTCAACTTTTCCACTGTAGTATGAAAGCAGCTGTCTTAGCTTGGGCCACCATAACAAAATATGATAGATTGGGTGCCTTAAGCAGAAAGAATTTATTTCTCACAGTTCTGGAGGCTGGGAAGTGTATGATCAAATTACTGGCCAATTTGGTTCCCTGGTGGGGGTTCTCTTCCCGGCTTGCAAATATCCAAATTCTCACTGTGTTCCCACATAAGAGAGAGAAGGGGAGGTGGAGAGATAGCAGGGGGAGGAAGCAAGCTCATTGGTATCTTATAAGGGCACCAAGTCCCTCATGAGGGCCCCAACTTTTTTTGTTTTTGAGATGGAGCCTCGCTCTGTCACCCAGGCTGGAGTGCAGTGCCGTGATCTTGACTCACTGCAACATCTGCCTCCCAGGTTCAAGCGATTCACCTGCCTCAGCCTCCTGAGTAGCTGGGATTACAGGCACCTGCTACCACGCCTGGCTAATTTTTGTGTTTTCAGTAGAGACAGGGTTTCACCATGTTGGTCAGGCTGGTCTTGAACCCCTGACCTCGTGATCCGCCTGCCTCAGCCTCCCAAAGTGCTGGGATTACAGGTGTGAGCCACCGCACTGGCCCTAACTTTATGACCTCTTCTAAACCTGATTACCTCCCAAAGGCTCCATCTCCAAAACCATCACATTGGGGATAAGAGCTTCCACAGATGAATTTTGAGGGGGTAAAACTTAGTCAATAGCAAAGCTGTAGATAATACATAAAGAAATGAGCAAGATTGTGTTTCAATTACTTTATTTACAATCAGGTGACTGCCCAGGGGACTTAAGTGTGTTAATTGTTGAAAAAAGAGGACTGGAAGAAGTTAAATGGGGACAACAGTGGGCATATAAATAGAATCTCCCCACCTTTATTAGAAAGCAAGTATTTTCTACTTGCTGCCTATTCAGAGGGTTATGAGATGGAAAATGCCACAAATATCAATAAGAAGTAGCTACATAAAGCAGGCAGATAACATGAAAGAGTAATGAAGGATTTATAGTTACTGTGAAAATGGAGAGTTCATTTCACATGTGAACGAGACAGCTGTTACTCAGTCTGGTAGGACATTGCCTTGTGGGGATGCTGGGCTAGTGCTGCTTAGTCCTCATATTTTTTTTTTCTCCAAGAGGTCAGAAGCACATTTTTATGGGAAAACACATTTGTTTGGTAATAATTTGATTTGTTTTTAAAATTCTGTGGTCAAACAAAATAAGTCTGCTTGCTCTTGGTCCAACAGCTCATGATCTAAGTGGAATCAGTTAATGAACTCCTGGTCTCATGGGTCTAGAAACCTGAGATTTTTACCTGGGGCCTGTACATTTTGATGAAAAAAATTTTATCTATTTTCTAACTGACATTTAGCTTTTCCTTTAATTGGAAAGGTTGCTAGACAACTACAGTGTTATTAGAAGTACCAAAAGCAATTATATTAATGGGTATTTTCATATATAATATGTGCTGAAGATATCTTGAAATGCCATTTATGCTCATTACTATTTAACAATTATGATGGTTATTAGACCTGCTGCTAGACAGAAGCACATAGATTACTATACTGTAAATTGTTTGAAAATATTTTGATGACAGGATTTCAATGTGTGTTTCCTTTGCAATCTTGTGTATTTTATTTTGTGCATTTAAAGCAATTCTATTGAGGAGAGGTACACAGGCTCCACCAGACTACTGGAGATTAAGATCCCATGTGTGAGAGTCAAAAGCTAAACTGAATTGAGCAAAAAGACCGATTGGGTTATTTTTCAATAATAAGAACACAATTCCATAGTTTCCAATAAGTTTAAACATAATCAGAAAAGGGATGAGAGAGAAGCAGAGGAAAGTTGACTCATTTGCTTACTTTATGTTTGTATTTATTTAACCAATTCAAGATACTAATTCCTGGAATGACAAAATGGTATTCGTTAAATTGATGACCAGCTCTTAGGTATACATCAAAGAAGGTAAGCAACGCACCTTCTTTGACACACACATAAAAAGGTAACACAGGTGACACCTACATTTTAAAGGCTTATTAGACTTTTAAAATTAATATTACACTTCTTCTCATTTTGCCTATTTGTTGCACAATGATTTTTACCATTTGTGTAAAAAAGAGTTAACCTAGCAGATATGACTATTGTCCTTTGAAAGACTTGCTTATAAAGCTGGCTCTTGTGAACTTGATTTCAGGGGGACTCTTGCCACTAACTGACGAGTAACTCTGTGTGCCTTAACTGTCTATTCTAACAAGGTGGATTGATGCTGAATATCAACTTTCCTTCCTGAAGTGTGGAATTTTGGCATATGTCCAGCAGAAGATGCCTTTGTGACCATCTCCAGTACAAAACCAGAAGCACCAAGTCCTTAATGAACTTCCCTGTGATGCTCTTGCTTGTGCCTGGCTTCCCCCAGACTTTGCCCATGCCCCTTTTCCCTTCGCTAAATTTTCTTTGTATCTTATGCTCTCATAGCCATGAATATGATGATATGCAGAATTCTATGAATCTGCCTAGTGGATTGTCCGACCTTGGCATGGACTTGAGGACCACCAATGCACCATATATAAAGGTTGATAGGAAATCTGTGTCCTCAAAGGTCCTCAAATCAGCAGATATATTCGTAATTTTGTTGTAACCTTCTTTTTCCATAAAAGATGCTGAAACCTACAGACAGTATGTTTTATGAGTAAAAGAGAATGAACCATTTAAAAATAAGTGGTATATTTGTCCATAAGGCAGTCAAGCGAATTTCATTTCCTTGAAACTTAAAATATATGTTACATGAACACTGCTGGCTACAATAAGCATGCCTGAGATTTTAAATTATTTCTGAATATTTTCTTCACTTTCAAGATAGCAAGAACATATTTTCCTCCAGATTGACTATTTAAATAGGATGAGAGAAGAATTTTATTTGCTGTTTCTGTACGTCTTCTCGTGAGACACTTTGTTGAAGTGCGGCACAGAAAGTATTGGCTGGCTCACCATATAGCCATGAATCCATCTAGCCCCTATCCCATAACCATGGGGTTATGGACATAAAAGACCAGGTGCCTGCTCTCCAGGAGGCTCCGGTCTAGTGAGAGATCATGAGTTAGATAAGTGCTACGAGAGGGTTATTCTCAGTACACAGGGGGCATAAAGGAGATGAATTCAGTTTATCCAAGGGGAAGACACAGGGAAGGATTCCAGGAGGTGACAAGGACACTGGAGTTAGGATTTCATTTCAAATAGAGGAATATTCTAGAATAAGGAAGGGTCTTGTATATCACCAAGTTCATTTTATTTTCTTTAAAGATGAGAGAAATTCAGACCCAGGAAATTAAGTGATTGCCTAAGTTCACTTAGCTAGTTAGCAGTAGAGCTGAGACCAGAATCTAGTCCTTGGAATCTCATGCTGGTAATATTTCTATTATTTAACCTAGAATAAAAGCATTTCAAAGAAGATTGTCAGTAAGATCCAATACTTGATTGTGTTCATTTTTAATAGAGAAGGATAATATGTGGCATGAATTTGCATGTGATTCATAGATTAATTTTAGTTTTTCATATTGTGGTTCAGGATAAAACTAATAGTGAAGCCAAAACAAGACAAGCAATAAGCAGTGTTCAGAGTCAATGGACAGGACTCTCAATGTGGGCATGAACCAATATGTCTGGTGTGGCCACAGCATATCTGTCACCTGCATAATAAAATATCTCATTTTAGTGAAAGCATTTAACTTTCATATGAGTATTGTTTGAGAAGTGTTACTGAATGCAGTAATATTGTCTTGCTAATAATACTGCATTCTGATATACTCTTTGTTAATATGTCAATACTGCTGTACTGGTTAGTATAAATACATAGAAAGATAAAAATTCTCACATTAAAAAAAACTGCTACTTTTTTTTTTTTTTTTTGATGAGGGGGTGAAGTCTCGCTCTGTCTCCCAGGCTGGAGTGCAGTGGCACGATCTCGGCTCACTGCAACCTCCACCTCCCAGGTTCAAGCAATTCTCCTGCCTCAGCCTCCTGAGTAGCT
Organism: Papio anubis; assembly: GCF_008728515.1. Classification (NCBI taxonomy): domain Eukaryota; kingdom Metazoa; phylum Chordata; class Mammalia; order Primates; family Cercopithecidae; genus Papio; species Papio anubis. Next base: position 43,786,302 of record NC_044982.1, read on the forward strand.
GGGATTACAGGTGCACATCACCACGCCTGGCTAATTTTTGTATTTTTAGTAGAGACAGGGTTTCACCATATTGGCCAGGCTGGTCTCAAACTCCTGACCTCAGGTGATCTGCCCACCTCAGCTTCTTGAAATACTGGGATTACAGGCGTGAGCCACAGGGCCCGCTACTACTTTTTCACTTTTGTGTTTTAAGTTATTTTTTAAAAGATGTTAATACTTTTATATTAGAAGTTACAAAAAATATTGACAAGCTTACCATCAAATGTGTACTAAATATATATACTAAGAATACTAGTTAATCAAAAAAAGGAAGGGAAGGAGAAAAAGAAAATACAAAATTGAATATTTTCATATAGAACTGGAAAAATCTGAGACTTGTTTGATAGGAGGTAGAGAATGTGGTTTTTTTTTGTTGTTGTTATTAGGGCTGAAAACTAACAAAAGATTACTATGCAGCCAATTCCAAAAATGCAAAAAAATAGAATGCAAACTGAATTTTGAAAAAGAAAAAAATCACTAAGATCGAACAATGTTAATACAGGCTAAAATTATATAATTGAGTGGGTTTCCCTTTTAAATACCATGTCTTATGTTATATCGGTGGGTATAAACCCTCTTATGGTTTCAGATTGAGTGGTCATGGCCAGAGAAGTATTGTCTTTTCACTCCACGACTCTGCTTATTTTGTCACTGGTGTAATTAAAGCTTCTAAGCAAATGGCTCTAGAGTTCTAATACCTTTGCTGTTGTCATGGAGTGGAGCCCACTGGATGTTGATAAAAGTGATGTCAAACTGACATACTTTAGTTGTGGTCTCAAAGAAGTGCTTCCATTGTGGCTTCAGAGACTCATCTTCCTTTAGCTCCATAGTTTCTAGTTTAGACTCTTTTTTGAGGCAGAGGCTTGCTCTGTCACCCAGGCTGGAGTGCAGTGGTGCAATCTCAGCTCACTGTAAGCTCTGCTTCCCGGGTTCATGCCATTCTCCTGCCTCAGCCTCCCGAGTAGCTGGGACTACAGGCTCCCGCCACCACACCTGGCTAATTTTTTGTGTTTTTTAACAGAGACGGGGTTTCACCGTTTTAGCCAATATGGTCTTGGTCTCCTGACCTTGTAATCTGCCTGCCTCGGCCTCCCAAAGTTCTGGGATTACAGGCGTAAGCCACCATGCCTGGCCTAGACTCATTTTTATTAAACATCTCTATGCACAGGTTAATCTGGGACCTCTTGCCAATATTTCTTTAACCCTTGTATTAGTCTGCTTGGCTTACTATCACAAAATACCATAGACTGAGTAGTTTCAACAACAGAAATTTATTTTCTCACAGTTCTGGAGGTTAGAAGTCCAAAATCAAAGAGCAGTAGGGATGGTGTCTGGGGACGTCTCTCTCCTTGGGTTGCCACTGGCCACCTTCTCACCGTGTGCTCACACGGCATCCCTGCAGTGCCTGTGTTTGTAGAGAGTGAGAGAGCTCTCCAGTCTCTTCTTATAAAGACCCAAGTCCTATCGGATCAGAGCCTCATCATTATGACCTCATGTAACCTTGATGACTTTTTCAGAAGCCTTGTCTCCAAATGCAGCTCTACTAGATGTTAAGGCTTCCCCATATGAATTTGCGGGTGGGAGACATAAATCTTCAGTCTATAACAATGAAGTTTTATATTTAAGTGAAATATGAAGAAATGACTTTCAAAATATGTTAAAATCAAAACTTACAGCTGGAGTGTAACATTCCTGGGGCTGGATGTGCGGCAGCAGCAGCAGCATTCAGTGTTGATTTTTATAACTTTGGGGCAGTGCGTAATTATCAATACCAGCAAAATGTTCTCGCCCTCCTACAGTGATTTAAGAAGGATTGCTATTTAAACTTAGACAAATGTCCCCAGGCATGATCAGTTCAAATTGTCAAATGGAAAAACAGAACATAGAGGTACATGTAGATTCCCTTTCACCCTAAAAAGCCACTGTCCTTTTCTACAGATGGCACTGTTCTTGAGTAGAGATCAACTGAAGCCAGCTGGCAATGTTATGGAGAAGCATAGTCGCAATCCTGTATTTTGATGTTCCAGTGGTAAGAAATAGTGGTTTGGGTTCACTCTGGCATTAGCACAGGCTCAGAACTCAATAATGCTTTTCTTTCCAGAAAACGTTCTTATTATGGTGAATAATAAGCAGCAGCAGCACAGAATGTCATTTTTTTCTGTGAACAATGAAGCGTGTCAGTGGCAATGATCTTTTGTGGATGAAAAACGTACTGGAATTGGATATCAAACAGGACTACGTATTTGCTTGGTGTACATGTGTCACAGATTGCATGTATTTCAGTAGCAATACGGGTATCTTTGAAGAAATGCTCTATGAATGGCAATGGGTATTCCAACTACTTTGTTTTCTTCACCCACCCTCCCCACAATGGTATATTAGCTAAACAAAATAGTAGAACCCATTTGTTCAACAAATCCATCAATTCTTGATCCTGTGGAAAAGACATTACGAAAATATTGTCCATACTTGGAACAAAAGATAATATGGTTTCCACAAAACTCTCAAATAGTATGTAGTATCTATGTTTACTTCTCTCATAACACTGATTATGGTACTTTGGTTTCTTATTTACATCTCTATTTTTCAACTGAACAATGAGCTCCATACAGTAGGTATTTTCTGTAATATTTTATTGTCAATGGCCAGAATAGAGTCTGCTATATAATTAAATGAATGACTGAAATGTTAATCTGTCATGCTGCCCAGCAGTTTTTGTCATCACTGACCAGAATAATCACCATTATCTAAAACACACAATATCTTTGATAACTTTGGCAATAAGCCCTATGTAATAGGATTATGAAAATTACCATTATTAATTGGTGTTAAATCACGATTAGAGTTAACTCGCAGCTGCTGTTTCTAACCATTTGTGTCTGCAAATTCTGCACAGTCCTGTAGCAGCTTGTCTAGTGCATTCAGAGTAGTGCAGCAATTTTGATATCACTGTAGAGTGAATTGAGATCACCCGATGCCAGGGGCTGTGATTGTCAAGGTAGTGCCTTATTCCCATTCTGACGGACTTTGAAGAGAAAACGATTGCTCTGAAAACCCTGCGTGCCACATTTGAATCTGAGCAGAGTCTACTTATAACTCTCATTACCTCAATTGATCATCAGGACTGCAGATTCACTCTGACCCACTGGCTCTGCTGGCAATAGCTCTGCTTACATGTTATGGTTTGTAGAAATTTCACTTCCAAAATGACGTTGCTTGTCACTTCGCAGTTTACACACCACAGGCGTGATGGCGTTTGAGTTTGAAATCAACACTGTAAGACAAGTGAGTTAAGGGAGGTAAGGTGATTCGCTCATGGCCATACAGGTGATAACTGTTCTGAGCCTGCAACCTCCGTTTTTCAACTCCACGCTGGCTCACATTCCACTGATGGGGGTAGAAAGAGGCAGACCTTCAACAATTTCTGAAGTTTGTCATGTGCATTTAGATGAAGCAGAGACCTAATTATGGAGTCTTTTAAGCCCTTAAGCTGCTTCTATTTAGGGCTCTCTGTTGGTCTGCTTCCAGACGGAATAAAAACTTTTCCACATTTAGTCACCAGGACAGAGGTTCACAGATCTCTTGCTCTTGAATATGCCTCCAAAGCAGTTATTTAAGGACAGTTTCACAAGATTCAAAGTTGGGGCTGGATTCAGTAATTTACCAACATTTTGAACCATAGATTATACTGCCTGGTTTCTTGCCAGCTCTTCTTTTTAAAACCAGAGCTTATTTTTATTGCAAGAAAATACATATTTTAGTAGTAAACAAGAAGAAAATAAATAAGCCTTTAATAGATAGAAAAGTATTTAAGCAACGTAATGTAAAAAGACATTTTACAAATTATTTTTCTTGCAAATGTCTATTCAACAATCTATTTGAGACATTTGTTTTTATTTTAGGTCTGAGTCCTGCCTCACCATAATGTATCTCTAGAGGCATCTTAGCTGGACGCTAGACTGTTTGTTTCTAAAATGTCTACTACTTATGAATTCTCAGCAATTAATATTTGATATGATTAATAAAAGATGTGCTCTATCACATCATTTTCATTTAAAGGAAAATACTCTTTTTGAATTAGAAAGCAAGGGTTCTTATTAATGTTAAGACTGAAATGTGTGTATTATTTTCTTCCTTAATGCCTTTTGGCATTGATTTAAACTTAGAATACATGCAAATTTTCTTATCCTAACTACTTAGGTCTTGTTTTACTTTTTCTTTGTTTTTACTTTTTTAAAAAATTTGTATAAATTTAAGGGGTTTGAGTGCAGTTTTGTTACATGAGTATATGGCTGAGTGGTAAAGTCTGGGTTTTTAGTGTAACCATGACCTGAGTAATATACATTGTGATAATTAAGTAATTTCTCATCCCTCACCCCCCTCCTACCCTGGCACCCTCCCAAGTCTCTAACGTCTATCATGCCACACTCTAGGTTCATGTACACACATTACTTAGCTACGAGTTATAAGTGAGAACCTGTGGTATTTGACTTTCTGTTTCTGCATTGTTTCACTTAGGATAATGGCCTTCGGTTCCATCTGTGTTGCTGCAAAAGACATTATTTTATTCTTTATAATGGTTGAATGGTATTCCATTGTGTGTATACATATCATATTTTGTTTTTCTTATTGTCTTTTATTTTAGGTGCGGGGGTACATGTACAGGTTTGTTACATGGGAAAATTGCATGTAATGGGACTTTGGTGTACAGATTATTATGTTACCCAGGTAATAAACATAGTACATGACAGCTAGTTTTACAATCCTCCTCCTCCATCCTCCAGTAGGTTCTGGTGTCTATTGTTCCCTTCTTATTGTCCACGTGTACTCACAATATTGAGTTCCTACTTATAAGTGAAAATATACAGTATTTGATTTTCTGTTTCTGCATTAATTCACTTAGGGTAATAGCCTCCAGCTGCATCTGCATTACTGCAAAGAACATGACTTTTTTTTTTGTGGCTGTGTAGTATTCTAATGTGTGTATATACCACATTTTCCTTATCTAGTCTACCACTGATAAGCATTTAGGTTGATTCCATGTCTTTGCTATTGTGAGTAGTGTTGCAGTGAAAATATGCATGTATGTGTCTTTATGGTAGAAAGATATCTATTCCTTTGGATATATACTTAATAACGGGATTGCTGGGTCAAATGGCAGTTCTGTTTTAAGTTTTTTGACAGATCTCCAAACTGCTTTCCACAATAGGTGAACTAATTTACATTCCTACCAACAACATATATGTGCTCCCTTTTCTCTGCAACCTCAACAGAATCTGTTGTTTTTTGACTTTTTAATAATAGCCATTCTGACTGGTGTGAGACGGTATCTCATTGTAGTTTTGATTTGCATTTCTGTAATGATGATTGATGTTGAGCATTTTTACATATGCTTGCTGGCTGCATGTATGTCTTCTTTTCAAAAGTGTCTGTTCATGTCCTTTGCTCATTTAAAAAATATTTGTATGTTTTTAATTTTTTGTGGGTACATAGTAGGTGTATGTATTTATGGGGTACATGAGACGTTTTGATAGAGACATGCAATGTGAAATAATCATACCATGGAGAATGGGGTATTCATCCCCTCAAGTATTTATCCTTTGTGTTATAAACAATCCAGTGACACTGTTTTAGTTATTTTTAAATGGACAATTAAGTTGTTATTGACTAGAGTCACCTTGTGCGATCAAATACTAGGTCTTATTTCTTTCTACTTTTTCGTACCCATTAACCATCCCCAAGAACCCCCACCCAGGCCCTACCACCCATCCCAGTCTCTGTTCACCATCCTTCTATTCCCAATAATCATGAGTTCAATTGTTTTGACTTTTTAGATCCCAGAAATAAATGAGAGCATGTCAAGTTTGTCTGGTTTACTTCACTTAACATAATGATCTCCAATTCCAACCATGGTTTTGCAAATGACAGGATCTCATTCTTTACCATGGCTGAATAGTACTCCGGTGTGCATACATACCACAGTTATATACCACAGTTTCTTTTTCCATTCATCTATTGATGAATGCTTAGGATGCTTCCAATTCTTAGCTATTGTAAACAGTGCTGCAAAAAACATAGGAGTGCAGACATCTCTTTGATATACTGATTTCCTTCCTTTTGGGTATATACCCAGCAGTGGGATTGCTGGATGATATGGTAGCTCTGTTTTTAGTTTTTTGAGGAACCTACAAATTTGTTATCCATAGTGGTTGTACTAATTTACATTCTCACCCACAGTGCTCAAGATGCTCCTTTTTTCCACATCCTTGTCAGCATTTGCTATTGCTTGTCTTTTGAATATAAGCCATTTTACCTGGGGTGATATCTCATTGTAGTTTTTATTTGCTCAAAGTGATATTGAGCACCTTTTCATATGTCTGATTTCCATTTGTCTATCTCATTTTGAAAAATATCTTTTCAAATATTTTGCCCATTTTTGATTGGATTATTAGATATTTCTTTGAGCTATCTAGAGTTATTTGAGCTCTTTATATATTCTGGTCATTAATTCCATGACAGATGAGTAGTTTGCAAATATTTTCTCCCATTCTGTGAGTTGTCTCTTTACTTTGTCAGTTGTATCCTTTGCTGTGCAGAAGCTTTTTGACTTGATGTGATCCCATTTGTTCATTTTTGCTTTGGTTGCCTGTGCTTGTGGGGTATTGCTCAAGAAATTTTTGCCCAGACCAATGCCCTGGAGATTTTACCCAGTATTTTCTTGTACTATTTTCATAGTTTGAGGTCTTAAATTTTTATTTTTTTTTAATTTTTTTTTATTTTTTTTGTTTTGAGACGGAGTCTTGCGCTGTGTCACCCAGGCTGGAGTGCAGTGGCGCGAGCTCGGCTCACTGCAAGCTCCGCCTCCCAGGTTCACGCCATTCTCCTGCCTCAGCCTCCGAGTAGCTGGGACTACAGGCGCCCGCCACCACGCCCGGCTAGTTTTTTTTTGTATTTTTAGTAGAGACGGGGTTTCACCATGTTAGCCAGGATGGTCTCGATCTCCTGACCTCGTGATCCACCCGCCTCGGCCTCCCAAAGTGCTGGGATTACAGGCTTGAGCCACCGCGCCCGGCCGGTCTTAAATTTTCTTTGCCCATTTTTTAATGGGGTTGTTTGTTTTTTGGTTGTTAATTTGTGTAAGTTCCTTTTAGATTCTGGATATTAGTCTTTCGTCAGATTCATAGTTTTTAAAACTTTTCTCTCATTATGTACATTGTCTGTTTACTCTGTTGATAGTTTCTTTTGTTGTGCTGAGACTCTTTAGTTTAATCAGGTCCCATTGGTCAATTTTTGCTTTTATTGCAATTGCTTTTGGAGTCTTCATCATGAAATCTTTGCCAGGACCTGTGTCCAGAATGGTGTTTCCTAGGTTTTCATCTAGGGATTTTATAGTTTTAGGGTTTACATTTAATTCTTTAATCCACCTTGAGTTGATTTTTGCACATGATAAAAGGCGGGGGTCCAGTTTTCATCTGCATATGGCTAACGAGTTATCTCAGCACTGTTTATTGAATAGGGAGTCCTTTCCCTATTGCTTGTTTTTGTCAACTTTCTCAAAGTTCAGATGGTTGTACGTGTGTGGATTTATAACTGGGTTATCTAACTTGTTCTGTTGGTCTATGTGTCCATTTTTGTACCAATACAGTGCTGCTTTGATTATTGTAGCCTCATAGTATAGTTTCAAGTCAGGTAGTGCAATTCCTCCAGCTTTATTCTTTTTGCTTAGAATTATTTTGGCTATTTAGCCTCTTTTTTTGGTTCCATATAAATTTTAGAATAGTTTTTTCTAATTCTATGAAAAATGTCATTGGAAGTTTGATGGAAATAGCATTGAATCTATAAATCCCCTTGGACAGTATAGTTAACAATATTGATTTTTCCTATCCGTGAATGTAGAATGTTTTTCCATTTGCTTGTATGATTTCTGATTTCTTTCAACAGTGTTTTGTAATACTTGCTGTTGAGGTCTTTCGCCTCCCTGGTTAGCTGTATTTCTGGGTACTTTATTTGTTTGTGTGTGCCTATTGTCAGTGGGATTGCATTCTTGATTTGGCTCTCAGGTTGGACATTGTTGGTATATAGAAATGCTACTGGTTTTTTTTACATTGATTCTGTATCCCAAAACTTTGCTGAAGTGGTTGATCAGTTTTAGGAGAGTTTGGGCAGATATTATAGCGTTTCTAAGTATAAAATCATATAATCTATGAAGAGAGATAGTTTGACTTCCTCTCCCTGTTTGGATGCCTTTTATTTATTTCTTTTGCCTGATTGCTCTGGCTAGAACTTCCAGTGCTATGATGAATAGGAGTGGTGAGAGTAGGCATCCTTGTCTTGTTCTGGTTCTCAAGCCAAATGCTTCTAGATTTTGCCTATTCAGTATGACGTTGGCTGTGGGTTTGTCATAAGTGGCTCTTATTATTTTGGGGTATTTTCCTTCAGTGTCTGGTTTGTTGAGGGTTTTTAACATGAAAATATGTTCAATTTTATCTGAAGTCTTTTCTGTGTCTATTGAGATGGTCATGTAGTTTTTATTTTTAGTTCTGCTTATGTAATGAATCACACTTATTGATTTGCATGTGTTTAAACAATCTTGCATCCCAGGAACGAAGGCTTGATTATGATGGATTAGCTTTTTGATGTGCTGCTGGTTTTGGTTTGCTAGTATTTTGTTGAGGATTATTGCATCTCTGTTCATCAGGAATGTTGGCCTGAAGTTTTCATTATTTGTTCTGTTTCTGCCAAGTTTTGGTATCAGAATGATGCTAACCTCATAGAATGAGTTAGGGAGGAGTTCCTCCCCCTCAGTTTTTTGGAATTGTGTTGGTACCAGCTTTTCTTTATATGTCTGGTAGAATTTGGGTATGAATCTCTCTGGTCCAGTGCTGCTGTTTATTGGTGGGCTTTTTATTACTTATTCAATTTTGAACTTGTTATTGGTCTGTTCAGTGTTTCAGTGTATTCCTGGTTTAATTTTGGGAGGTTGCATGTTTCTCGAAATTTATCAATTTCTTCTAAATTTTCTAGTTTGTATGCATGAAAGTGTTTGTAATAGCCTATGAGTGTTTTTTTTTATACTGTGGGGTCAATGTTAATGTCTCCTTTGTTACTTCTGATGTGTTTATTTGAAACTTCCCTGCACTTTTTTTGTTAGAATAGCTAGAGATCTGTTAGTCTTATTTATTCTTTCAAAGGAAAAGCTTTTGGTTTGTTGATCTTTCATGCTTTTTCATGTTTCAATTTTGTTCAGTTCAGCTCTGATTTTGGTTATTTCTTTTCTTCTGCTAGCTTTGCAGTTGGTTTGTCGTTCTTGTTTTTCTAGTTCCTCTAGGTGTGATATTACATTGTTAATTTGAGATCTTTCCAACTTTCTGATGTGGGCATTTAGCACTATAGTCTTTTCTTTTAACACTGCCTTAGCTGTGAGTTTCTGGTATATTGTCTCTGTTTTTATTACTTTCAAAGAATTTCTTGATTTCTGCCTTAATTTCATTGTTTACCCAGAAGTTATTCAGGAGCAGGTTGTTTAATTTCCATGTAATTGTATGATTTTTAGAGAGCACCTTAGTATTAATTTCTATTTTTATTGTGCTGTGGTCTGAAAGTGTGGTTGATATGTTTTCAGTTTTTTTGAATTTGTTGAGAATTGTTTCATGGCCGAGTGTGTGGTCAGTTTTAGAGTATGTGTTATGTGCAGATGAGGAGAATTGTGTATTCTGTTGTTGTTGGGTGGAGTGTTCTATAGATGCCTTTTAGGTCCATTGGGTCAAATGTTGAATTTAGATCCCAAATATCTGTGTTCGTTTTCCGCCTCAATGATCTGTCTAATACCTTCAGTGGGGTGTTGAAGTCTCCCATTATTGTAGGGTGGTTATCTAAGTCTCTTTGCACTGCTGAAAGAACTTGTTCTATGAATTTGAGTGCTTTAGTGTTGGGTATGTGCGTATTTAGGATAGTTATGTCTTCTTGTTGATTTGAAGCTTTTATAATTATGTAATGCCCTTCTTTTTCTTTTTCATTATTTTTGGTTTAAAGTCTGTTTATTTTCTTTCTGAAATGAGAATGGCAACCTCTGTGTTTTTTTGTTTGTTTGTTTTCTATTTGCTTGTTAGATTTTTCTCCGTCCCTTTACTTTGAGCCTGTGGGTGTCACTGCATATGGAATGGGTCTCTTGAAGACAGCATACTGTGGGTGAGGTGATGATGGCAAGGTTTGTGCATATGCACACCGTTGGTAGCATGGTAAGGTTTGCACATGCATGCACCAACGAAGTGGTGGGGCGAGGTTGTGGTGGAGTGTACACTGGCAAAGCTGTGTGGGGAGGCTGCTGTGGGGTGCCTGTTGGTGAGGGCTTGTCTGCTGAAACTCTCCATTTGTTAAGCAGGGTCTGCTGGTGAAGGAGCTCTGGCAACAGTTGCTGGGAAATGCCCCATTTGGGCATGCAAGGCTATGCTGCAAGTGGACATGGGCTTGCAGGGACCACACGGGAGGCTAGAAGACAGGGTTCACTGCAGATCAGACTGCAAGACAGACTTGCTCTGTCCAGGTATGACAGTCAGCAAAGACCAAAGCCACCAAGAAGAGTATGGAGAGCCTTGGGAAATGGGTATCCCCAGCCATTCTCTGACCTTCCTAAGCCAAACTCTCTGGGCTCTGCACAGGCTAGTGCTCTGTCCCTGCCACCTCTCCAAGCAGCAATCTCTGTCAGCTGAATATCCATGGGTTGTGGGGTCTCCTGAAGCTAGGATTCTGGAGGTCCATGGCCAGAATGGGCCACCCCACACCTATTTAACTCACCTCTTCCCCAGGAGCTGCTAGGGTCCAAGAATGAATACTAGTGCTTGGCAGTCCCATGCAGGATTTCCAGCTTGCTCTCCCTTCACCCCAGGGTCTGCATCTTCCCTCCATCCATTCTCAATGCCATCCTTCGAAAGGTCTGCTCAGAGTATGCCAGTCTTGTTGGTGCTCTAGCATCTTGGTGGGAGATGCTTTTCCTGGCTACATCTAGTCTGCCATTTTGGGTCTTCCTATACCACATTTTATGGCTCATTTTTTCTTCTGTCTTCTAGAATAAAAGTAAATAATTTTTTTTTTTTTTTTTTGAGACGGAGTCTCACTTTGTCGCCCAGGCTGGAGTGCAGAGGCACAATCTCTGCTTACTGCAAGCTCCACCCCCTGGGTTCATGCCATTCTCCTGCCTCAGCCTCCTGAGTTGCTGGGACTACAGGCACCTGCCACCACGCCCGGCTAATTATTTTTTGTATTTTTAGTAGAGACAGGGTTTCACAGTGTTCACCAAGATGGTCTCGATCTCCTGACCTCGTGATCTGCCTGCCTTGGCCTCCCAAAGTGCTGGAATTACAGGCGTGAGCCACTGTGCTGACCAAAACTAAATAATTTTTCTCTGCAGTTGAATATATAATATAATGATGTACAATATTAAGTTTGAATCTTTTTATAGACTTGTATTATAATGTATTTTTAGCCAGAGTTCTTTTGGGAGTTCTTCCCTCCCCAACCCCCAAGGCAACATCTAAATTTGATCATATAGTTTGTCGTTTTAGGGATTTGTTCCCTTCACTTTTTGAACAGAATCTATTGTCTCAGCTTTTTCTGTTTTCTGAGGTGTCTGAAAAAATATAGAAGCTCAACAGACATGTATTTGAAAAGCTTCCATGCTGATTCTGAGCTGTAGCTTTGGAACACATTACAATGGACCATAATCTTTTCTTCTTTTTTTTGAGACAGAGTCTCATTCTGTCACCCAGGTTGAAGTGCAGTGGTGTGATCTTGGCTCATTGCAACCTCCACCTCCCAGGTTCAAGTGATTCTCCTGCCTCAGCCTCCAGAGTAGCTGGGATTACAAGTGCTCACCATCACACCCAGCTAATTTTTGTAATTTTGGTAGAGACAGGGTTTCCGCATTTGGCCAGGCTGGTCAAACTCCTGACCTCAGGTGATCTGCCTGCCTTGGCCTCCCAAAGGGCTGGGATTACAGGTGTGAGCCACCCTGCCCAGCAGACCATAATCTTTTGAGGAGCATTTGGTTATTCAAAGGAGGGATTTCAAGGTGTTTATGGTGAATTCAGCCTGTGAAAAAAATAAAATAAATGTTGTAATAATACATATGAATGTCTATATGACAGAAAGGACTTTAAAGCATTATATACATTTTGCATATGAGAAAATAGCTACTCTGTAGTTAGACTGAATTCTTAATACTTAACTATTCTCACCAAAATAACATCAGCCTTGCTGCAATGTCTTTTTTATTCCCCAGCTGGGAGGTGCATTTCATAGATTTTGCCTTCCAGTCAGGTGATCTTTTTCTAAAGGAATCAAATCAAGCAATTCTACTAAATAGCCAGAGACACTCAGATGACCCAACAAGGTGATAGTAATTTCTCTTGGAAAAAGTCATTCATTTTCTGTGTCTTCTCTCTGAATCAGGTTGCACTTGATTCATCCAACACTTTTAGAAGTTGACATTTGATTTCTCTTGGGTATGTTCTGTGTTCACACTTTTGTCCTCTAGAGAGTGACGTCATCTGTAGAAGTTCAGAGATGCAGTCCCTTAGGAAACTCTCAATCTGGAATGGAAGCTGCAAGTAAAAGCTAAAATTGCTAATTCTGCATGTAAGAAGAGGCCAATTTCCCCTAATGACAGCATACAGAGGTAATACAGAGCATTGGACCCTGACCAGGAATTTGCTTCCTTTTTTAACTGGTACCTTGGCAACTGTGTTAGGTATAATTATGGACTGTATTATAACTTAGAGCATTATGTGGGTAATACGTAACACAGGTCCTTTGAAAGTTAGTTTCCCATGATAGGAAGTTATGTACTCCTTCTCATGTGAAAAAAAGAGTGTTTCCTAGTGCTCAGAATTCAGAAACTAGGATGTCAAATGACCTACTTGGCCATTGTAGAGTGTAATAGTACATAGCAGAGAGTCTCCTGTGCCAGCAAAGGTGAGCAGGAGAAATCAGATCCAGCCTCCTGGATTTATAACTCCACAAAATGAGGCTGACTGGCAGCTTTTAAATAGCAATATTTCTGTACCTGAGAGTCACCAAGTGGCTTGTTATTGAAATCACACTCTGGGAAGACTTTCCCTGTAAGCTGTTGGGAGTGGGGATGCAGGTGGGGAGAAAAGTACCTGGCATGGGCCTATCCCCGCCATTCAGGTGAAGCTGGCTTCTTCAAAGTGTTTGTAAAAAAAAGTCACAAAATGGATATTTGCTCTGGTGAAAAAACTATGAAAGTAGATTTGGATTTGGTAATTTTGCAAAGCTGAAAAATCTCTGTTGTTGGGTTCCTAAGTCATTCTAGCATTGGCTTGCTCCTTTAAAGAGCTCTTTTAAATTTTGAACCAGCAATTTTATGGAGGTTGATAACAGTGGTGATGATCAGATAATATTGAAAGAGAGAGAGAAAGAAAGGACTATAAAAGTTCAAAAATTCAATCAGGACAAGTTTGTCAGCAGAAAAGACTTAAACAAATGTAATTATTAAAAAGTATACCCTATGCCTGGAGGGTAAACCAGCTTTATGATATCAAATGGAATATAAAGGATTTGAATTTTCAACTTTTGAGCAAATGTTATAAGACAAATGTGCTAATACACTACAGGCACAGGCACCTCGATATTTTCCATAATCAAATAGCCATACCCCAGAAATAAATTCATAATTGATGCCACAGGATTTCAAATTATCTAAGCATTCTCTCATTTTCTTCAAAGCCACTTCAGAAAAATATGCCTAATTTAGAAAACTGCTACTCTAATCTGGATTTCAGACAGTAGGACTATTCAATCCTTAGGTGTACTTCAGCTCGTCAAAAACACAGCTGACTAATTTTGATGAAAGAAGGTCAGAGATAGATTTAATATCTTACCAAAATAAGTCAAACTAATACAAGTGACCAGGACTACAATAAAGACAAAACATAGCCATCCATATAGCAACAAAAGTCATTGTTTTAAATGAGGATCAAGAGCAAAGGTATTCCTTTATTGAGTTATGAAGACTTTTGTTTTCAGAACTAAAAATTTGAGATCATGTCTTTGAAATACAGGACAATAAAATCATCAGGATTTAAACAAATGGAAGAGAACTTGGGAAAAGCATTTGTTATAAGGAAAAATGTCTGTGTGCCTTGAATTGCTAGCATATAAAATAAACCAAACATCTTATCCTATGTCTAGCTCCCTCCTTGAGGAGTGTCTTCCACCTACACCCTCCGTTATCCTCCTCATGTGTTCCAGCTCCACATGACTCTCCTTTTTCCATACTAACGTACAACCAATTGCCCTACAACCAATTGCTGTAACATTTGGTTGGTATTTACTGTATGTTGCTTTGTAGGGTCATGTTGTGCTGAACAGATGATGTATCCCCAAGCACTGACAGTTACGCTCTTAAAGAGACATCTATTATCCCATATATCCAACTGCTCTTTCTACACCAGCACTTCAGTGACGTTTTCTGATTAAATGCATAATGATATTACAGAGTTCTTAATTTAAAGCAGTGTGAACTGCTTCCCTTTCTGGTGGTAGAAATTGATATCCATGGGAAGTAAGTACTGAGAGGGGAGTAGCAGGAAAAGGGAAAAGAGGAATTTGATTTATTTTTTAAAATTCTACAAATCACTGGGATAATTTTGGATGGTTCTTTTTTTAAAAGAATTTTATTTTTAACTTCTGTGGGTATATAGTAGGTATATGTATTATGGGGTTTATGGGATATTTTGGTACAGGCGTACGACGTATAATAATCACATCAGGGTAAGTGGGGTATCTATCTACTCAAGCATTTATCCTTTCTATTATAAGCAATCCAGTCATACTTGCAGTTATTTTAAAATGTGCAATTAAATTATTACTGACTATAGTCACCCTGTTGTGCTATCAAATACTAGGTCTCGTTAACTATTGTAACTTTTTTTTTTTTTGAGATGGAATCTCGCTCTGTCACCAGGCTGGAGTGTGGTGGCACAATCTTGGCTTACTGAAACCTCTGCCTCCCAGGTTCAAGCAATTCTACTGCCTCAGCCTCCTGAGTAGCTGGGATTACAGGTGCATGCCACCACACCCAGCTAATTTTTGTGTTTTAATAGAGACGGGGTTTTGCCATTTTGGCGAAGCTGGTCTTGCACTCCTGACCTCAAGTGATCCACCCACCACAGCCTCCCAAAGTGCTGGGATTATAGACATGAGCCACCACACTCGGCTGTAACTATTTTTTTGTAACCATTAACCATCTTCACTTTCCTCTCATCCACCCACTACCCATTCCAGCATCTGGTAACCATCATTCTACTCTCTATCTCCGTGAGTTCAGTTGTTTTAACTCTCAGCTCCCACAAGTAAGTGACAACATGCTTGTCTTTCTATGACTGGCTTATTTTACTTAACATAATGACTTCCACTTCCATCCATGTTGTTTCAAATGACTGGATCTCATTATTTTGTTTTTGACTAAATAGTACTACATTGTGTATATATGCCACATTTTCTTTATCTATATTCGGCTGTTGATGGACGCTTAGGTTGCTACCAAATTTTGCCTATTGTAAACAGTGCTGCAACAAACATGGGAGTGCAGATATCTCTTCTATATACTAATTTCCTTTCTTTTGGGTATATACCCAGCAGTGGAGGTGTTGGATCATATGGTAGCTCTATTTTTAGTTTTTTGAGGAGCCTCCAAACTGTTCTCTGTAGTGTTGTACTAATTTACTTTCCAACCAACAGTGTACAAGGGTTCCCTTTTCTCCACACCCTCGCCAGTGTTTGTTATTGCCTGTCTTTTGGATAAAAGCCATTTAAAATGGGGTGATAGGATGTCGCATTGTAGCTTTGATGTGAATTTCTCTGGTTGAGCAGCTTTTAATACACCTGTTTGCCATTTGTATGTCTTCTTTTGAGAAATATCTACTCAGTGCTTTTGCCCATTTTTAAATCAAATTATTAGACTTTTTTCTGTGGGGTTATTTGAGCTCCTTATATATTCTGGTTATTAATCCCTTGTTATATGTGTAATTTGCAAATATTTTCTCCAATTCTGTGGGTTGTCTCTTCACTTTGTTGATTGTTTCCCTTGCTGTGAAGATGGTTTTTAACTTGATGTGATCTATTTGTCCAGTTTTGCTTTGGTTGCCTGTGCTTATGTAGTATTACTGAAGAAATCTGCCCAGTCCAAGGTTCTGGAGAATTTCCACAATGTTTTCTTTTAGTAGATTCATAAGTTGAGGACATAGATTTAAGTCTTTAATCCATTTTGATTTAATTTTTATATATGGTGAGAGATAGGGGTCTAGTTTCATTCTTTGGGATATGGATATCCAGTTTTCCCAGCACAATTTATTGAAGAGACTGTCTTTTCCTCAGTGTATGTTTTTGACAACTTTGTAAAAAATGAGCTCACTGTAGATGTATGGATGTGTTACTGCATTCTCTATTCTGTTCCATTGTTCTATGTATTTGCTTTTATGCTAGTACCATACTGTTTTAGTTACAGTAGCTCTGTAATATAATTTGAAGTCAGTTAATATGATTCCTCCAGTTTTCTTCCTTTTGCTTAGGACAGCTTTGGTTTTTCTATGTCTTTTGTGGTTCCATGTGAATTTTAGTATTTTTTTTCTATTTCTTTGAAGAATGTTTTTGCTATTTTGTTAGGCATTGTGTTGAATCCATAGATGGCTTTGAGTAGTATGGACATTTTAACAATATTGATTCTTCCAATCCATGAACATGGGATATCTTTCCACTTTTCTCTGTCCTCTATAGTTTCTTTCACTGATGTTTTATAGTCTTCATCATAGCAATCTTATACTTCTCTACTTAATTCTTAGGTATTTTATTTTATTTGTAGTTATCATAAATAGTATTACTTTCTTAATTTCTTTTTCAGATTGTTTGCTACTGGCATGTAAAAATACTACTGATTTTTACATGTTGACTTTGTATCTTAGAACTTTACTGAATTTGTTTTTCAGTTCTAATAGTTTTTTGGTGGAGTCTAGGTTTTTTTTTTTTTTTTTTTTTTTTTCTTAGAGGAAAGGCTTTCAGTTTTTCCCCATTTAGTATAGTATTAGCTGTGGGTCTATAATATATGGTTTTTATTATGTTGATATGTATTCCTTCTATGCCCAGTTTTTTGAGGGTTGTTGTCATGAAAGGATGTTGAATTTTATCAAATGCATTTTCAGCATCAATTGAAATGATCATGTAATTATTTTTCCTTCATTTTGTTGGTATGATTTATCATACCAATTGATTTGCAAGTGTTGAACCATCCTCAGATCCCTGGGATAAATCCCACTTGGTCATGATGAATGGACTTTTAAATATGTTGTTGAATTATTCTTGCTAGTATTTTGCTGAAGGTTTTTACATCAGTGTTCATCAGAGATATTGTCCTGTAGTTTGCTCACTTGTTTCCTTCCTTCCTTTTTCTTTTTTCAATGCATCTTTGTTTGGTTTTGGTATCAGAGTGATAATACTGTCCTCATAGAATGAGTTTGGAAGGATTCCTTCTGCCTCTATTTTTTTTTTTTTTTTTTTTTTGAGACGGAGTCTCACTCTGTCGCCCAGGCTGGAGTGCAGTGGCTGGATCTCAGCTCACTGCAAGCTCCGCCTCCCTCCCAGGTTTACGCCATTCTCCTGCCTCAGCCTCCCGAGTAGCTGGGACTACAGGCGCCCACCACCTCGCCCGGCTAGTTTTTTGTATTTTTTAGTAGAGACGCGGTTTCACTGGGTTAGCCAGGATGGTCTCGATCTGCTGACCTCGTGATCCACCCGTCTCGGCCTCCCAAAGTGCTGGGATTACAGGCTTGAGCCACCACACCCGGCCCTGCCTCTATTTTTAAGAATAGTTTGAATAGGATTGGTATTAGTTCTTAAAATGTTTAATAAAATTCAACCATGAAGCCATTGTGTCCCAGCTGTTTTTTGCTGGGAGACTTTTTAATTACTGCTTCTATCTAGTTACTTCTTGTTGGTCTATCAAGTTTTGGATTTATTTATGGTTCAATATATTTGCAGACTGTATGTATCTAGAAATTTATCTATTTCTTCTAGGTTTTCCAGTTTATTCGTATCTTGTTGTTCATAGTAGCCTCTAATGATTCTTTGAATTTCTGTGCATTGGTTATAATTTATCCTTTTTCATCTCCGATTTTATTTATTTGGGTCTTCTCTCTTTTTTATATTTGTCAATTGTGTTTATCATTGTAAATAGCCAACTTTTCATTTCATTGATTTGTTGTATTGTTTTGTTTGTTTCAATTTTATTTATTTCTGCTATGATGTTTATTATTCTTTTCATCTACTAAATTTTGGTTTGGTTTTCTCTTGCTTTTCTAGTTCTTCAGTATGCATCATTAGGTTGTTTATGGGAAGTTTGCCTTCTTTTTTGATGTAGTCACTTATAAACCTTCTTTGTCTCTTTATATAGTTTTCGTCTTGAAGCCTATTTTGTCTAAGTATAGCTATTTCTATTTTATTTTATTTTACTTTATTTTATTTTTAGAGACAGATTCTTGCTTTGTCACCCAGGCTGGAGTGCAGTGGAGCAATTTCCGCTCACTGCAACCTCTGCCTCCTGGGTTCAAGCGATTTTCCCACTTTGGCCTCCCGAGTAGCTGGTACTACAGCCGCACACCCCCATGCTCAGCTATTTTTTTTGTATTTTTAGTAGAGATGGGATTTTGCCATGCTGGCCAGGCTGGTCATGAACTCCTGACCTCACGTGATCTGCCCACCTCAGCCTCCAAAAGTTCTAGGATTATAGGCATGAGCCAGCAGTCCTGGCTCTATTTTTTAAAAATTTCCATTTTTATGGAATTATCATTTTCTACCCCTTATTTTTATTCTGTTTGTGTCTTTATAGGTGAAGTATGTTTCTTATAGGCAACAGATCAGGGATCTTGTTTTTTTTTTTTTTTTTTTTTTTTAATCCATTCAGCCACTCTGTGTCTTCTGACTGGAGAGTTTATTCCATGTACATTTAATGTTGTATTGATAAGTAAGGACTTACTCCTGCCATTTTGTTATGTGTTTTCTGGTTTGTCTTCCTTCTTTATTTCCTTCCTGTCTTTCTTTTAGTACAGGTTATTTTTTTTTGATGGTATATTTTAATTTCTTGCTTTTTACTTGTTGTGTATCTGCTGAATGTTTTTAGATTTGGGGTTACCATGAGGCTTCAAATAATATATTATAACTGATTATTTTAAACTAATGTCAAATTAATACTGATGGCAAACAAACAAACAGATAAGCCAAAAGAGAACTAATAAAAACTCTGTACTTTAACTGCATCTCTGTGCTTTTCAACTTTTTGTTGTTTCTGTTTTATATATTATTGTACTGTGTATGTCTTGAAAAGTTGTTGTAGTTTTTTTTTAGAATGTTTAATGCTTTCATCTTTTTAAGATACGAATAGTTTACACAGCACAATTGCAATGTTATTATATTCTATATTTTTCTGTGTACTTACTATTACTAGTAAGTTTTGTACCTTCAGGTGATTATTTATTGCTCATTAATGCCCCATTCTTTCAGATTGAAGAACTACCTTCAGCATTTCTTGTAGGACAGATATGGTATTTATGAAAACCTTCAGCTTCTGTTGTCTAGGAAAGTCTTTATCTTTCCTGTATATTTGAAGGATATTTGTGCCAGATATACTATTCTAGGGTAAAAGGGTTTTTTTCTTTAGTACTTTAAATATATCATGCCACTGTCTCCTGGCCTATAAGATTTACACTGAAAAGTCTGCTGCCAGATTTGTTGGAGCTCCACTGTATGTTATTTGTTTCTTTTCTCCTCCTGCTTTTAGGAACCTTTCTTTACCCTTGACCTGTGGGAATTTGATTATTAAGTGCCTTGAGGTAGTTTTCTTTGGGTTAAATCAGCTTTGTGTTCTATAACCTTCTTATACTTGAATATTGATATCTTTCTCTAGGTTTGGAAGTTCTCTGTTATTATCCCTTTAAATTTTCTATTCCTCTCTCTCTCTCTACCTTCTCTTTAAGACCAGTAACTCTTAGATTTGCCATTTTGAGGCTATTTTCTATACTTTTAGTCATGTTTCCTTCTTTTTTATTCTTTTTTTCTCTTCTGCCTATTTTCAAATAACCTGTCTTTAAGTTGTTTCTCATGCTTGATCAATTCTGCTATTAAGAGACTGTGATGCATTCATCAGTATGTCATTTGCATTTTTTAACACCAAAATTTCTATTTGATTCTTTTTAATTTTTTAAATTTCTCTGTTAAATTTATCTGATAGAATTCTGAATTCTTTCTGTGTGTTATCTTGAATTTCTTTGAGTTTCCTCAAAACAGCTATTTTGAATTCTCCTTCTGAAAGATGACATATCTCTGTCTCTCTGGGATTGTTCCCTGGTTTCTTGTTCAGTTCGTTTGGTGAAGTCATTGTATTAGTCTGTTTTCACACTGCTATAAAGATGCTACCTGAGACTGGTAATTTATAAACAAAAGAGGTTTGTTTGACTCACAGTTCTGAATGACTGGGAAGGCCCCAGGAAACTTAAAATCATGGTAGAAGGCAAAGGGAAAACAAGCACCTTCTTCACAAGGTAGCAGGATTGAGAGAGAGGAAGGGGGAACTGCCAAACACTTTTAAACCATCAGATCTTGTGGGAACTCACTCACCATCATGAGAACAGTGTGGAGGAAACTGCCCCCATCATCCAATCACCTCCCACCAGGTCCCTCTGTCGACACATGGGGTTTACAATTTGAGATAAGATTTGGGTGGAGACACAGAGCCAAACCATATTAGTCTTGTTTTCTTGGATGTCTTAATGCTTATGGAAGTGCTACCAGGGTACCTCCAATGTTTTCTTAAGGCCCAAGGTTTCTTCATTCATCTTGTGGTGAATGCTGCTAGGCCCACAACTCACCCTTTAGGACAGAAGGATTCCCTCTGGTCAGAATAGGTTCAGAAATGTCATCCAGTAGCCAAGGCCTGCAATCTGGGACCCCTAGAGTCCGCTTGATGCTGTTCCTCACTGTGTTCAAGCTGGTACATAAGCTGCAAAATAAAGTCTCATTCATTCTTTTCTCTCCTCTTCTCAAGCAGAAGGGGTCTCTCCTTGGTAGGATCTGCATGTTTTGTTGTCTCTATGTTATGCAGTGGAAGAGAAACAATGCATTTTGGGAACAATTAGGACCCATGCAGATGAGGTATTGGTTCGCAACCCAAACCATAATATACATTATCAGGCAAGAGGTATGGCAGTTCCAGATCAAGACCCAGAGTGGAACTATCAAAGGGGCAATCAGGACTTGGGCAGGAGACATTTTATGGTCACTTATTGGTTGGAAGGGATGAAGAAATGTATGCAAAAGCCTGTTAACGATGAGAAGGTTAAGAAAGTTTCTCAGGGCAAAGATGTGAATCCAGCTTTGTTTCAAGGGCATTTAGTTGAGGCAATCAGGAAATATACTAACACTGATCCTGCCTCAAGGGAAGGACAGACCCTTTTGGGAGTACATTTTATAACCCAATCTGCCCCTGATAGCTGTAAGAAGCTACAATAAGCAGCTATGGGTCCCCAAACTCCCATGGAACAGCTCGTGGATATGGCATTTTAGTTTTTAATAACAGGGACAAAGCAGAGGAGGCAGAAAGAACAAGAAGGACCTCCCACAAGGCACAGCTCTTGGCTCTAGCCTTAAGCTCATCCCCCACATGGGGCTGCCCTCCTGGCTCTTGGCCTGAACAAGGGAAGCTGAAAGGTGGGAAGGCCAAAGCTGGATGTCTGAGTCACCATGCCTTGGGCATGAATTAGTGTGCACACTGTAAGAAAACTGGCCATGGAAGAGGGATTGCCCAGCTCTCAGAAGGGAGCTATTGGCACCCGAACCAATGATGGCCGAAATAGCCAGGCAAGTCCAAGAGTGACGGGGCCTGAGACCTTCCACCACAGCTCCCATTGGACAACTAGGCATATCTCTAGAGGAGCCTTGGCAGGTAAGAATATTAACTTCCTTCTGAAGTGCTTATTCTGGTTTTGACCCATTATAATGGGCGTCTGTCACCCCAAAACTGTATGGTCAGGGAAACAGATGGAAAAGCCCATAGATGTCATTTTACCTCTCCTTTAAGCTGCTCTTCAAGGACTTTGGTTTTCTCCTGAATGCCCCACCCCTTTTTGGGAAGGGATTTGTTAGCTGCAAACAGCAGTAACTTTTGGAAATCTCAACAGACAGAAATTGCTCCTTCTCTTCTGTGACTAAATATCAGGCTTTGTTGCTAGATGCTCTTTATATAACACTTAAAGTATGTCAAACTTTGAATCCAGCTACCTATTTGCCTAAACCCACAGGCACCCTACATCATTCTTGTATACAAGTTATGGAGCAAGTTTACTCCAGCCCTCTGGATTTAAAGGATGAGCCTCTAGGTAATCCTGAGGTAGAATGGTTTACAGACGGAAGTAGCTTTGTGCACCAGGGAAACAGGAGAGCTGGGTATGCTGTTGTCAGTTAACACAAGGTAATTTAATCTCAGGCCTTACCAGCTTCTACCTCAGCTCGAAAGGCGGAATTAATAGCTCTTTTAGAGCCCTGCAATTGAGAAAGGATTTAAGAGTTAATATTTACACTGATTCTAAGTATGCCTTTCTGGTACTTCATGCTCTCACTGCTATCTGGAAAGAACAGGGATTCTGAACTGCTAAGGGTTCCCCTATAAAACATCACTTAGATGTTCTAAATCTGTTAGATACTGTTTTGCTGCCCAAGGAAGTAGCTGTAATCCATTGCAGAGGACGTCAAAAAGGAGACTCTAATGTGGCTGAGAGAAACTCCTCTGCAGATGCAGCTGCTCAGGCTGGCATTAAAGGAGCCAGTTGGACTTGTCGGCATGTTAGTGCCCTCAGCCAGGGCACTGACAGACCCTGGATATACTAAAGAGGAACAAGAATGGGCTAATGGTCAGGGCTTAATTCAAGAGCTTTCTGGCTGTTTTGTAAATGACAGCAAACTGTTAATAACAGTTACTAATCAGTGGAAAATAGTTAAGCATTTGCATGACTCTACTCATTTGGGAACAGTTTCCCTATCTCAGTTAATGTCTTCTTTTAGGAAAAAAGCTTTTTATATGAAAAGGCTTACTTAAAACAGTAAAGCAGGTAACTAGGGCCTGTGAACTATGCATCTGGAATAACCCAAATAAACCAGTCTTCATCTATTCCTCTAGTAAGGCCTGTTCGGCATAGGGGAATGTATCCTGGTGAAGACTGGCAAATAGACTATACTCAGATGCCCCCATGTAAAATATTTAAATATTTATTAGTGTTCATTGACACCTTTACCAGTTGGGGTTGGATCGAGGCTTTTCCTACACAGCCTGAAAAGGTAACTGAGATTTCTAAACTGCTAATGGAAGTAATTCCTAAATTTGGACTGCCTAAGAGCTTACAGAGTGATAATGGCCCATCTTTCATAGTGACAATTACCCAAAACATATCTTCAGCCCTAGGAATTCAGGACTGCCTTCCCTTGGCATGGAGGTCACAGTCTTGGGGAAAGTGGAAAGAGCCAGTCAAACTCTGAAAGGGACTCTTGCTAAACTGTTCCAAGAGACATCAGAAATCTGACTGTCTTTATTACCTGTAGCCTTATTAAGGGTTCAAGTGGACCCTAAGGGAAATCTGCAGCTCAGTCCTTTTGAAATAATGGATTAAAGGCCTTTCTTAACTACAGACCTCCTAATTGACATAGATACTTTCAAGCTACAGAATTATGTGATCAACTTAGGACAAGTGCAAAATGCACTTCTTGAATATGGAAATCAAAGACTCCCTTCCCCTACTAAGGAAGAGAATCTTGTTACAACACAGCCGGGAGACTAGGTCCTATTAAAAACTTGGAAGGAAGGATCCCTAGCAGATCAACTTTCCTCAAAATGGAGGTGACCCTAACAAGTTCTCCTTAGTACCCCAACTGCAGTTAAACTTCTGGGAATAAACAGGTGGGTCTGCTTATCTCAAATTAAACCCATTTCTTATGAAGTTCCACAGACCAATGGAGCACAAGAGACTGATCTCGTTTATTCCTATGAGCCAATCAGTGACCTTCGACTCCTGTTCAGAAGAAATGAAAGGGATGGGTAACATAAAGATGTGGATTGACATTCTACTTTGCAATATAAGTTGGAATCAGGCAGAGAGTAACTTATTTACTGAGTGGGCACAGACTTTAGCCTCTCTACATAAACAAACTGTTGGGTGTGTGGACATTTTAACAGCAGCTCGAGGGAGAACTTGTGCTTTGATCAAAGCCAAATGTTGCTTGTATGTTCCAGACTATTCAAATAATATCACCCAGGCTATGAAAACTTTAGACACTCATCTCTCTGCCATTGATGCACTATCAGTTGACCCTATATTGGCTTGGTTCCAACAACTGCCCAGTTCTTGGAAAGCCTTCCTGTTTAGTTTACTTGGAATGATTTTACTTATTTTACTTTGCTTTTGTGGAATATATTACAGTTATCCTTTTTGTGTAGGAATGCAAGACAAGTTCACTCAACACTTTCTTAAACTGGACACTTATTAATCTTCCAGATATTGAATGATTTTTTTTGTCGGAACTCACAGTTATGAACGACCTTCCATACCAACGCTCTCTGACTGAGCTCCTCTCTACCTTAAATGCAAGAGACCATAGTTAGGCAGGAATATCATCACCACTATTCAGCCTGAAGAAGTTACAGAAGATGGATCTTCATCCCTCTGCAACCCTTAGGATTGAGGTCCTCTTGTAAAGGAAGCGGGGAGATATGTCAGGGGCATTTGAACCAGAGTGACACCATCTTGAGTAAGGGCTGGGAAAATGAGGCTGGGACTTGCTGGACTGCATCCTCAGAAAGGTAAGCATTCCAAGCCTCTACATGTTCACAGTTAAGGGTACAAATTAATAATGTTTACTAAACAGACCCAGACTTGGGAGTGTCCAGATATCCCGATATCTGGAGAACAAAGACATTCCTAATTTCCCTTTAAAGATAATAATATTGATTCTCGCAAAATATACTAATTAAGAAAATTAATCCTTTATCACAAACCGTTGTAGCAGACTATATCTCCCCATATATACCAGTATTGTACCTAGGGTGGATGCGTGCCTCCTTTTACTTTCAGGAACATCCTACTCTGTCTATGGAGTAGCTGTTCTTTCACCACTTTACTTTCTTAATAAACTTGCTTTTGCTTAGCACTGTGGACTTGCCCTGAATTCTTTCTGGTGCAAGATCCAAGAACCCTCTCTTGAGGTCTGGATCGGGACCCCTTTCCTGTAAGCAGAATCACCCTCTTATAAGCTAAACGTAACGTTTAGTGGCAAAGAATGTCATATACAGCAATGCAATGTGCTTGAAATTGCAGAAATAAACACTTCTACACTTGCATAAGATAATATTGAGTCTTCCCAAAGGAAATGCCTTTTTTTTCTCCTGTTAACACAAAACAGTATCTGATTCCAATTTTCTAAAAACTCCACACATTCAGCGTAACCTCTGTTATGAGTAATATCTTAACTGTGTTCACTAACATCTGTTAAATTATTTGGCTAATGATACATCTAAGTGAACAGGTAGGGGTTGTGATGTTAAGTCAGGGTCTTGAGACTTTCAGTTCATGAATTGCATTTCTCTAACTTAGGTTAATGAACAGACTTCCATACTATTTTGCTGCATGTGCTAAGATTAGCATTAGTTGATTTAATTTGACCTAAAGCTTGCACTTTAACTACAAGTTCTAAGCTCATCCTGAATTATATCTATCATTTGGCTGAGAACCCTGCTATCTGCTGAGATACTGTCCTTATAACCATGCCTTTGTGGCTATAGAAATAGAGTTATTATACAAATATGTTCCAGTTAATGGGAGACACTCAGGGGAAGCATTGGGAAAAATGGCAAAGAGCGTCGCCAATCTGTGCTTAGTATTAACCCAGTAATTTTGTAAATGAAGAGATGAGTTTGCTTTTTTTTTTTTTTTTTCTTTTTTCTTTTGAGACAGAGTTTCACTCTTGTTGCCCAGGCTGGAGTGCATTGGCACAATCTCGGCTCACTGCAACCTCCACCTCCTGGATTCAAGTGATTCTCCTGCCTCGGCCTCCTGAGTAGCTGGGATTACAGGCGGACGCCACCACGCCCAGCTAATTTTTTGTAGTTTTAGTAGAGATGGGTTTTCACCATGTTGGCCAGGCTGGTCTTGAACTCCTGACCTCAAGTGATCCACCTGCCTCGGCTCCCCAAAGTGCTAGGATTACAGGCATGAGCCACTATGCCCGGCCTGAGTTTGCTTTTTTATTTACAGCCTCAAACTAAATTTGAATTGCACTTTTAGAAGTAGAAGGCAACTACATTTTGATTTCATAAAATTTTGATCTTAACATGATAGCATGTTTGAAGGACTTAATTTTTCTAGAAACATTATTTGCTTCCATTTATCTGCTTGTGAAGGAACATAATAAAGAGAGGCCACTGATATAGGAAGAAGGAGAAATATTGCTTCAACAAGCTCATTCCACTAGTCAGATTTGTCAAGGAAAAGGTGAACTGATACCTTTTTAAAATAATATTCCCTGCAAGAAAAGTTGCTCATTTTATTCATGTTTGACATTTCATAGTAAAGGTAAAATTCATTTTTAATGAAAAATACTCCACAGGGTTGTTAATTAAAAGAAACACAGGAAGAGAGAACTGTCATTTTAAAAGAGCGGCTCATGAATTAGAGAAAGTCACCAGCCAAAAATACAGCTCGTGATATTCTCTCCAGGATAGGTGGCTGACCTGCCAGTGGAAACAGCCCTAACCTGCACCCTGATTGGCACCTGTGCCATCTAGGCACAAGGTGTTTTTGCCTCAAAACTTCAGTAAATTTAGAGAAGTAGTTTCTTGAGCTTGTTGATTAAGTGTTTTATTATAATTCTTTTTTGTGCATTGTTCTTTTTATTTTTGGTGTGCAACTTGAGGGCAAAGCATGTGAATAATGTAATCATAGCATCTAGAGTAGTATTTTGTACTGTAATATTTTAAATATATTTGGCAGATTGGTGAATCAACATTTGCATGCCTTGTATTTGCAAGAGGATCAAATACAGATATTACATGGATTTATATTCCTCTAACATAAATACTCTTTCTAGGAAAAGGTGAAAGAGGCTAGAATTGTTTAATTTGTTGAAGAGAAATGAATGCCATGAAAGTGTGTGGCAGAGCCAGGTTGTGAAAAATTGTAAAATTTCCATTTGATGAGTTCACACTTCTTTTCTCCCACTTCCTAGAACTTCTAGTCTTGCCTCTGTCGTCACGTCCCCCATTTTGTTCTTCACAGAGCTTTATGGTGCTCAGAAATACCCACTCTTCTGTTGACTCCGCCTAACATCCTTTAGGAAGCTGTAGGGCTTGAAGGGTGCAAGATGCAGAATCCTTATGTCCATGCCACGTTTGGAACCAATCGAAATATCAAAATATGACTGTTATTACTGAGAAAGCTGATTAGTGGAGATGGTTTCAGGGCTGTATCAAGTGGTTTTCCTGATATTTTAGCCCTGAATTAGGCAGACTTACCATGCAGGCACAGGTATGGCTGAATAACTCCTCAGTAGACAGTTGCAATGGAATGCATCATCCCTCCAGGCAGGATGGCTTCAAAAGGGGAGAGGAAGTGGCTAAGCTGTTTATTTTTCCAACCTCATCAACCAGAGAGGTCACTCCTTTCCTGGGGAGAAGGAAGTTAAAGACCAAGAAAACTGTTGGGAATATCAACTATGCACAGGTCCCTCCAAATATATCCATAAGGAGGAGAGTATGTATTTGCACATTCCTCTAAAGTGTAGAAATGTAATTATAGTATTGATGAATGATTTGTAACATTTATAACACATTTATACACATATACACATACATGTGCTGTTTTATATATGCATATACATTTATATTATAAATATATAAAATACTTTTATATTTACATATTTATATTATAAATATAAATACATTATTATAAATGTATATAAATATATTTATACTTCTATAAATGTATATGCATATATAAAACAGCACATATATGTATATAATCTTTAATATCACACATTTATTTACACGTCTCTGCAGTGGTAAAATTCCAAAGTGATTATGACATGAAGGACTGCAGGCAACATGGAGGAGATGCATGGCACCATTAATATTTTGGCAGAAGGCCCTCAGATCAAACTATAGAGAAAAGTTAGGATCATGGACTCCGTACATCAGAATTGCTTGGAAAGCTTATTCAAGTTGCAGGTTTCTGGGCCTCACTTCAGAGATACAGAATCATAGTTACCTGGTATGGGGGGTAAGGATTCACTCTGGGTGATTCATGTACACAACATAGTTGGAAAGCCACTGCCCCAAAGGCAAGTGCCTCCCCTTAAAATAGTACAGAAGATGGTGACCAGTTTTGGTCCCTCTCTTTTCCCCATGGAGAGGAGACAGAGAAAATGGCTTAGCTACAAAGTAAGTTATTCAGATTATGAATGAAGACTCTTCTGACAATGAGAGACCAGGGAAATGGCTGCACGGTGGGAACTGTGAATAGTTCCCAGTGTGCAGAATCTCCCACCTGGGAAGATTCTTAGCACTTAAAGCCATGCTAGAATATATGATCCATGGGGGAAGCAGGGCACCTGCTTTTATCCAGCCAATCTGTCTTCTTTTTGGCCTCCATGATGAACACCCTAGCCTCTCACCCCTGCTCCTTCTCCCCCAAGCCCTTACAGACATGATGTTTGTAGTCTCTCTGGCCCTGGCCTCTGACCAAAGTCCTTATTCCAGGGATTGTTTAAAGAAAATTGAATACAATATATGTGATTCGCTCTGTGAAAGTTTGTCTATATTATACTTGTTGAGAGAGTTGATAAATTTAGTGTTTTTGAACATTTCATACCATGTTACTCTGACAAATTACAGCTTTTGTTGAAAGTTAGACTCCACTTAATACTGATTTAGTTTAAGGTTGTCTTTTCTAGGATGATAAACTCTCATTGTGAGAGGATAGTGTGCTAGTGTATGGAATTGGCATGGCTGCTGCTATGTGTAGGATAACACGGGCCTGACCATAGGGGTCTAATGACTTTCAGAGACTTTCTGCTTCATGAGCTTCTGATCTATACAAGTAAACTGAGTAACCAGCCACTGAATTTATTTGCTGCACAAGATAACTTTTGTGCGTTAAAAGCCTGGAGAGTTGACCTTAACTCTTGCTGGCAATCTGTGCGGTGTCAGTGTCCTACAGGGAATGGGATGGTAAAGAGCATCCTCTGCTAGACTCCAGGTCAAACCAAAATGTAGAGGGCACCATCTGAATTGCAGTCTGGACGTACCCTTTATAATCTCCCTGGTGATTTATCCCAACTTCCTTCTTTCTTCCTTCACTACTCCTCATGCCAGACAGTCCTTCAGATTGGAAGGTATTCTGAAAACTGTGATATTTAACTTGATTTTTCCCAAGGATTCTGATTTTTCAAACCCTTAGAAAGAGGAATGTGGGGTGTAAAAAAATTCCTGCTGTTTTAGCTATTTCAAGTCAGAAGAGGTTTTCCCAGAACCCTCTGAACGATTGGTTTGGTGAATGAATAATCATGGTTTCTGACCATAGTGTGAAATGTGGTGTCAGGTGCTGAGACACTCCATTTTCATTTAGTTTATCTACTTATGAATTTATAATATGCAAACTTATGTGGTTATACTTCTCTTCTTAAGTCATGGTCAAGATATGAACAGTTCTTTGTGTCATTATTTAGTATCCCAAATCATAATAGTATAATAATGGTTTTACATTTGATTTGATGTCCGACAGTCCATTGCACAGTATTCTGAGACTATGACGCTGTGGAAATAACTGATATGATGGAAGTAACTCTTAATTTGAGTGGCCACCTTAATTTCTTATGCCTCAATTTGATCATTTTTAAATGAGAGTAATTATAATATCTGACACTTCTGGAGCTCTTACAGTTTAGAAATCTGTTTAAGATGCAATATCTTACATGTCCTTCAGAGAATATAACATTGTCTCCATTTTGTAAATGAGAAATCCAAGAACCAGGGGAGTTAGATAATTTGCTATAATCCCTCAATATTAAGTGACAAAGTAATAGTCCTGGAACTAAAACAAGTCTTTGAAAAGCTTGTTAATTTTTCTCTTATGTATAATACATCCTGTAGAGCTCAAGGAATTATTGGGTGAAGTAGGTAAGATGATAGCAAAAGTATTTTTAAAATATCAATAGTCGTACAAATGTGCAGTTAATATTAATAAGCAGGATTGTCTTTACTAATAAAGCTTTTCAATACTCTTACTTTTCTCTTTAATTCCATGAAGTTGTAAGAGTTCAAAGCTGATAGATGATAAAGCAATTAAAATACAGGTAAATCTTTGAATGGCAGTTTCAAAACCTTGGCTCTTTATTTCTTGTTCCTTTATTTACGGAACCAGCTTTCTCTTCCTTGCTAAGAGAGCTTTCTTTTTCAAAACCTTGTCATTCAGCAAATTTCTAGGATTTCCACAGTCCCTAGAGAATGAAACTGCCCAGATTGGGGGTGGAGTCGGGTGGAACATATCCAGAGATTTGACACTTTGTGGATATAGACAACACAGTGAATATGGTGGCAAAGGACCTTGCTGGCCTCAGCTGTGAGGCCCAGCAGGAGGTTGGTATATAAAAGAGAGTTTATGTTTTGATGCAGATTTCTAACCTTTTCCTACATAAATGAGGCAGGAAATGCTTTCCCATATTAGATTTTTAAAAGATCTTAATTTCCTTTTGGTTTTGTTATTAGACTTCTTTAATAAAAACAAGTTAGCATAATTAAATTTTAATGGGTAAAAATCCTAAATAAGGCATGAATAAAAATAATTCAGTTAAACTTTCATAAAAAAACAAAAGCAGAAACTCTTAAAGATTTCATAGATTGAGTCTATGTCAGCACCCCCAGGTGATTCTTGTGTACACATTTAGAATCACTGACCTAGAACAGTGGTTTTCAACCCTGGATGCACATTAGAATCACCCAGGGAACTTAAAAAAAATCTATATACCCTGTCCCAAACTAATTTAAATTAGAATCTCTAGAGGTGAGGCCCATTGTACTTTTATTCAGAGCTCCCCAGGTGAGTCTAAACTAGAGCCTTAGCAGAAAACCATTGCTTTATACATATATCTTTAACATCACACACATTTATTTGCACTTCTAAATATTACACAATCACCAGGGGTAAAATTCCAGGCAAAATGACTGCAAAACTCACCTTGTAGCTGGGCCATTTTCTCTGTCTCTTCTCCATGGGGAAAAGAGAGGGACCAAAACTGGTCACCATCTTCTGTACTATTTTAAGGGGAGGCACTTGCCTTTGGGGCAGTGGCTTTCCAGCTATGCTGTGTGCATGAATCACCCAGAGTGAATCCTTACTCCCCATACCAGGTAACTATGATTCAGTATCTCTGAAGTGAGGCCCAGAAACCTGCAACTTGAATAAGCTTTCCAAGCAATTCTGATGTACGGAGTCCATGATCCTAACTTTTCTCTATAGTTTGATCTGAGGGCCTTCTGCCAAAATATTAATGGTGCCATGCATCTCCTCCATGTTGCCTGCAGTCCTTCATGTCATAATCACTTTGCCTGGAATTTTACCACTGGAGATTGTATAATCTTTAGAAGTGTAAATAAATGTGCATGATATTAAAGACACGTGTTTAAAGTGATGGTTTTCCACCAGCGCTGTAGTTTAGACTCACCTGGGGAGCTCTGAATAAAATACAATGGGCCTCAGCCCTAGAGATTCTAATTTCAATTAGTTTGGAACAGGTTATATAGATATCCGTTTTTCTAAGTTCTCCGGATGATTCTAACGTGCATCCAGGGTTGAAAACCACTGTTCTAGGTCAGTGATTCTAAAGCTGTACACAAGAATCACCTGGGGATATTGACATAGAATCAATCTATAAAATTTTTAAGAGTTCCTGCTTTTGGTTTTGGTTTTTATGAAAGTTTAACTGAATTATTTTTCTTCATGCCTTATTTTACCTATTAAAATTTAATTATGTTAATTTGGTTTTATTAAAGAAGTCTAATAATAAAACCTAAGAGAAACTAAGATCTGTAAAAAATCTAAAATAAGTGGAACCACATGCTGCAGAAAGCGCCTTATTCTTTTTTGCTACTTAGGATGTTAGCTATCCTAAGCTTCTAAAATAGGTTGTACTCTCCTCACGCCACCAGTTTCCAGATGTTATTTTATTTCCTCCTTCCAGGCCTTTGAGGAAGATATTACTGTTCAATTTTATAAGCCAAAAACCTGAAATTCACAGGGGTTAAGTGGATCATCAAGATTGTAACCCTGATAAGCAGCAGAAACAGAATTGAAACCACAGGGTTTACTTTGATACCAGTAATCTTTTCTTATATTACATTGTCTTTAGATATAGAAAACTCTTGAAGAATTTTTGCAGAACTAACAATTTGTAATGCTTTTCATTTAAAACACTAATGCTATCCTTTCTTTGCAGAGATTTATTTTAAAACACAAACGTAGAGGCTATTGTAAAATAAAAGCAGGAAACAAAACTATTATTCAGTATTTTCAGGAAAGAACGATTACATAGGTAGGAAATTTGGAGAATATAACATCAACTTTTACTAGCCAAAATTTCTTCCTCACTCTTTCTCTCTCTGTGGCAATACACTTTACAAAGTTCATCCTAGGTAAGCTGCAAATATCACTCATTAGGGTTGATTCTCCTTTCCATGCTGTATGTTATCATTGGGTTGGGGGAGGGGACCAAATGTAAGCCTCTACAAGATCCCAGAAAAGATGCAACACCTTTTACCGTCTAAAATCTGGATCATTTATTGATTTTGACTCACGGTTGGTTTGGTATGTTCAGTTTATTAAAAGTGTGTGCTACTAGGTGTGCAGGTAGGTTGCAAACACAGGCAGTCTGTATTACAGAGTTAGAAGGTTACTCTACCTGCACTACCATGAGCTTTCCCTTAACGTGACTTCTTCCATTCTAAACCAACCTATTGATTACATAGACCCTTATATTGCCAATTATCCTCTTATCTGAAAATATAGTATAGTCTTTTTAATCTCCTACATTAGAAACATCGAACACCTTACAAAGTTCTTAAGGAATACGTGCAAGCCGCTTAATTTATCAGTATGCTTGTTTGTTTTTCTGGGAAAACTCCATTATGAGTCTCCTTTACATAGCAATCAATATAGTTTGAAATTGTAATGCTGCCCTTGGAAATGTGAGAGGGATATCTTTTACGCTAATAAGCATTTTTGCTTTTGTTTCATACTCAGAATAAATCAAGGCACATGTTTGTGGCTTCTACTTAAAAATAAGACATTTCTGGAAATTAGCAAAGTAAGTTTAGTTAACTAAATAATGGAAGCTAGAAATGAGACTATTAAAAGCTTCCAATGGGTTCTTTATTTTAAATTGCTGCTCAAAGCTAATCAGTTTGTATTGCTCTAAAGAGACGAGGAGAAGACTTTGCATGTTAGTGGTTATTAATTCCATTCTTACTAAGTACTATCCAAAAGTGATTTCTTGACACGAAATAATCAGCTGTGCAATGCAGAGTTCACTAACCTGCATTTCTACCTCCATATTAAATATCTTTTATGTGTAGCTCATCAAAATATATGAATGGAAAGGTAAGTTTAATAAAAATAAAGGAAGAAAATCAGAATGAGGTTGAAATATAGGGATGTTATCCTTTTGGGCTTATGTCCCTTAAATGTCATGTTTTTCTCTGAACTAGCTTCATGGCTCAGGAAGAGGTTTTCAGAGTGCTGTGAAAACAGGGGGTAAGCTTAGGTGTAGTGTTAGAAAATCAGCAGGAGAGCAAAATGGGACCGGGACGGGGGCTGGAGAGCAGGAGGAGAACAATGGTGGCTAAATTATAGCTAGAATGAGGCCACCGCTATCTGACAACCTAGGCCAGAGAAATGATTGTCACTTATTTCGCTCCTGAGATTAGACAAGTGTGCATGTGCACACACACTCAACGAAGATGGACACCGAAAAGATGACATATAATGACAAGAAATGTATCTTTCTATAATCAAATATATCCTCACAAATGCCCACATACGCATCATCTGTGTATTGTGTTCACATGATTGTTTAACAAACATTCATTGATATCTTATTCCTTTCTATAATAAGTCTATCACAGAGGGACTCCTACTTGACCTTTGTTCTTCTTCTGTTGATTTAACCAGACCTGACCTGTTTAAATGTGTGATCTCTGGGAAGGAAAAGCAGCTTAACTATTTATATGGCCTATTTGTTCAACAGTGCTGCTTCAGATGTTAAAACATTTCCCTACCCTCCAAAATAATCATCTCACTTTGCTAAAAGGTTTACATTTCATTATGTTTTATGTTGATTGCCTAGCTATAAAATACCATTAAAAGGTGACTGTAAATCAAAGATAATGTTCTATTGGCATCCTTGAAATATGCAGCAAACTTTCCCTTCAGTTCTTCAAGCGCCCTGCAGGTTTATATGACAAAGAGTATCACTCCAAATCCCTGCCGTGGCTCTAGGAACATAAATCTTTGCCTGCTTGTAATGTTTGTGTAGGGCTTTCTTGTACAAGTGTTTTGGTCTGTACAACAGTACTATGATTGAAGCTGGGAGGCCTTTGAGATTTATAGTTTCAATGGGTCACTGAACTCCGTATCAAAAGTATTTGTTGATATTCTGCAGACAACTTAGGTATTCTCCAGTACATTGACCAATAATCTCCTGTTTTTCAAATGATTCAAATGTTACTGTAGCGTTGCCCTCAAAATTTCTTCTCTAAAAATGCCTACATACACTAACACAAAAAAAAGAAAAAACATTCCTCCCGTAAATAGAGTAGTCATTTTGACTGTAGGTTGTTAGCCTACAGTCAAATGACTACAGAGGCTTAGCCAACTGTAGGCTTCAAATAAATCCACTGAACCTTTTAAATAAGATCTAAATATTTTCATGTCTCAGACAATGGGTCCTTTTGAGAGAGGCTTTGTAAGTTTTATCAGATTCCCAAAAAATTGTGTGACTCCAGAAGTGATTTAACACTGATTTTGATTTAATTCGTAAGTGCCAAATACCACTGTCTTTTAATATGGCGTGGCAGTATAATTTGTACTGGAGTGAAAACTGTTGGCATTTTAAATTTTCACATATTTGGGATGATCCCTAAATATTCATATTGTACCTTAAAATCTAACTGTAGATGAAGTTACCACAAATCTGACTAAGTTCTTCTTGAACACTTTACTTCTCCTGTCCAATTTATTCCCTTTGCCTGGAATGCCCTTACATCCTCTCCCTTTCTCTGCCTGTTGAAGTCCTTTAAGACCCAGCTAAAATAACACCATCTCTAAAGACTTCCAGATTTCCTCATTCAGAATTCATCTTTTGCTTCTCCATAATGCTCTTTCTATGTGCATTCCTTTTATTAAGGGCCCTTTTAAAGTCTAATTTGTATTGAGGTATATGACTGTATATTTCTAACTGGATTGCAAACTGCTATAAATGAGAGATATATTTTATTAATCACTGCACCCTCCATTAGGCACAGTGCCTAACCCTTAATAGGTATTTAAAGAAATGCTTCTTGTTTAACTGTTTGATGAATATTGAGTTGATATCAGATGTCCTAAGTATGATTGTAGCATCTGACAGAGATATAAACACAAACTATATATTATCCATGGAATACTTACTTGGCAGTTTATTAGCATATGTAAATCATAATGGTCCAGGTAAATTAAAGAAATCATTGTATGATATTTTAAAATGTTTTCTCATTATTTATATGAGATGATACACTTTCAGCCAGTAATGTTGAATCTCATTCACTCATAATGAGCTCTTCGTGGCACCCAGAAAGCTTAACTGCACTGAGTTCTTTTGAATTCGGTCATCCTCCCTTATCTGCAATTTCCCTTTCTGTGGTTTCAGCTACCCACAGTCAACTGCAATCTGAAAATGTTAAACATAAAATTCTAGAAAAAAACCACTTTGTATGTTTTAAATTGTGGGTTGTTCTGAGAAGTGATGAAATCTGAAGCAGCCCATCTCCATCCCACCGAGGATGAGAAAAATCCCTTCATCTAGCATATACCTACCATGTACACTGCCCACCTGTTAGCCATGTAGTAGCCATCTCAGTCATCAGATGGACTGTCATGGTATCACAGTGCTTATGTTCAAGTGATCTTTATTTTATTTAATAATGGCCCCAAAATGCAAGCGTGGTGATACTGGAGTGTTATTATAATTGTTTTATTTTATGATTAATTGTTTTTAATCTCTTACTGTGTCTAATTTACGAATTAAACTTTATCATAGGTAGGCATGTATAGGAAAAATGTATATGGTTCAGTACTATCTGCAGTTTTGGGCATCCACTGGGGGTCTTGGAATTGTCCCCAGTGGATAAGGTGAGACTACTCTATTTTGCTATATATAAAAGTATTTTTAGTAAGTCTTAGCAAGTAATAGCTGTTAAAAATGAATGTTGCATTAGCTTCTGTTTTTAGACATTTTAAAGTGGTCCTCAACTGGGATTTCTTTTACTTTTTCTTTTTTAGAGCCTATTTTCAGGAAGCCTGACTTCTCAATAATTAAGAATGTCATCTTTTATTACTTACCTCTTAATATACAGAATCACTTTCATTCTATAAAACCCTGAGTAGATTTATTTTTTAAATAGCTCATATTTATATAACACTGTGCAGATTCAGATGCACTTTTATATGCATCATCCAAGGTGATCCTCAGGACAATGCTGTGAGGTAGACTGGATTTCTTCTCATTTTAATAGACGAATAAACGGACTGAGACTCTACTTACCTAAGGCCACTTACGCCAGATGAGTGAGGCAATGGGTATAGAACTCAGGAATTATGACTCCAGTGGTAGTCAGTATTCATTCTGCTACTATTTTGTGCTCCCTCTAAGGTGCAAGATAGAACCTATTCATGCAATAGATATGCCTTGTGCATTTTCATGTGTCAAATGCTATATGTTCTAGGTATTCAGGGTACATCAGTAAACAAAGCCAACAAAAAATGAAATCCTTGTTGAGCTTAAATGTGTGTTTGGGAGAACAACAAATAAATAAAATGTATTATCTATTTGAAGTTAATGAGAGCAATGGAGGAAAATGAATTAGAAAAGAAGGTTCAAGCATTTGTGGAGGGTTGCAATTGTATGTAGGATAATTAGACCTCATTAAAAACTGTTGCTTGAACAAAGACTTAAAGAAGATAAGGAGCAAGGCTTATGGATATCCAAGGGATACAAGCAGAGGAAATACTGACTCTAAAGTCCCTGAGAGAAAAGTTTTCTTGGCATGTTTGAAGGACAGAATGGAAGCCGGTTAGCCTGTACTGTGGTGAGAAAGGAGCAAACAGTGGGAGATACGGTCAAAAGGTGTAGTCTGGGAATACACTGTAAGCGTAAGAGTTAAAGAAAGAGGAAAGAAACATGAACTGCAGCTTGGCAGTAAAGACAGGTTTATTTTAGATAAAACCTGAGACAGACTTCTGGCTTATTTCGGTCAGGAGCACTTTCTCTTACAGACTAAGAGTATATATTGGTTTTAGGGTGAGGGGGCTTATCAGAAGCTTGGAATGTTTCTGTGTGACGGAGAATTTTTATGGTGGGGTTGGAATGTCTCTGGGAGGAGGGGAGGTTATCTTGGGGCTAGCATGTCTCTGGTCTGGGAGGGGTCTGGAATGTTGCTGTCTGGAGATGTTATTTGTGGTTTATGGTCAGCTGACCTTGGCCATTAGGCTGACACCCTTTGGATTTAGGCAGTTTTTTTTAAATTAAGGTGAACTGTAGAATGAGGAGCTTGTCCAAGATGGTGATGCTCCTGCTCTGTCAGTAAGGACTTTCGTTCTGCTCGGAATGTGATAGGAAGCCACTGGAGGATTTTGAATAGAAGAGTAATATGACCTAATTTACAGTTCAAGAGGTTTACTCTTGTCTTCATCTTACATGTTGAGAATAGATTACAGAGGTAGGGGTGGAGATGATGCAGAAGTGTAGAATAGGAGAAGAGACCAGTGAAAATTCTTGCAACAACCCAAGCATTCGGAATTGCATGAGTTAGGTAGGGCTGCCATAACAAAGCACCAAAACAAATGGCAATTTATTGACTCACGAATCTGGAGGCTTAAAATCTGAAATCAAGACTTCAGCAGGGCCATACTCTCTCTGATAGCTCTAGAGAAGAATCCTTCCTTGTCTCTTTTAGCTTCTGTTGTTTGTTGGCAATCCTTTGAGTTCTTTGGCTTGTAGAAGGATCACTCTAGTCACCTGGCCACTTCCCCACTATGTGTCTTCATGTCATCTTCCCACTGTTCCTGTCTGTCTTTTTATAAAGGACTTCAGTTGTATTGGATTAGGGTCCATCCTAATAACCATTTTTTGTAAACTCAATTATCCCTGTAAAGACCCTATCTCCAAATGAAGTGACATTGAAGATGCTGGGTATCAGGACTTCAACATATCTTTGTTGGAGGACACGATTTGGAGGACACTGTTATGGAGGATTCATAATAATGGCATTGACCAGAGTGGTATCAGTGAGAAGTGGATGGATTGCAGATGTATTTTGAAGGTGGAGTACTGCCTATTATAAATGCCAATAAGTACTGGTATGATTATTTTTGTTGTTGAAATTATTATCCTGATCCCAGTAGTAACAGCACTTGTCTGAATGATAACAAGCCCATGTTTGCTTAGGTAATGTGTGAAGAAGACAGTAACAGTGAAATTGAAGAATCTCAGGCATCTAATCCATATCTTCAGTTCAAGGGGTTTCTAGGGTATCTCACATGCTCCTGAGTAGCCTTGCCCTGCTGTTCCCCACTGCCTGCTTTGCCCCATAACCAGGGCTACTATCACTCATGAGCCCAAGTGAGTCCCTTCCTGATGACAGCTACAGCTTCAGCATTCTTGTCACCCTCTTATGTCATCAATGTTGGTTTGATTATATCTACTCTTCCTTTTGACTCTTGTGCTACAAAATCCTCCTCCCACTTTCAAACTGAACATCATTAAGCTTTATTTCCTGCAAGAACTCTGATAGGGTGTCAGGTATAAGGGTTGGACATCAGCTCTAACACATGGAGACAGATATGACGTATTTAAGGCATATATATCTAGGCTTGCCTGCTCTGAGGACTTGTCTGCACTTGTCTTGACTTCAAATGAGTACATAGTGCAAGACTTCACTGGCACTGTCCTATAATATCTCAGAATACTAATTTTTTTCATGGATTTTTGAAATGTTTCAATGTATATATTTCTAAATTATGAAATTGAGGTTAAAGTATAATAAGGCTTATTAATAATAGTTACTTTTAATTATAAAAATTGATGTTAAGTTTTGGCTTTGATTCAAGTAAGTGTGCTATGCAGTTGTAAAAAGAGGACCAAGTCATGTTCCTGCCTTAGAGCACTTAAAGTTTGGTGAGGAAGAGAGAGATGCTAATAGGTAATTTCGATATAACATTTTAAATTCTTTGAGAGATTATATGGTGTTCTAGGAGCCCATGTGTGGACATTTATGAGCAGGAACATAGTGGAGAAGGCATAATGTTAGTGTATGTGGGGATTGGGTAAATAGGGGCAACAGGAGGGGCTTCCTGGAAAGAAATGATTTTCTTTTTCCGGAAACACTTGGCGCTTTTCCTGAAACACTTGGCCAAAGTCAAACAGCATGGTCAAAGGTATCTTAGGGAGAGATGCAGACCTCAAAAGGCATGGAGGCATAAAATATTATGACTTTAACTAGAAACTGTAAGTGCTTTGGTATTAATAGCACAGAAAGCACAAGGCATGAGAGTTCCAGCTGCTGAAACTGAGGATAGAGGTAAGAGTCAGAGCAGCAGTAAAACATCCCGTGTGCCTTGAAACAGCTCAAACTAGAGCCATTAAAGGCCTTTAGGCAGTGGATGGAATAGGCAGATTTTCACTTTGGAAATTTCTGTCTGGTGGAATGATGACGGGTGATTTTCAATGAATCATCACTGGAAGCAGATATATTAGGGAGTAGGGAAGAGAGGCGTATAGGATAGCTTAGACTTCAGATTGAATATGTTGAGCCATTGGCCAAGAGAGAAATAGAAGTCAGAGCATGCAGTATGAGGATAATGATTTGTTAGAATAATGATTTTAGCACATAATTATTTTAGACATGCTGAGTTTGAAGTGCCATTAGGATATATAGATGGTTGTGTCTAACAGATTTGGAGAGTGATGTCTGCACCATGTTGGGTATGGTAAAAGTGTCCCGAGAGTGGAGGACCTCACTTAGGAAAAGAACATAATGTTAAAAGAGCATTGGGTCAAGGACTGAACTATGGGGAGCACCAGTGTTTGAAGGGATGATAGAGAGCCCATGAATGCCGATAAAAGAAGAACAAGAAGATATCATGGATGCCAAGAGATTTAGTAGAAGAGTAAAGTGGTCAATAGTGTTAAATGCAGTGGGATGATCTCCACTAAAGTATGGACTGTGGGCCGAAGAGTGTCCATTGGATTTGTCTATGTAGGGATGAATTATAGTGACCAGAGAGAAAGAAAACTGTTGTATGTAGGAATAGTGGCGCAAAAGCTAAGTTATGTGAGTTTCTGCCCAAACAACATGAGTACAAGCAGTACCTATACGTCTTCGTTTGGGCTGCTGTACTAAATTGCCATATACTGGGGGGCACTTAAACAACAAATATGTATTTCTGACAGTTCTAGAGGCTGGGAAGTCTAAGATCAAGGTACCAGCAGAACAGGTGCCTAGTGAGAGCCTGCTTTCTGGTTTGTGATGGCTATCATCTCATTGTATCCTTATATGGTAGAGGGCAGGGAGAGAAAGCACTCTCTCTTGTGTCTCTTCATGATGCAACACTAATCCATGATAAGGGCTCTACCCTCATGGACTAATTATCTCCTGAAGTCCTCATCTTCAAACACCATCACAGTGAGGATTAGGGTTTCAATATCTGAATTTGGGGGGAACAGACACATTCAGTTCATATCATTATATTATATAAACTATTATTTCAAGATAATTGTATCAGACTGGGACCCAGCAGGAAACAACAGCAGACTCTGCTTGGGTAATTTGGGCTTGGCTAAAAAGCAGGCTTACTTACAAAGTATGGACATTCCTTATGGTTTCCCTATGTAAGTAATAGTAAACTATGCATGGGCTAGTCACAGCATGCCACTACTATTTATTATCCTAAAGAGATGGGAGAAAGGAGAGAGAGAGAAAGAGGTATACATAGATAGAGAGAGAGAGAGAGAAAAGGATAAGGACAAGAAGGAGAGAGAGAGATGAGAGAGAGTAGAAGAGAGGAGGGGAGGCAACAAGAAAGAGACAGAGAGAAAGTGTATCAAGACTGTATCAAGAGGGTTGCCTGACAGGAGCTGTGATCCTTAACAAGGAAATTGCCAGCCTATGGAGACACCTCTAGGAAGAGTGGGATAATAAAGACCTTGGTCCTCACTTTCCTTTCTCCCTTATATTTTCTTCTAGTGCTTCCCATTGGCCACACGCAACTGAAAGCAAAGTAACAAGTAAGCCCATCAAACTAGTCATACAGGCTAAGATCACAGGGCACAAGGCTAGGTAGGGAAGGTGCGGAGTAGCTCTGGATAGGATAAATATATTCAGCACAAAATCATCTTGGGTAGAGAAGAGGATATTAGTTAAAGTGGCTGCAAATTAAAAGGAAAGGATTGAGTTTTGACTTTTGTGAGGTTTTTTTTTTTTTTTTTCGTTTATCAGGATGGGAGAGATGAGCTAAAAGCCGAGGTAAGTGATACCAACAAAAAGGAAGTTAAAGCTACTTTATGACATAAGGATAACTGATGCAGAAGTCTTGACAGATTCAGACGATCAGATAAGGAGCCACAGTAAAATGATTGGCTTTAAACAGAAGGAAGAAAATTTTATTTTCTCCAAGGGAAAGGAAAGAGAAAGAGAAGCACGATTGTGTTCTTTCTATAGGTGTAGATGGGAACAGACAGGAGAGGCAAGAAATTGAGAGAGCTGGTTGCTTTGGCTCAATTTTCCTGATACAGAAGGTATAAACATGATGTGCCTTCTGCTGATAGTAAGAGGTCGGGATCTGTGTGCATTCTGAAGAGAGTTTTGACTAATTGATACAGTCATGGAAGGGTGCAAAAGAGGGTGTTGGCCAAGAACAAGAAAATTTTATGAGAAGCCCTATTGATGCTAGAGTTTCTAAGCGATCACATGTGCTCTATATGTGTGGCTGAGGAGTTTTCTCATTCAGTGGTGTGTGCACAACAGCCTGAATGTGTAACTCAAGGAGGCCAGTTGAAGGGATAATTTAGCATCAGAGTTTTATTAGATTAGTTCAGTGGTAGGACAGAACCAAAGGGAATGAGGCCATTGGTGATCATTCCTCAAAATCCATTTGAAACAGCTGAGATGATTTTATTTTCCTCTTATTCTTTTGGGTGCTATTTTTAAAAAATATATTTGCAACACATCTAAACCTGTGGCAATGGTGACATTCTTAGAACTATTTCATAAAATTCAGATAACAAAATTCCTACAAGTATTATAATTCAAGTATTATAGTTAGCATTTTCATTCTTAGTACAACAAGTATCTTTGAAGATTAAAGCAAATATTGCAAAAGGCAGATGAATTCAGGTGAGGTTCAGATTTTAGTAGAAAATTGTACTATGGTTATATACCTGCATTCAAGGTGTAAACCATCAACACTGTTTGCTATATCCATGCAGCATATAGTTAACTAATTAATGTTGTAGTTCAACAAGAAGAGAACTACACTGAACTTCAGTGACATTTTCCCTTCACTTCTTCCCCATCAATGTGATTAGTATTTTTTTTAATTTTTAATTTAATTTTATTTTTATTTATTTATTTATTTTAAAATTTATTGTATTGTATTATTGTGTGTGGGGCAGGAGTCTCCCTCTGTTGCCCAGGCTGGAGTGCAGTGGCCTTGATCTCGGCTTACTGCAACCTCCGCCTCCCAGGTTCAAGAGATTCTCCAGCTTCAGCCTCCTGAGTAGCTGGGATTACAGGCGCCCACCACCATGCCCAGCTAATTTTTGTACTTTTAGTGGAGACAGGGTTTCACCATATTGGCCAGGCTGGTCTTGAACTCCTGACCTTAAGTGATCCGCCCGCCTCAGCCTCTCAAAGTGCTGGGATTACAGGCGCAAGCCACTGCGCCTGTCCTGTGATTAGTATTCTTTAAAGTAGCCAATTATTATAATTTTCAGTATCCTACAAATGCTATTTTTTACAAATAAAATACATTCAATGGAAAATAGTCTTGTTAGAAAGGAGTTCTACATGCTATAGCTACCACCTTCCATCTCTACTAAGTGTTTGGAATGTAGTTAAATACAACCCAATTGTAAATTATTCCTTTGTAGTTTTACTCTACTAGCTTTTGATATGTGTCTGTGTGGGAGATAAACTTTGCCTACTAGTAAGACAGATTTTAATTCTATATAATATCATCCCATTAGAAATGAAGATTTCTGTGAGTCTATCATGCTCTCAGATGCATTTAACAAATAAACACTCCCCTGTTGTTGTTCTTGATAGATGAAGAAAGAGGTTTCTTGCTTCTGTTAATATTAAACAAGATAAAATAATTTGGAGAGGTATCTCTTTTCATATAGTAAAGAGTAACAGAAGGAAAATAAAGAAGAGGAATGTGAGTCATGCAAATTGATTAGTATGTTATTGATTGTAGTAATTGATCCATGGTGGGCCTTACTGCTGTAAAATCATTGATTTTGTTCTGTTACAACCATTTCCTTCAAAACTATCA
Source organism: Papio anubis (assembly GCF_008728515.1). NCBI lineage: Eukaryota > Metazoa > Chordata > Mammalia > Primates > Cercopithecidae > Papio > Papio anubis. Next base: position 43,830,299 of record NC_044982.1, read on the forward strand.
AAGAAGGCAGGATAATAATATCTACAGAAATCTCTACTTCTAAGGCAATGCTTGCAATTAAATAAATATGCTGTAGCAGCTACTTTATTTTGGCTTTAGTAAAATAAGGATTAGAATATAATACTTTATCCACATGTTTCTTGTCCTTACATATAATCCATTAAATCCTAAAACTGTATTTTCATTTTAAAATGTGAAAGTAAGTGCCTAGAGTAACTCTGTATTCTTGCAGTCTGGAAACAAAGACCTGGTTTGTATGCCAAGAAGTGTAGATTATTTTAATTTTATTTTTTACTTCAATTTTATAAAAAAGTTTATATGGGCCAGGTGCGGTGGCCCACGCCTGTAATCCCAGCACTTTGGGAGGCCGAGGCGGGTGGATCACGAGATCAGGAGATCGAGACCATCCTGCCTAACGCGGTGAAACCCCATCTCTACTAAAAATACAAAAAATTAACCGGGCGTGGTGGCAGGTGCCTGTAGTCCCAGCTACTCGGGAGGCTGAGGCGTGAGAATGGCGTGAACCCGGGAGGCAGAGCTTGCAGTGAGCCGAGATCCCACCACTGCACTCCAGCCTGGGCGACAGAGTGAGACTCCGTCTCAGGGAAAAAAAAAAAAAAAAAAGAAAAAAAAAGTTTATATGACAATAAGACTAAGTCAAACTGAAAATTCACAGAAAATTCATCAGGTTTGTTTTGTAAAGGAAATGACCGCTACCAAAATCAATCTACCCACAAATTTAAGTGTTGTAACACGATAACATTATCATTCTTATTTATATAACAATTCAAAGCAAGTGTTTGGTGGACAGTCTTTCTTTGTGTGATTCAGGGACCCAGGGCCTCTCTTCTCCTGGCTTCTTCATCCCCCAGATGTACTGGTGCTTCACTTCCAGCTGACAGCAAAAGAGTGGGTCTTGCAGAAAATTTGTAGTAGATTAGACCTAGACATGATCACATTATTTCTGCTCATATTCCCTTAGCTAGAGCTCAGCCACGTGGCAATTCCTGTCTCTAAGGGAGGCAAGGAAATGTCATCTAGCATTGTGCAAAGGAAGAAGAGGAAATAGTTTGGGGATCTTAGTCATCTTTGCCATAGAGATTGACTCTATGGCTTATCCTTCTTACACCTAGAACTCAGAATAGACAATAGCAAGTCTCATCCAGGCACGGTATCTCATTCAAAGTCCAGGATCTCCAGGCAATGTGCAGTTCTGTTGCTCAGGTCTAGAAACTCGACAGTTTGTTTTGAGACATGTTAAGATTCAGATCCCTGTTGGCTATTTAAGTGGAAATGTTGAGTAAGTCACTAAATATATGTGGTGTTCATATGTCCTGCTTTGCCCAGGACAGTGCTGATTTATGTCTGTGGTCCTGGAATAATTATTAATAGCACCTTCATCTCTAAAATGTATTAATTAAGTTTAGATGATATGTTATATGGATATAAGAATCTGGAATTTAGAGAACAGACTGTAACTATATTAAAAAGTGTTTTTAATCAAGCTATAGCTGTTTAAAGTGATGAAACCTGAGGTACTCTGGCACTTAGAATCAGGAAGAGGAAGAAGATCCAGATAAGGTGACTGAGGGTAGTCACTGACCAAGGATTAGCATATGAGCTAGGAGAGTAAGGGGGTTACCATAGCCTTGGGAGGAAGAAAACATAGTGAATACCCTCATGGAACTCATAGTTTTTTGAGGAAGAAATAAAATTTTTAAAAGTAAATTAAAAATTATCTTTCTAGATTAACTTTTCATCTGTTAGTCTTGAGAACACTTGACTTCAAGTACATATTATAGAACAGCTCAAGGTTCTTTAAATGCTCCATGCTGTCAGTCTTCTGCACCTTTCTACGGACTGTGTCTGTCTGCCCAGTTCCTTCTAGGCTTTACCCTTTTGATGAATTCCTACTATATTAATAACGCATACTGACAAACAGATGCATTTCATGTGTCAGGTACACTTCAAAGTTCTTCAGATACAGCAATGTATGTATTCCCACCAACCATCACAGAAGGCCCAGTACTCTCCCCTTTTACAAATGAAGAACATGAGGCACAAAAAGGTTAAATAACTTCTGCAGAATCACATATCTAATGAATATATGAATGGCGATTTGAATGTCAATCAGTATGGTACCAGAGCTTATACTCTTACCAAAGTATTGCGTGTGGCTTAGTAATTATAAACTAATAAAAATATTGGTTAGATATTATATTTTAGCTTTAAACAAAATGTACACTCAGTTACCAATGTTTTGAGCCATTGATAATCTTTCTTATAAAAACAATATCATAACATAGTCTCTGAGGTTTCCAATTTTGGCTTCTTTTTTTTTTTTTTTTTTTGAGACTGAGTCTTGCTCTCTTGCCCAGGCTGGAGTGCAGTGGCATAATCTTGGCTCACTGCAACCTCTGCCTCATGAGTTCAAGCGATTCTCCTGCCTCAGCCTCGTGAGTAGCTGGGATTACAGGTACCTGCCACCACACCCAGCTAAATTTTTTTGTATTTTTAATAGAGATAGGGTTTCACCATGATGGCCAGGCTGGTCTTGAACTCCTGATCTCAGGTGATCTTCCCACCTCAGCCTCCTAAAGTGCCGAGATTATAGGCTTGAGTCACCGCACCCAGCCAGTTTTGGTTTCTTTAAAGTGGAGCAAGAAACTCTGCTGGTAGACATACATATAACTGACTATTGATAAGCATACAATTCAGCTGATGGAAGTAGAGGTTCACAGGTTTACTACTCTGGAGTATCTCATGTGATATGCATATCAGTCAGTGCATTTTACAAGGAGAATGGAAAATCATGGTCAAGCTAGTCATGTTGATTAAGTGGAAGTCAGCTAAAGAGCGTTTAGTCTGTTTAGTATTTTGTGCATTCACCTACTTCTGGATTTACATAGTGTGTTAAAATTATCTGTTTATAAGTCTCCTGCTTTTTTTTTTTTTTTAACCAGACTGTAAGCAGTGTCCTTATTTTATTCATCTTGGTATTCTCAGTACCCACAGCCCATCCTGTATGTGATTAAGGGCTCCTATAAATGTTTGATGAATTATAATACACTGAATTAATATAGTTACATGCTTATGAGAGGGTCTGCTTCCACTAAACTGAGAATATTTGGGGATGGGACAAACTCTTACTTATTATTTAGGTAAGCTTTTAATGAAAATATACCTCATATATAGAAATGTCTGCAAATCATAAGTGTACTATTTGATGCATTTTCACAAACTGAGCACATCCATGTACTCAGCATCTAGCTCAAGAAACAGAACAGGAAGCATGTCAGAAGCTTATTCCCTGCTCTGTTGCATTCACTACACACTCCTATGCCAGTTTTACCTACTCACCATCTTTTTTTTTTTTTGAGACAGAGTCTCACTCTGTCACCCATGCTGGAGTGCAGTGGCATGATCTTGGCTCACTGTCACCTCTACTTCCCAGGTTCAAGTGATTCTCCTGCCTCAGCTTCCCAAGTAGCTGGGACGACAGGCATGTGCCACCATGTCCAGCTGATTTTTGTATTTTTAGTAGAGACGGGTTTTACTGGCCATGTTGGCCAGACTGGTCTCAAACTCCTGACCTCAAGTGATCCACTAGCTCAGCCTCCCAAAGCACTGGAATTATAGGTACATGCCACCATGCCTGCTCCTACTCACTTGTAACACTTTAGATCCATTTTGCCTCTTTTTTGGATTTTTAGAATTATCTAAATAGAATCCTACAATATGTATCATTTGTATCGGGCACCTTTCTCTCAATGTTATTTTGTAGCCATTATTCACTATTGTCTATAGTTGTGGTTCAACAATTTTCATCGTGGAGTTTTGTACCAACTGAATACACTTAAATGTATTTATTCATTCTACCCTTGATAAACATTTTTATTTCCAGTTCAGGGCTATTATAAACAGTGTTGCTGCCTACATCTTCGTACATGCCTTTTTACCTACAAATGTACAACATTTTCTGGAAGGAGTACCTAAAAGTAAAATTGCTTAATCTATAGTGTGTATATCTTTAGCTTTAGTAGATACTCATCAAGCAGTTTTCCAAATGGTACCATGAATTTGCATCTCCCCATAAAATTATAAGAATTCTGTTTTTCTATATTACGGCTTTTTTTTTTTTTTTTCATTTTAGTCATCCCGATGAGTGTGTAGGGGTAATACATTGTGGTTTTAAATTGTACTCTTTTGATGCCTAATTAAGATGAACACTGTCCCATATATTTAATGGCTATTTGCATGACTTCTTGTGGTAAAATGCTCATTTTCTATTGGAATTATCTTTGTTCTTAATAATTTATAACAATTTTTTGTAGATACTGGATATGAGTTTTTTATGGGATCTATGCATTGCATTTATCTCTTTTCACTCTTCCTTGCCTTTTGATTATCCTCTTGGTGTCTCAAAAAGAAAAAAAAATCTGAATTTTAATGTAATCTGATTTATTCTTTTTTCTCCCTTATGGTTACTACTTTTGTATGATGTGTAAGAAATCTTATCATATCCCAACGTTATGCAGATTTTCTCCTGTGTTTTCTTTTAAAAGCTTTATGTTTTTTACCTATCACGTTACAATCTGCAGTCAACTTAGAGTTGATTTAGTTATATAGTGTGAGGTTAAGGTCAAGATATATATATTTTGACATGGATGTTCAATTTATGTGGTACTTATATTTAAATGATCATTATTTCCCCTGTGTACTGCAGTATTATCTTCATCATAATTCAGTGTCCACATATGTGCTGGTCAATTTCTGGACACTGTATTCTGTTCATTTACTTACTGTTTATTCTTGTGCTAATATCACACTATCTCAGTTACTATAGTTCTTATATGGGGCAATATAAATCTTCCAGTTTTTTCTTCTTAATTACTACTGCTTGGGCTATTGTAGGCCTTTTGCATTTTCGTATAAACTATAGAACTAGCTTGTTAATTTCCGCAAAAAGATCCTGCAGGATTTTGATTTGGATTATAATAAATACATGAACAAATTAGAGAAGGGCTTTTATCTTCACAATTATCAGTCTTCCAAACCATAGACATGATCTATCCCTGTATTTGTTATTTTTGTGTTCCCTGTGCATAGTATGTGTCTGGAGTTCAGCTGACTCTCAAAATTGTGAACTCTTCTACTGTCCCTCCTTCCACTCTGATATCATCAATTGACTATGAACTCTCATACTTTCCCATTCTTACACGATGCTGTCCTCAACTAGAAATACTTAGTTGTCTCTTCAGAGAATATCTTTCCTTCAGGGTCACAACTCCCTGGAGTTTCAACTGGGCCAAAGGAATCTGTGCTTTAGAAAACAGCAGAAACTCTTCTCACTCTACCCAAAGATAATAGGAGACTACCTCTGATTACAGAAATATATGGAATTTGAGGTTCTTCCATCCAAAAGTCACACAACAATATGACAGTGGGAGATCTATTTGACTGTATAAAGACATGTTCTTTCTTTCTTTTTAAATTTCAATCACTTTAGGAGTACAAGTGGTTTTGAGTTACATGGATAAGTTGTATAGTAGTGAAATTTGGGCTTTTAAGACATTTTCAAATAGAATAAATCACAGATGTGTATGTGTTTTTTAAACATTAGATTTGGTAACAATTGTATAAAGATCTTTATATAGGAAAATTTCAGTGAAATTATCGTATATTCTAATATGTCAGAATGTTATTTCTCATGCCTCAATAATGCGCAGAGCTGAAATCTCTTTAATCAGACTTTCCAATGATGATAGCTCAAAGTGTACTTCGTAGGGCCTCTGCCGGCTTTGCTGTGTGTTTGCGTGCGTGCAGGCTGGTGGGCAAATGCACTGGCAGATGTCAGTCACTTAAACAGGCTCTTCCTTGTTTCAAATTCTAAGTTTCAATTCCTGGTAATTGCAACACTACAGAAACAGGCAGTGTGGCTTCTAATACTTATCTTTGACTTAAATAATTAAAGTTCAACACTATAGCAACAAAGTTATTAGCTAGTACTTGACTCTAGACACTACAGGTCAATTACAAGCCAGCAAAGTTTAGAAGCACAAATCTTGGTAATTAGCAGCAAATTTCATCTTCTCTCAGCATAGTTATGTGAGCATGCCACCAGAATAAGCAGAATTAAAACACAAATAAAAGCAGCACATGTATCCTAGATTTATAATTGTTACTAAGAACCATACAAATTTCAGCAGAGTTGGGTGCAAGGAAATTTTGACACCTGGAAAATGGGGCAAGTATGTTATCTTTTAGCAAGAAGTTACCTTAGGAATAATTTAAAGAGTATAAAATAAATTCTGTATATTTTCTTCTTTTGAAGCTTCAGGTACTGACCTCTTGTGTCGTATATTCAAAGATAGATGGAACTGAAAACAAGCAAGTTCAGCCCCATCTTTTAATCACTATTTAAATAAAGAATAGTGATCACATACCTAGTTAGAATCCTGGCTAGGACTGGAACGCCAATCATCAAATAACCTATCATTGATCTTTACATTAGATACTCTAAGCATCAAATCTCCTGCAAAGGAAGTCATCAAATTGGAAGTGGTACTAATTACCAGTGCTATTTCTAATAGCCTTTTACTAAATAAAACATAAATTAGTATACATGGCACATTAAATTAGTATACATGGCACATTACTTTCTGATCTGTGAAAAACAAGGAAATACTATCTCCTCTGGATTATCTAAATGTATTGAACAATCAAATTCTTGAATTGGAATGGGTTGGAAATGATCCAAATAGGCAGGGCAAAGCCACTTGCATGTCTGATTTTGCTTCAATGGAAAGTTAGAAAATCTAGATGGCAAATAAAAGGCTACTGTACCAGAATTAGGTTATTTTGCAACCAACAAATACATAGAGACCCCATCTCAATTTTGCACCTGGGTGAACACATGCTCATTAAATTCAAAATAAGCAGTTGATATCTATTTTACATGGAACAGCTACACCATTCTGATAAAATAGAGAATGGTTTACCTTAAGTAGATTTTTCTGTACACCTGATGCTTAGAAGGTCAAAGTGGCTTGGCCAAATTTGTGCAAGTACCCAAACACTTGCCTCTTGGACCTCAGAGAATTCTTTATTTTTTAAAAATTTCACCCCACACTTTTAATCCAGAAATAACATACCCCATGAGGGATGTGAAGAGTGAGTTTAGAAACCAGAAAAAGTGAGTTCTAGGTCAAACTGTGAATGAAAGGCTATACATCCAAGTGGCTAATCACTTTGACTTTCTAAGTTTCTGCTATCAAATACCACAATATTATAAACACTAAACCCCCCAAATACGTTATTTTATATAAATTTGATTTAGCTGTGAAAAACTGAAATTGTAATATATCATCTATTCTACATATACATTTCTAAGTCTTTCCAGAAGATAATACTCCAATAGAGAAAGAATATTTACCCACTCAGCCTGTTTTTTGTAACAGTGAGGAATTTATGCATGTGTGTGATATTAAGTAAAAATTACATTATTCTTTTAGAGAGCAAATGTAAAAATTGACAACTATTTAAATACACATGCTGGAGTTGTCTTTATAAACACAAGCTCTAGAAAATTTCTGCCGGGCGCGATGGCTCACGCCTGTAATCCCAGCACTTTGGGAGGCCGAGGCGGGCGGATCACGAGGTCAGGAGATCGAGACCATCCTGGCTAACACGGTGAAACCCCGTCTCTACTAAAAATACAAAAAATTAGCCGGGCGAGGTGGCGGGCGCCTGTAGTCCCAGCTACTCAGGAGGCTGAGGCAGGAGAATGGCGTGAACCCAGGAGGCGGAGCTTGCAGTGAGCCGAGATGGTGCCACTGCACTCCAGCCTGGGCAACAAAGCAAGACTCCGTCTCAAAAAAACAAAACAAAAAAAAAAAAAAAAAGAAAATTTCTTTTATGGTAAAAAAAATCTTTAAAGATATTGTATCTACCCTAGATTAGTAATTGTTCCCCCTGAGTCACAGCCATTATCTTCCAAGGCAAGAGCTAAAGCCACCTATGAGATGTGTTCCTGGGGACAAAGAAATATTATCAAATGAGATCCAGTAGGGTACTGTATTTGAAAGTGCATTACAAACTACAAAACAGAATTGTACATAGCATTAGCAGTGTTGGTAGAAAACAGTGGAAGGAACACTGGAGTTGGCAATAGGAAATGAGTTTCAGTCACAGCTTGGCTGTTTACTAGCTGGTGAGCTTAGGCAAGTCGTATAACTTCTCTGAGCCTCAACTGTCAAATGGAAATAATAATAATAATTGCCCTGACTGATATACAGAGTTGCAAGGGGAAAATGAGGTAACATGGAAGAGCTTTATAAAGCGTATTGCATTTGCCAATGTCAAATGATGTTATTTTTTACATACATACTGCAGAGTCTCCAGTATATATTAGTATGTATGTATTTACTTCTGTATGTTAAACGTCCAGCCTATGGAGTCATAACTTTCAGTGATTCATGAGTAGGTGATTCAACCTCCTTCATCATTTAATTTCCTTTACTCCAGGCCAGTTACAAAAATTTAGTTCAAGTATTCTTAGAATAGCCTAGTCCTTAAGTCCAGTGAACTTTGGTTGGAAACCCTGCTTTGTCACTCTTCACTGTGTAGACTTGGGGAAGATTTTTAAATCTCCCTAAGCCTCAGTTTTTTTCATCTTTTTAATGGATTATTATGAAAATTAACTGAGACAATAAGCCATTTGTAGTACTTAGTACAGCTCCCCTAATCCTGGGAATTTTATTTTAATGTTCCCACGATGAAAACATGTGAAAACAATCTGTATTGTAACTGGAATAATTATGTTTCAAAGACAATGTAGTCTAATGGTTCATTTAATGGCCTCAGGCAAATACTGGGAGCTGTATTCTTACATTCCCAGCAAAACATGAAGGTGAGGGTTTTTCTTTATCATTTTGTTCAAATGAGCTTGAGTGTGCTGAAAATTCAATGCTAAGAACTTAGAAATAAAATGATGATATTCTTCTGAATTTTTTTTCTGAATTTTCGAATACTAATGATTAGTTGGCAATTCCAATCCTATTGGGCATTGACTGAAATTGATTCCAGTAGTGGGCTCTCTCGCCATTTATTCTAAAACATGTGAGTGGAAACAGATAAGAAAATTAATATTTGAGACTTGGAAAGATGAAGACAAGTATTATTTAATAACAAAACATTTGGTATATTTGTTACCTGTGATTTCTTTCCAGTACTGTAGCTCTATTGGAAAAGGGTGGAAAACAATATTAGTAATGTTCAGTTGTGGCTAGTTATGTTTAACATGGCACTAAATGAAAGGGATGATGCCAGATTAGTGTTGGCTGGTTTGTATGTAGATATGGAAATGAAATTAGACTAGGGAGAAGGGAATTAAAAGTAAAATTAAAATTCATTGTATAAAAAAAATCTGTTAAGAATCAGTTTGGGGGCAAAGATGGGATTAGGAATCTGACCTTCCCACCAAGACTGAAACCTTCAATACAGTTGCCAATCTATTTGCCGTAGAAAAAGAGAGAGAGAGAGAGAGAAACATGGTGTCAAGAAAGCAAAAGATTAAATCAGACCAGAGAATTATGTCTAGGAAAGTACTTCTTGTGAAGTTCTCAGAACATGGAATTGACTGTAAACAGATCAGAAGCTTATTAAAGTTTTTGCGAAAATTACATTGCCAAAGAAACCACAAGTTTAATCTTTAAAAATCTTTTTTCTGTGAGCCCAAAAGCAAACTTTGGGTCCTCAAATTTGCACAGGCAGGAAGTAGCTGAGGAAGCCCTACGGTCATAAAATAGGACAAATTATCCAATACCCATATCAGATCTCACTATAGAGAAATATGGACAAAGAAGAACCTCCAAGAACATAGAATCAGGAGACACAGAATCAGGAGAACATAGAATCAGGAGATCCATTTCATCAATGGATGAAAGAGCTTATCCCTGATAGCTGACTAAGAGAATAATAAAGGAATTTATCCCACTGCCAGGGCAGAGGGACCTCAGAATGACTGCCTGGTAGACTTCATCACTGCTATAGACCAGTCCGCAGCCATCACTCTTCGCCATTTTTATGGGAGTGTTTAGTCAGTTATCCTATTCTTCACTTTTGCATACTGTGCATGTGTGTATATAGATATACACTGTGTGTGTGTGTGTGTGTGTGCGCGCGCGTGCGTGCACGCACATCCATAATGGTGTGGAAAACTCGTCTTTCTAGTTTATAGGCCACCATTCCAGGTATCCCCATCTTGGAAAATGGCACTACCATTTGTCCTTTGGCTTAGACTAAAAAGAGTGTTTGGTTTTGTTTTGTTTTTTTAAGATTTTTTTCCCCCCCTCTGGGATTATTCATCCAGTACATCTACAAACTTGTCAGTTTTACTGACTAAATAAATCTGAAGCTGCTTCTCACTCCCTCCATTTCTATCTCCCTAATCTAAATTACCATGATATCTCACCTGAACTACTCAAAAAGTCCCTTTTTGTTTGTTTGAGACCGAGTCTCGCTCTGTCGCCTAGGCTGGATTGCAGTGGCGTGATCTCAGCTCACTGCAAGCTCCGCCTCTGGGTTCACACCATTCTCCTGCCTCAGCTCCCGAGTAGCTGGGACTACAGGTGCCCACCACCACACCTGGCTAATTTTTTTTTTTTTTTTTTAGTAGAGACGGGGTCAAAAAGTCTCTTTACTAGTATCTCTTCTTCTATCCTTCCAACCTTTCAATGTGGAAGTGAGTGGAAGTGAGATTATGTGAATCCTCTGCTCCAAATTTCCCATGACTTTCCCTCTCCTCACAGGTAAAATCTGAAGTCCCTGGCCACCTCTTCCACATCCTCTGCAGCATTCTCCTCCTGTTCACTGAGGGCTACCCACTGTATCTTCCTTAATGTGCTTGAAACATACAAAGCATTTTCCCACCTTAAGATTTCCCCTCTCTGAGCCCTCTCCGTCGCCCACTTCTGCATTCATGAATATCTCTGAGCAAGTATCACCTCCTCATAGATACTCAAGCACTCTGCCATTCCCTATGCCCTTATACTTTATTTTTCTTTGTAGCCCCCATCACTATCTGACATCATATAAAATACTTCAGGAGTTTTGCTTTGTTTACAGATATATTCTTAACTCCAAAACAGAATGTGGAACATGGTAGATTTTTAACACATATCCATAATGTAAATATCTTGCATGTGCTGCATCCTACCACTTAATAAGAGGCACGTTAAAGTGAACTAAATATGGCCTGAGAAGGACTCTGTACTTCTGTGTTTGAGTCCTTGTGGATGAATAGCAACGTAGCTTAATAGGTAGACAAGATTGAAAACCTAATTTAGGAGTATGTGCCTGTAACAATAGCTAAGTCTTGGGCAATCCTAGCACTGTACTTCAACCATTCATACACGGCTGAGTCTTCAGATTGTTCAAGTAAGGGAAACACTGCGCTGTAACCAATCCAGCCACTCTGTACCTCACTTTCGATTTCTGTATATCTTTTCCCTTTTTTGCCTACAAATCTTCTTTCACCACGTGGCTGCGCTGGAGTGTTTGTGAATCCGCTGTGATTCTGGGGGCTGCCCAATTCACGAATCATTCATTGCTCAATTAAACTCCTTTAAATTGAATTCGGCGGAAGTTTTTCTTTTATCAGGCGTAAAGTAAGTGCTATTGGGGTATAGCGTAGGATGGACCAACTCTGACTGAGAGGCTGGTGAGAGCTTCCTAGCTGGCTTCATGGGTGTGCAACCTGTGCAGATATGCAGGGCCATGCACTTGGAAGGATCCTGCTTTTGGTGTAATGTTCTGTTTTTGTCATCTTGAAATTCTTCATAATTTTGAATTTGAACAAGGAACTCTATATAGTTCCCATTCCATACAACTCACAATATTTTAAGTATACAATTTAGCATTTTTTAGTATATTCACAAAGTTGTACGGCCATCCCCATTATCTAATTCTAGTACATTTTCATCATCCCCAGAAGAAACCCACAAACATTTGTGGTCATTCCACTTTCTCACATTCCCTTATGCCTAGCAATCATTCATATCCTCTCTGATTCTCAATTTGCCAAGTCAGTACATTTCATATAAGTGAAATCATTTAAGATGTGGCCCCTTGAGTCAGGTTCCTCTCACTTAGCATGATGTTTTCCAGGTTTCTCAACGTTGCATTATGTGTCTATACTTTATTTCTTTTGGTGACTGAATAGTATTTCATTGTGTGGATACACCACATTTTTGTCAACTCATCCATTAATGAATATGTGGGATGTTTCTAATATTTGGCTATCATAAATGATGCTGCTGTGAACATTCATGTACAAGTTTTTGTTTGACTATATGTTTTCAATTCTCTTGGGTATATAGGAGTAGAATTGCTGGGTCATATGGCTACTCTATGATTTACTTTTTGAGGCACTGCCAAGCTCTTTTCCACAGAGGCTATACCATTTTACATTCCTTCCAGCAATGTGTGAAGGTGCTAGCTTCTCCACATCCTTCCAACACTTGTTATTTTCTGTGTTTTTTATTACAGCCATCCTACAGGGTGTGAAATGATAGCTTATTGTAGTTTTAATTTGCATTTCTCTAATGATTAATGATGAGTATCTTTTCATATGCCTATTGGCCATTTGTATACCTTCTTTGAATCAATGTCTATTCAAATTTTTTGATGATTTTAAAATTATTTTTCTTTTGTCTTTTTATTTCTGAGTTATAATAGCTCTTTATATATTCTAGATACTAAACCTATATCAGATTTCTTATTATTGTTATATTTTAAATTCAGGGGGTAGATGTGCAGGTTTGTTGCATGGATATGTTGTGTGATGCTGAGGTTGGGGCTTCTATTGAACCCATCACCCAAATAGTGAACAGAGTACCCAATATTGGGTAGTGAAAAACTACCCAATAATTAGTTTTTTAACCCTTCCCCCTTTCCTCCCTCTTTAGAGTCCCCAGTGTCTATTGTTCCCGTCTTTACATCTGTGTGTACCCAATGTTTACCTCTTACTTGTAAGTGAGACCATGCAGCATTTGATTTTCTGTTTCTGTGTTAAGGTAGGATAATGACTTCCAGCTGCATCCATGTTGCTGTGCAGGACATAATTGCATTCAGTATTGTGTCTGGGTAATATTCCATGGTGTATACCACCTTTACTTTATGCAATCAGATATATTATTTGCAAATATTTTCTCTAATTCTGTGAGTTGTCTTTTCACTTTGATAATGTCCTTTGAAGTACAAGCATTTTTAATTTTGATGAAGTCCAATTAATTAATTTGTTCTTTCCTGCCTTGAGATTTATGTACCTATCTAAAAAATCATTGTCTAATTCAGGATCACTAAAATTTACACCTTTGCTTTCTTCTAAGAACTTTAATGTTTTAGCTCTTACAGTTAGGTATTTTATCCATTATAAGTTTAATTTTGTATATGGTGTTAGGCAGATATCCACATTCATTTCTTGTTTGTGTATATGCAGTTGTTTCAGTACCATTTTTTCAAAAGATTATTCTTCTTTCGTCATTGAATTGCTTTGACACCCTTGTCAAAAACCAGTTGACCATAGATGCATAGGTTTATTTCAGGACTGTCAGTTGTATTCCACTGATATCTATGTCTATTCTTATGCCAGTACCAAGTCCTTTAATTACTGTAGCTTTGTTATACATTTTAAAAGTGTTAGGTGTAAGTCCTCCAACTTTGTTCTCTTTTTCCAATATTGTTTCAACTCTTCTGAGTCCCTTGCATTTTCATCTAAAATTTAGGGTTGGTTTATCAATTTCTGAAAAATAGGCAGTTGAAATTTTGATGAAAATTGTATCAAAACTATAGAGCAACTTGGGTAGTATTGCCATGTTAGCAATATCATCTTCCAATATGTAAACATGAGATGTCTTTCCATTTATTTAGGTTTTCTTTAATCTATGTCAATGTTTTGTAGTTTTTCTAGGTGCAACTCCTATACCTCTTCTTTTGCTAAATTTATTTCTTTTATTCTCCTTGAAGCTATTGTCAATAACATTATTTTCTTAATTTCATTTTCAGATGGTTCATGGCTAGTGCATAGCAATATAACAGATTTTTATATTGAATGCATATACTGCATCCTTGCTGAACTCCTTTATCAATTCTAGCGGGCTTTTCTTGTATTTCTTAAGATTTTTCTATATGCATGATCATGTCATCTCTAGAGGAGTTTTAATTCTTCCTTTCTATTCTGGATAAATTTTATTTTATTTTCTCGACAATTTCTTTGGCTAGAACCCCCAATACAATGTTAAGTAGAAGTGATGGGATCATCCCTGCTCCTCTCTTTGCTGATATTAGGGGGAAAGCTTCTAGTACTTTACTATATACTATATGATGTATGATGTTAGAGATCCTGAATTTTTATCTTGCATTGGGCTCTGAAAATTATGTAGCTAGTCCTACCTTATAAAGAGGGACACAGTTGAGCTGAGTATCAAAGGACACATAGGAGTTCTCCAGTGGGTGAGGAGGAGGAAGAAGAACAGTATATGCAGTATCATAAATACATGCTCAAACTCAAAGTGACTCAGTGTGGCAGGTGTGTGGAGGCCAAGTGAGGAGTGAAGGAAGCAGAGGTTAGAGAAGCAGGTAGGGCTGGACCACTGCTGGATTGCTGACTTCTTACTAAGGAGTTTGGATTTTATTCTGTAATTTTTAGGCTAGTACACTATTATATTTTACAGTCAACAGCAAAGAGTAGAATGAAGAAAAATGAGACTAAAAATTGAGGCAAGGAGAGCAATTCATGGGCTACTGCAGTGTTTGATACAATGAATCAAAATCTTGTCAGAGGCTGAGGTGGTCGGATCACGAGGTCAGGATATTGAGACCAGCCTGGCTAACATGGTGAAACCCCGTCTGTACTAAAAATACAAAAACTTAGCTGGGCATGGTGGTGGGCACCTGTAGCCCCAGCTACTCGGGAGGCTGAGGCAGGAGAATGGCGTGAACCCAGGAGGCAGAGCTTGCGGTGAGCCGAGATTGCACCACTGCACTCCAGCCTGGGTGACAGAGTAAGACTCCGTCTAAAAAAAAAAAAAAAACTTTGTCAGATTAACCTTGGAATAACTGTATTCTTGCTTTTGAAGACTTTGCTTTCCTTCTATTTTTTTTAAATGAAAAATTTGTACAAATAAAAACATATGCATTGAGCACCATATTTCAAAGTTAGGCTAGCACTGGTAAAGTTTACAGTCTATGTTTTGTTCATTGTGAAAAATATATTTTCATGTTTATGGTAGCCTGAATTCAGAATTGAGATAAATGATCTTTTACATGGTAAAGAAAATGATGCTTAGAACATTTCATTAGTTATTTCAGTAACTGTATTAGTTATTCTAGAATCTTTTGCATTTTCATCATACTAATCATTCTTACATTAGGCATTACCTACACATTAGCAAAACCAAAAGATATTCCTTCCCTATCCCTTCCTGTCCCTCCTTTCTTCCCTTCTTCTATCCCTCCCTCCCTTCCTCCCTTTCTTCCTTCCTCTCTACCCATTTTCCTTCCTTCCTTTTTCTTTACATTTGCTTAATTAATTAATTCTTCAAAAGTTTTAGGGCCTAAGAGGCTGAATTAGATCTGTAACACATTTTGTGCCCTTGGAGAGCTTCTAGATTTATGAGTGGCTGAAGTAAACAAGGCTGCCATGTCTCAAAACAGAGTATCATGCATCATTGTTACCCTAAGCACATCTAAATTTGTAGAATGGTCATTTGCAACAGCCCCATCACTGTGGCCTTCACTGAGAGTTTACAGCCTCTGATATATACATGGTAGTGTTGAATAAATAATGCTTTGTTGTATTAGTTCAGGTTGTCATGGATTGGAGGGCTAGAGTTAGAATTTGTGACTAAGATTATGGAAACGGTAAGAAGAACCGAAGAATCAAACCAACTAAATCCCAGGAGAGTCAAATGAACCAGAGCTACTCACTGCTTGATCACATATAGCTATAAATTCCTAGTCAATTCACAGATCTTGTAAGTGATGAGCCATTTGAGAGAAAACACCTCTTTCTTTTCTGCAAATTATATAACACTAAATCCATGTCATTGGACAAATGATTCTAACCATTCTTTACTTGCCTTTATTGGATTTCAAAGTTCAGTACACATTCAAATTATTTAATTTTGATATCACTTTTATGATCAAATGCCCTACTTTTGAAATGGAAAGCTCAGTTGGCCATGTTCCCTGTTACGTTTAAGAAGCTTTTATCATTTAAATAAATTAAACCTTCCAGCATGGATTCTGCAGAACATAATGAAGTACAGAGAAAAATAAAGCTTAAATGAAATAAATCTCTTTGCTGATAGAAACAGTACAGGTTATTGTGCATTCTACCAATAAATGTGTAGCTGGAACCGTAGCCTGATTTCTGGTTTTTAAATTTTGTCCTTAATTTTTGTAGTGTTCAGCAGCAATCTGATTTGCCATTGGACAAAAGATGGACACAATGTACATCAAGTAAAAAGGGTCTAGGTTTTTAGTACTGAGAATAAAACCAAATATTAGATTTTTTAAAAGCTGATTTCTTTTAAAACTACATTGATAAGTAAGGATATGCATTTTTCACACCATTTAATTCATACAAGTTGAACTCTTATGAACTCAAATCCTTTAACACTTTCTATAATAATTTCTTCATGGTTAAAAAAATGCTTGTTTTTTAGAGAAAAATGATCATCCATATAATAATTGAGTAAAATTAAAGTATATAAATTACATATTGAATTAGCAGGAGACATTGTACTTTTTGAGTTACAATTTGCCAGTTGCCCATGAAAGATTCAATTGGATTTTGAAAAATCTTACTGTTTATAGGTTCTTTCAATGGCCAAAGTGTAGGATGCAATTTTTAAAATGTAAATAAAACACACCATTTTAAAGAGTTTAAATAAAATGTATCGATGTTTCCGCTATGTTAAGTTGAACCATTTTACTACATGCATGTTAAAAATAAAGTTAAAGGTAAAAAGCCCTTCCTTTTAAAATTTTTATTTATTATTATTTTTGAGACCCAGGTTGACATGCAATGGCATGATCATAACTTATTGGAACTTCAGATTCCTGAGCTCAGGTGATCCTCCTGCCTCAGCCTCCCAAGTAGCTAGGACCACGGGCATGTACCACCATGCGTGTCTTTTTTTTTTTTTTTTTTTTTTTTAATTTTATTGTAGAGATAGGGTCTTCCTGTGTTACCAGGGTGGTCTCAAACTTCTGGGCTCAAATGATCCTCCCACTTTGGCCTCTCAAAGGGCTGGGATTACAGGCATGAACCACCATTCCCAGCCAAAAAAAAATTAAAAGGAAACGTTCAGCAGAATTAATTTGAGAATACTCATAATGGTAATGTATAATGATTACCATAGAAATGTAGTTTTCTTAGTAATAAATATTCAGTGTTACTCAATATTGGAGCTTAGGTCATAAAACTGTCTCTGAAACTGTAAGGACTTATAGAGAGGGCCTAATTGCATTTCATGTTTTTGAAATACAGTGAGTTACTTATGTTAGGCATCCCTGATGTTTTATCTTCTGATTTATTATATTTGTACATTCTTTTAAACTGCAAAACAAAAAACTATCATGCTTTGCATATAAGATATGGATCAGCTGGTGGTAGCACCTTGTAAATTAGTGTTTAAAGCCCATAAGCATGATTAAATCACCTTTTCATTTTTCATTTGTTTTTAATTCCAGTGCCTATATTCTCTTACCTTGCAGTAGGAAAGAAAATTTTGTTTTGTCATAAGTTAGAAAATAAGCTTCTAATGGATATTGTTGCATCCTTGCAATGAAATCAAAGCAAATTCTGATTCAAGACCTTTCAATGACTGATTTGTGGGTCAAAGATTTGAACGTGAGCTATCCAGTATGCATTTGTTCAGCAGCTGGCCAGGTTCTCGGAATGCCAGAAGGCAAATGATATAGCTCCTGCTTCCAAATGAGGAGTAGACATTAATGATCAATAATAATAATAATAATAATAATATACAGATAGCACTGATTCATTGTTTGGAGAGTGGAACATAGTGAAGGGCAACTATAAAGTGCCCTTCTTATTTGTAACAAACATACATTTGCTGAATGTATGAAAAGGTTCTTGAACTAATGAATAACATTTATTTGTTGAGGAATTTCAATGTGGCAGGCATGTTATAGACACTTGAGATATAGCAGTTAGCAAAGCAGACAGAAATCCCTATTCTAATAAACAAATGATTTAGGTGTAAATGGAATCAAGGATGATGTCAGAGTCCAGGGAAAGTCACATTCTTTGACCCTCCCTGCCCCCGCCTTCCATAAAGGTAGTATATTTAATATATGTAGAAGGAAGTTAAAAACAAAACAAAAACGCAAGGCATCCTTGAAGGGGACCGGAAGCTACAAAATGGTAGCATGCATTGAAGCCTACTGGCTCTGCTTTGGAGAGTGAGGAGGGTCTAGAGACTGCCTCCCACAAAGCTCTTTCAAAGTGCTGGTCAAGGCTACCACTTTCCCAGCAAGCACAGAGCTTCGATCGTGTTCAATTCACTGCTTTCAGGGGTGGTTCTCCATGGCAAAGGCTCTGTGAAGGGTGACCTACTGGGTGTGAAACTGCTGCACGACTTCCTACTTCACCCATTCATCTATCCAAGTTTTCACAGAGTCCAGGAGAAAGTATAAAAGTTACCTTGAGGAGCAGGAGAGTGGAATGGTTAAGACTGTTTGGAATCTGACCCCTCGGATTTGTATCCTGGACACTCAGTTGTGTGACCTAAGGGAAACCACTTAAACTCTTTATGCCTCAATTGGCTTCTCTGTAATATAAGAATAATAGGACCTGTGTCCTACAGTAGAGAATAGGACCTAGCTCATAAAATGTTCTCATTTATGACACTTAAATGGGAAAATACATGTGTGGAAGTGACCACTTTGCTACATACAGCTATTTTATAATCATTTTACAATACCATTATTTTGTTCCATAGTCAAAAGTAAAATAAAATAAATGTAATCTAATCCTATACAGTCAATTCAAACTAGTAATTTTTTTAAAAAAAATCTACCTCTTACGAACCTGGATATAAGAAGTAGTTGACCAAATCCAAGTGTTACTGTTTTCAGTTAGGCTTCAGTTACAGTTGTATAGACTGGGTGATAAATCTCCTCATGACCCCCTCTTTCCAACCTTCCTCCTGCACTTGCTTCTCCTCTCACTGGGCTGCAGATTGTCAGCAGGCCTGCTGCTAAGGAGAAAGGGGGATCTACTTCAGGACTTAGGGCTTGTGTCTGAGATCTGGAGGGCCTGTAGCCACTCCTCAGAGTGTTGGCTTTTGAGCTGGTCATGTCCAACTGCTGGCTGTCTTTATGTGTGGCATAATTGATGGCCTGAAAGTCCCTGGTGGCAGGTGACCTACGGGGTGCAATAACTTTTCCCACCTCACAGAGTGCTTTTGCCTTGGCTGGCTTCTAGCAGACTGAATTCACGAATGACTGACTTCAGTGACTTCCTGAGCTCCAGGGCATCCCAGCCAGTGCCCCTCTGAGCTATAAAGGAAGTGAAGGGCAAGGAGCAAAGAAGGGGTCTGTGACTCTCTAAAGAGCATGTTTTTCCACCGTGCATTGCTGGCTCCTGAGACTGGATGTGTAGGTCCTGCTGTTCTGCAAACTCAGTAACAATTCAGGACCAGTCTTGTTGCTCATAAGTACCCTCAAACCTCAAGGGAGCTATGTTTGAAATTACTTAATTTCCTATCTCCGGGGAGTAAAAAGGGGGAAAGGAACAATGTGCAATGCTCAGAATTCTGTCATCTAATGTACCAAAGCTCGATTTTTTCTCTTTCCCTGTTACTTTTACGTTTCTTGACAGCAAAATACAGATCCAGCTCTATCTCATTTGTCCCCTGGTGTAGGTGAGAAATCAAGCCGTGTGCCAGGACCCACTTTGCTCTGTGTATTTTTGTATTTGGAGTCTTTGTTTCTAGCTAAAGAGTAGCAATTCAAACACTTTTGTTTGTTCTTGGTTGGGTGGGTGGGGCAGCTGGTGGTCAAGGAAGCTGGGAAAGATTTATTTTATTGATATTTTACATGGGCATGTTACAGTCTTACATCACAAAACACCCTGAACTTGGTAAGCACACAATAATTGCAAGCAATTATTGGCCATTATATTGACAAATCTAAACAAATAAGGCTCTTGCCTAAGGTGTCCACAAATTCTCAGATATCAGTAATACCAAATCTTTCAGTATAGTCTCTGCTTGGCAGGACGTGTAGACATTACAAGGATAGGAATGTCCTTGTCTGTATATACTAATAGGGTTGCCAAATGTAGCAAACAAAAATACAGGACTCCAAGGTAAAATTAAAATTCTGATAAACAATGAATATTTGTTAAAGTATACATACGTCCAATTCAGATTTTTAATGTCTGATGTTTTTAGTATGTCCCAAATATTGCACAGGGGACCTGCATTTTACCTGACCTTCCTGTGTGCCTAGCACCTGTCACACTCCACTGACTTTGAAACGGTTCCCTTTTCCCAAATGTGAAGGCTGCTCTCAGTTACCACATCGAACCAACACTATGTCTATCCTAGGCTAAACAACCACCTTAAAAAAGTAAAAAGGGCCAGTGGTGAATGGAAAGGGGGATGTGGAAAATTATTCATATTAGGCCTCTTATGTCCACCCATAGAATCAAAGTGAGTCCTTTTTCAAAAAGGCGCTGAAATAGGAAAATAGTATCTGTGTTTCTGTGTCTGGGTCTGTCTGGTTCTAAAGAATGTTCATATCTTGAAGACTTAGTACAACCTATGTTTACTTGGGAAGCATAAGAAATGTGTCAACCCTTTGAAAGACTTCTAATTAAACTGCTGGAACTTTGATATCAGAATTTGAGATTATTATTACATATTTTTAAAAGACCCAATTTCATGTGCCACTAACAAGAAGAAAAATATTGGCCTTTACAGTTACTGAATTTATTTTAAAATACAAATTATTACCACTTGATAAGCTGAATTTAGTGCATCAATCTCATTTTAGAAAATGCCCTCTTACCTGGAAGGGGAATTCCTACCTTTCTGACTTTTCTGTTAACGATGACCATCAATAGTATCAGTTTTTGGTGTAAAATCAATGATTATATGTTACTCCAGGCAGCTGCTGAATATTCAAAGGATAGTAAATGGTTTCAGATAGGAGTATTTTATGAGAGTTCAAGGAGAGAGAACCAATGTATGTTGAGTGTCTGTTATGGGTTAGAGAATGCATGCTTCACATGTGTTTCTACTCTAGCCAACAACTTACGGAGGGTGATCAAGGTAAGTAATTTTCCTTGAGTAATAAAATTGTCTGATTCTGAAAGTGCCTTATCTTATATAACTCTTTTTTTTTTTTTTTTTTTTCATTTTCCTTACAGCCTTCACCTGCAGTTACTTTGCTTTTCAGGACTCTGAGCAAAAATCTCACACATTAACTTTACTTCCAACTCTGATAATATATGTGGCAATTTCTTATATAGCCAACATTTTTTTATTTCTTTTGATGGGGTTATCATAAGTTCTTCCCATTATTATCTTCAAAATACATTTTAAATAAAATGATGCTCATTTATTTATGGATCTCTAACCCCTCACCTGTACTATGTATTTAGTTTTATGTTTAAAATTTAAAGAATCTTGGAAATTGAAGAGTTCAACCTCCAACCCAGTGAACATGTCACATGAAAAACATACTTTCTGTTTTAACCTTTTAGTGCTAGAATGATCATGAATTTTCGAGGCAGTTTATTCGATAGAGAGCAGTTTGCAATGAAGTCTCTGTGCTGAGCTGGTGTTGCCTCCCAGAAACGTTTTCTCACAAATTCTAGTTCTGCCTTCTAGGGTCACATAAATAAATTTAAATTCTCCCCTCACCCACCCCAGGTGCCATTTGCTAAACTGTCTAACTTTTCAGTACATTTATAGCCTGGAATTCTTACTATCTGATACCCAAACAGAGGATAATATTAAAAATGGTTTTGAATCTTATTTCTACACAATAAGGAAAATTGGAAAATCATACAAAAGTAGCAATTCATTACAGAGAAATTTAAGGGATAAATATGTATTTCCTTATATATGTATACATATATACACATACAAATATATATATATGTGTGTGTGTATGTGTTTGTGTATTTCCTACTAAACAGTAATATAATGGGAACATAAACTAGAAGCAAAGTACCTCTACTCAGTTGTCTCTTGAGTAATTCTCCCTCTGATATGTAGGGGACTAGAACTAAGTAAGTAAGTAGCCAACATTTCTGTGTTGGATTTAAGGCATATTGCATCCATAAATTTCATAAATGCAATTCCATAAATGGCATTCGGATTTTTTTCTTCAGAAATAATCTTATTGAATGTTGAAGGGTTTTCTTTGTAACACAAAGCACATACAGCATAGTGTCACACAAGTGTTAATCCATCTGCTTTTATAATCAGGCTCTGACTGTCTCTCCCGTTCCACAGATCATCTTTCGTAAGATCAGTGATGTGAAGAAAGAGGAGGAGGAGCGCCTCCGGCAGAAGAATGAGGTGACCCTCAGCATCCCTGTGGACCACCCGGTCAGAAAGCTCTTCCAGAAGTTCAAGCAGCAGAAGGAGCTGCGGAATCAGGGCTCAACACAGGGTGACCCCGAGAGGAACCAACTCCAGGTAGAGAGCCGCTCCTTACAGAATGGAGCCTCCATCACTGGCACCAGTGTGGTGACTGTGTCACAAATTACTCCCATTCAGACATCTCTGGCCTACGTGAAAACCAGCGAATCCCTTAAGCAGAACAACCGCGATGCCATGGAACTCAAGCCCAACGGCGGTGCTGACCAAAAATGTCTCAAAGTCAACAGCCCAATAAGAATGAAGAATGGAAATGGAAAAGGGTGGCTGCGACTCAAGAATAATATGGGAGCCCATGAGGAGAAAAAGGAAGACTGGAATAATGTCACTAAAGCTGAGTCAATGGGGCTATTGTCTGAGGATCCCAAGAGCAGTGATTCAGAGAACAGTGTGACCAAAAACCCACTAAGGAAAACAGATTCTTGTGACAGTGGAATTACAAAAAGTGACCTTCGTTTGGATAAGGCTGGGGAGGCCCGAAGTCCGCTGGAGCACAGTCCCATCCAGGCTGATGCCAAGCACCCGTTTTATCCCATCCCGGAGCAGGCCTTACAGACCACACTGCAGGAAGTCAAACACGAACTCAAAGAGGACATCCAGCTGCTCAGCTGCAGAATGACTGCCCTAGAAAAGCAGGTGGCAGAAATTTTAAAAATACTGTCAGAGAAAAGCATACCCCAGGCCTCGTCTCCCAAATCCCAAATGCCACTCCAAGTACCTCCCCAGATACCATGTCAGGATATTTTTAGTGTTTCAAGGCCTGAATCACCTGAATCTGACAAAGATGAAATCCACTTTTAATATATATACATATATATTTGTTAATATATTAAAACAGTATATACATATGTGTGTATATACAGTATATACATATATATATTTTCACTTGCTTTCAAGATGATGACCACACATGGATTTTGATATGTAAATATTGCATGTCCAGCTGGATTCTGGCCTGCCAAAGAAGATGATGATTAAAAACATAGATATTGCTTGTATATTATGCAGTTGACTGCATGCACAATTTACATTTATTTATAATCTCTATTCTATAATAAAAGAGTATGATTTTTGTTACCCAAGGCAATGTAATATTTGAAGAATCAGGGTCCAACCTGCCAATGTTGCCATGACAAATTTGATCTCAGGCTGAGTATGTATATCGTGCTATCATTTTCTCACTGTTCTGTTAAGTTAAAATTATAGATTAATGCCAAGGAAGAGTTCAGTCTTTTAAACTATTAGTACCATGTTATGATCTCTTTCCCTAGGATTTTTCTGTAACTTAGTGTTAGGTTCTTTTCCCCTACAGGCGGTGTTTGCTCCATTTAAATGACTGTTTTGTTGCTAAGTCAGATAACAGTGTGGGGTATTGAAAACTTATTGCTATGGGTTTTGTGCATGAATTACATTTTTGATCAACTATACCTCTCCTTTTTTAACATTATACTTAGATAGTAATCATTAGCTCTTATGTAAGGAAATCCCTACTCCCTCCTTCTTGGAGAACAGCTGCCATCTTGTAGGCTGACATTATCGACACCATAAATACTAAACTATTAATATAGTGTACGTTATTATAGAAACACTGCACTACAGGGTATAAGGCCTTTTGACAATTCACGTAAGAGATGCTGAATTTCCAAAGCTTATGAATGCTCTAAATTTGTATTTCCAAAACATGTTCAAGAGTGACGTTGAAAGGCTTCTTAGCAGAGAAATATACAAAAAAAAAAAAAGCATTTAAGTAATCATATCAAAATACTAACTATTATGATATAAAATAAAAAAGAGTGTAAACAGATCAATTTTGTGGCATGTCTGTAACTTAGAAAGAATGAAACACTGGTACGGATTGTTGACACATGAATCTTAGTGTTTGTAGTGATAACACATGAAATGTGGTCAAACAAACAAACAAACCAAGAAGTAGACATTAAGTTGCTCGACTCAGATAGCTGCTTTTCTATCATTTTATTCTGGTTATAATTTTTAAAAGCTTTTTGCACACAGTTCTACTGCTGGACTTCTGCTAAGTTGATTCAATAAACTATTGTGGCTCAGGCAGATCCATTTATGAAAGGGGGATACTAGAGACTGAATTTTAGTCTTTTGAATTCAAATCCTCTTTGTAGAAAGTGCCTATTGTCAAGTTTTTTTTAAAAAGTCACAAAGAGTTGTCCTGTATATAGCTAGTCCCTTAAATGATGTGGATTGAGAATAAAATACACATTCACTTGTAAGAACCCAGGAGAACTTATTTCTTTTGACTAAACTATATTTTAGGAAGTTGTTCAGGGAAGCATACTTTTCAGTCAGCGCATGCACAGCATTTAATATGGGGAGCAGGGGAGTTAGTGTTTGCATGAAGTTGAAAATATGTGTGAGTAATTTATATATTACTGGACCTTCTGTACATATATGTTAACAATATGCAAAAATGATGGCAAAATCGAAGGAGATATTTTGGTCTATTATACCTATTTGTATGAGCTTTTCTATCTCCCAGTATCCCCAGCCAAAGCCACTAGAACTGAAAGACACGTTATCACATTCAGACTTGAGAAGTGCAAAACAGTGATTTATAAAAACAGTTGCTATTTTAGAATTTCTACTGAACTTCACATGCCCACAAGATGTGCCTCTTTAATCTAGGAGTCTCAAAACATACGTTATGTGCCGTGGGCTCCGTTTTCCTTTCTTTGTGCACATAACTTCCATTAGCCAGAATGGAAGTTTTCAGGGGAGCACGTCTCCATGTAATGCTACAATATCTACCTACCACAAACACAAGAAAATGAAATAATTATGGAGTAGGGAATCAGCCTTGAAATTGGAATTTTGTTGCTTTCATGGTGAGGATGATGTCTTTTTCTTGACCTCTGACATTTATTGAATTTCAGGATGTTTTTCTATCTGTTTAAGTCAAGTTTGGCTTAAGCTTTTAAAGGTGAATGTGTGGTTAAAATAAAAATCTGAGTACAGAAGTTGTTAGTTTAGCTTTAGCCAGTGCTTCAAAAATAACTGTTGGTATAAAACTGTAAAAGAATGACTGTGAACAACATGATGATTTGAAGTTCTAATTCATGCCTTTGCATATTAGTGGTGCAAATATTTACCGTGTTCTGACATTGACATAGAGTTTCACCTAATCGACCTACAATATTATTGTTCATATATGTGAGAAACATAATGGTTTTGAATTACTCCGAGTTTTCAAGAAGGAGGGAAAGTATCAATTATTTATTTATGGCGCAGTTATCATAGAGTTTTTTCAGCCATCTCTGTTCTCTGTGTGCATGATATGAAGAGGTGCTGAATGCACCCCGCTGTTTTCAGCAGGAATGCGTGTTTTCAGCAAACCTTGTATATAGAGTAGTCTTTTAGGTTCCCAGATTCCACAAATCTTAGCAGTTGAATTTACTCAGATTTGAATGAAGGGTGAACACTTGCTTTAATACATGCAATAATGATACAATCATGTTCTATGTTGCCTCAGCTAGCACATAGACAGTAGATGCTCTTTTGGGGACCAGATAACTGCATGTTTTATTCCTACACTGTATAGATGCTCTTGGTGCATCCAGAATAAAATTTTTAATATTATATTTCTAAATAATGTATTAATAGGAGTAAATGGATATGTATTTGAAATCCAAACATTTTCCAAAGCAATTTACGCACCTTCAATATTTTTCTATGATGTTATTAATAGGTAAGATCAGATGCTGTATCCTCGACAGGTGGTTGTAACATAATAGCAAAAGTCAAATTAGAATGGAAATGTGAGTGATGTATCATAATGGCAAGTTTTATCAGTCTGCATCAGGATATTGTTGCACTAAATGTGATCTAGCAGATGGAAGAGATTATGATAAAAGGCAAATGGGCACACAAAAGCCAGATGACAATACCAAAGCTACATGAATGGTACTGAAAATGGTTCAGGCACAGTGGTTGAAATGAATGAAGTGGTTGAATACAGGCCCATGCTTCATTGTTAAAATGGAAAATTTTTATGACGCTAGTTGCATCTCGCATTAAGTATAGGACTAAAAATGTCCTAAGTATTTTTTACAAACAACTTTATGCATATCAAAGAAAAAATGGAAAATTTGGGGTTTGAAATTGCTCTAGAAGAAATGTGTACTTCTATTGTACTCAACACTTTAATAGGAAAATTAGTTGTGACTGTTAACTGAAGTACCGTTATCAAAATTAACCTTATTGGAGCCCAGATGAAAATCACATTTTCCCTTCTGTTTAAGGAGATTTTGTTCACCCTCTGAGATCTGGTCCATTTGATGTCTTATTTTATTTTATTTTATTTTATTTTATTTTATTTTATTTTATTTTTTTGAGACGGAGTCTCGCTCTGTTGCCCAGGCTGGAGTGCAGTGGCCGGATCTCAGCTCACTGCAAGCCCCGCCTCCCGGGTTCACGCCATTTTCCTGCCTCAGCCTCCCGAGTAGCTGGGACTACAGGCGCCCGCCACCTCGCCCGGCTAGTTTTTTTTTGTATTTTTTTAGTAGAGACGGGGTTTCACCGTGTTAGCCAGGATGGTCTCGATCTCCCGACCTCGTGATCCGCCCGTCTCGGCCTCCCAAAGTGCTGGGATTACAGGCTTGAGCCACCGCGCCCGGCCGATGTCTTATTTTAAATAATTAAAGTCATTTGGAATTTTTTTTTAATATTAGCCTTCAGAGCAGTGACTGTTTTGAAGTGTGCAGTGGCAGATATTTGTGAAATTATTCATCATATTCCTAATGAATTCCACTATCTTGTATAATTTTCATCGTTTAAGCAATTTTCTCAGAGTTTGTTTTCCAAAATTTCATGTAGGTAATGAGAACATTTATCTAGAATGTGCATATCATACATGGATGACTTTCAAATATGAATATTTTATAGTCATGTGAATGTTGTGCTATAATTTTTTCTATTAGGTGTAAAAGTATTTCTCTTCTTGTCTTAATGGAAAGGGGGAAAAGACAAAAACAATATTTTGGAAAACACCTTAAGATTAGTATCTGAGCTTTGTCTTGGATTCTGAATTTAGCTTTACCACAAACTAGAAGTGTAATTATGGGCAAGTTAACCTTTTCTGGTGTACCAAATGCTACCATTCCCCCGGCAATAAATAAGAAAACAAAGATAACAGCTGTTGCCTTCTTATATCAACACACTATTAGGTAATGCAAAAATTATCTTTCTTGCAGGTGAAAATTACATTATGTCAAATGATCACTTTTTCATTCTTTCATAGAAGAGTATCCATGATGTACTCTCTATCAAAATATTCTTCTAGATTTTAGAAGAGATTTCAGGGATTGATGGTGATGTGATTTTTATCTAAATATTCTTTTAGGTATTAGAAGAGATTTATCTGGTCAGAGGTTGATGGAGGGAGGCATAGTTTGCTAAATAATTATTAGTGGCAGGTCAGCATAAAACTTGATACTTCTCTGGGAATTTAGAACTACGAATCAAATAAACGTGGAGAGAATGAAGCTCTGTTGATGGAAGAGAGAAAGAAGAGAAAGATAGGTAAATTTTAAGATTTTTCTTAATTCTACGTAATCATACTGCTTGGTGGACATTCTCAATTTTGTGAAAAAAGTATGCATATTGATAAGTGGCCAAGGTATAGAGTAGTTCATCAATATATCTATGTGACAAAACTAAATGTGTAACCCTTAAATTTATACAAATAAAAACTAGAGTAGTTCATCCTTCAACTTTTTATATTAAAATAATCATGAACTGTTCAAGATACATGATTTCACATGGGCAGACATTCTTATAACAAAATTCTCAACTATGTGCTATGTATTATAAGTTTTGGCCTGTATTCTGACTTGAGATTTTCTATCACTTCATGTTTAGGATAAGACCCATGTGTTTGCATTCTTTATGAGGGTCAGGGCCACTGAGGATTTGGACTGGGAACTAGGAAGATGATGAAGGCGAGGGTTGAGAAAAGACTGAGTAGAATCTATCTGCTTCTTTACTCTTAGACTTAGAAGTTAAATAAGTTAACTAAGCTTATATTTACCAAGTGTTCACTATGATAAGCATTTTATTTAGGTTATCAAATTTAATTCTTGCAACAACCCCATGAAGGTATAAGTTAAGGAACTTGTCCGGGATAGCATACCTGTTACATGGTAAAGTTGAGTTTCTAACACATGCAGTCAGACCTTAGGTAGAAAACTTTATTTTGTAGAATACTGACGTTACAAGAACTATCTACTTCAACCATCTGGTCTAAGTTTTTCCAGACACAAACTTTTAAAGATTTCTTAAAATAATTCTTAAAAATTGCACTCTATAATGTGAATGTAAATGTTTGTTTTTTCTTGGTAGGTCAGAGTCAATGACAGAGGTTGAAATCATACTGTCTTAAGCAAAAGGTGCCCTGTCCTAACAGTGGAATTTTCATTTACTTCTCCCAACAGTTGAAAGACATCAGCCAAAGTAAACTGTCAAATGTAGTTATAAATAAGAAGCATGTTTCACATACAGTCACTGGTATCAACATTTCCAGTTGAATTTTAACCTAAAGAGATAATGCATAATAATTAAGGAAAGCAAGAGTCATTCAGGATTTTTTCTATAATTTCTTTTTATTTTTAATAGTGGGATTTGGATGAGACTCTGGAATTTATTTTTAAAATTTATTTTTTGACTCATTGGGTTTTAAGTAGATTATTCAGATATTTTTATTGATTGCACTGATGTTGGCTTCTTGGCCAAGCCACCATTAAATGCATTATCCAAATTAACTATCTCTGTTTAGAATGGCAACTTGTATCCTTATATCCAAAATTAATGAGTTCCTAGTATGTGTATTTACTTCAGAGAGTTTCAATAATTTTCTCTAATGAAAAAATGTTAATTTTCTGAATGTGATTTATTTGTTCTACACTTTGAGATTTTGAAAGCAAGTGTCTTGAGAAAAGGAGAAAAAACTAAGATATTACAACACTGCATGCTGGAATCTTCAGCCCAAACCATCTTGTTTTCACTTGGCTAATAACTGAGCCAGAGGTAATCATAGAAAGGAATAATCCTACTTTTAAAATAATGACTGTGAAGGACCCCACTGACACTATCCAAAGCTTTTTATAGTCAGCTCACTTCCATCCTGGCTTTTACATTATCACTGCATGATTATTTAAATGAAGTCATGACTTGTACTACCTGTAAAGGCACTTGGTCAAAGAACAGTAAACCAAAAAGTGCAGCTTATGGCCAGAGTTATAACTGAGGAAAAGGGAGAGTGGGGAAGGGATAGCAGTTGCTTCCTTTTAATGAGTTTTCCGTGTGTGGTGCCTTTTAAATAGCTTTTGTTTATTTGTTTTTAAGATGACACAGTGTCATTAAGGTTTTAACAAAACCTTTGGAAGCAGTTTGAAAGCTTGTCAAAAGTTGGGGCCTTCTTTAGAAATAAGTGCTCTCCCACCAACCAGTGAGTTTAGAACCTCTGGTTCTGGCCTACAAACCCAGTTCCCTAAGCACTTGACTGGCTGGGCTGCATTTTGATGGGGGAAAAACAAAAAGATCTGATCACTCTCTCTCATTCATGCAGAATCACTGATTGTTGAATGACCAAAGCATTCAAAGCCAAAATATTCACATTGATGCTTCAATAAACCAGACTGAGTATCCATAATAACTAATTTAAGTAATTTTATCCCCATTCTGTGCTAAATCATATTTCATAATATAAAATGTAACCACTTCCCTCTATGGTCAGACTCTCCATTGAGTTAGAGAAATTGGACTTTGGCAAAAAGCAACATAAAGATTATTGTTGTTCCTAGAACCATTGTTGTCATGGACCCCTCATTTGCTCCTCAACTTTTTCAATCAAATTATAGCGGGAAAGGTTCCTGATGAGACCAAGACTGCAAACAGGAAGAATACGTAGCTAGTAAACTATGCAAAATCACAGCAAAGATTCATTTTTAATTCCATGTTACAGTGTTTGATAGTCCTAAGTATTTAATATTGGTATATTATGTCACAGCCATGAACTGTCAACTTACACAAAATCCAAATGCACTTTTATTTAAAATCAAGATTAGCCTATTTCATTTTTAGAAAAAGCAGTGGTCAGGATTCCTTTTTTGACCTCTGCGGGGATGTTTTCACATTGCTCTTCTTATGACCCTTTATCAGAGAGGGAATAAGTATAGTTTACATCTCCTTAGGGTTGACTGCACCAGCATCTTCCATCAAGCAGTCGCCTTCCACCTTATAACCTGTTCACAGTTAATAAAGCAAGAGGGAATATGCATTTCATATTAGGAACAGATTTCTTAAGTGATTGTTATGAAAAGCGGAAACCAGTTTAGAACCATTTTTTTACCCTAAAACATCCATTGTAGTTTGTTGAAAGAGCAATGACTTTTAGAAGTGCTTGGTACTCAAACAACACAAAATGTGCAGATTCATGATATATTGAAAATTATACAGTTCTTCTTATTCTATGTTTTAGTGACTTTGTTTACACTAGTTGTGGCATTTTGTATACTACAATGTAAACTCTACTATAACACTAATGTTACTATGGGAATTAATTTTGCAACTTCTTAAATGTTTTTGTCACTGCAACCATATTGGTGAGATTTTGGGGGTATAAAAAATGCCTCTGCCTTTAAGGGTTAAATTCACCGGAAATAATTAATTCATGCATTAACAAAGGAAACAATGCAAAAATTTCATGTGGGATGTTTTTAATACCATTATGCTAAGCAGTACTTGTTGGCTCTTTTCAAAATCTGATTCATGCTAAGCAGATCCTTTTTTCTACTTAAA
The DNA here is from genome assembly GCF_008728515.1 of Papio anubis. Taxonomy (NCBI): domain Eukaryota; kingdom Metazoa; phylum Chordata; class Mammalia; order Primates; family Cercopithecidae; genus Papio; species Papio anubis. Next base: position 43,861,828 of record NC_044982.1, read on the forward strand.
CAAAGATACTGCAATGTATAATATAGAAATTTTGTATGTACTGTTGACCTATCACCTGATCGCTGACAGAATGTTTGAAAATATTTTAACTTTGTGACTTTAGGGTCAATTATGAAATAATTGTGATCAAAATTCAACTGCTTCTGGGAAGTTTGTGGTGATTATCACTTTATTTAACGTTTGTTCTCAAGAAATGGTCATTTTGAAAAGTGAATTGGCAGGTGGAAGCTTTTAGCCCAAAAGAATTCTGGGTTTCAGCACAATAAACTGTATTTCATCAGGGAGGGCTAACTTTGCTTTTTTTCACACTTTATTTAAATGTGGATATTTTTTCATGATACAGAATAAAATGTGCATTTTATGGAATTTATTTGAATTGGGTCTTTGTTGGAAATTGCTATTTTGAATTTAGTTAAATAAGTGAAAAGCTCCCCAATAGTAAAGCACAAAGCAACAGGTTTAGAGGAAACAGTCTTTTGATATATTAGAATTCCAGTGTTATCTTAAACTTTCATAATATTTTTCCTCTGATAAATTGTATCGTTAAGGTATAAATGATAAAATTAAAGTAGTATTATATCAGAAATTAAAAAGTTTAAGCTCCAGGAGTAAATTTGGTTGAATTAGAATATTTCTCTGTACCATGAAAGATAGAGATAATGAGCAGATCTGAATAGGAATTTGGAGAAATCCTTATTTTAAAACGGGATTTTAAAAAGTTTCTCTAATAATGTTTCTAAAATTCTATTAATATATCATAACATTATGAGTTTATTCCAAGCAGTGAAATTTAGAGACTTAAAGGGCAGAATGTACATGGAATAAAAGTGTACTTTTTCTCATTTTTGAAAAAAATTATAAATGGCTTTGCCAAATTCCTATTAAAAAACAAGAGCTGCATATGTAACATGTCTGCGACATGAGAACTACAGATTTTTCTTCTAACTAAAAGACAAGTTTAAGGAACACTTTTTGGCGTATCACTGAAAAATTATTCATACCTATGGCTACATAAAATTACATTTTGATTACAAAACAACCAAATAAAGCTTTGTCTTTGCTATGGCTATATTAGAATATAAGTAGAGGATTCTAGAGTTAGCTTTCAATTATATGGGAATCAAGGATATGATGATCACAGATAAAATGAATTGTCAAAGTGAAGTGAAACTTTCTACATAGATGAACAGTAATTAATGCTTTCTCCACTTCTTGTGATTTTGCTCCTCTTTTTTTCTTCTTTCCTTACACATGCACACACACACACACACAGTCAACAATAAATTGCAATCTTTCCTTGTAAGTTCTGTGGTAATAACTCAATTAAGAAAGATACCAATTTTTGGCTGGGCATGGTGGCTCACACCTATAATCCCAGCCCTTGGGAAGGCCAAGGCGGGTGGATCACCTAAGGTCAGGAGTTCCAGACCAGCCTGGCCAACATGGTGAAACCCTGTCTCTACTAAAAATACAAACATTAGCTGGGAGTGGTGGTGGGCACTTGTAATCCCAGCTACTAGGGAGGCTGAGGCAGGAGAATCACTTGAACCCAAGAGTTGGAGGTTGCAGTGAGCCAAGATCATGCCATTGCACTCTAGCCTGGGCAACAAAGAGAAAACTCCATCTCAAAAAAAAAAAATTCAAAACATGATAATACATATTGTAGATGTGTGAGGAAATACTCAAGTGCCAATACTATTAAGAGCAGAATGAGAAGTTTTTGTCCCATAGGATGTTTTCTTCAGGGAATGGGATAAAAAATAGAACATGCTTTAACCTTCCAACCTTCAAACTTGTTAGCTTCTTCTATTCCCACCCAGCTAGGAGGCTTTTTCTTCCTGTAAGATTGTTGAAAACACCAAGTTTTCCTATATCAACTTGGGTACATTCTGTTTAATCTAGGAAAATCAGCGTAACATGCTTTAATTTGATTAAATGAAGATGTGCCCAAGGTGAGTGATGCAGAACTAACCTTATATAGCCAGAAGGGGCATTGGGGATGAATTAGCACCTTGCCTACTTTGAGAAGTGAAGAAACCAATGGAAAGGGTAGGCAATTCTCCAAAGTTGTATGTATAGTGACAACTTTGGAAATTAAATTTGGGATTTGGGAGGAGTTGGGATTAAAATTCAGTTGCCTTGACTCCAAGTCCAATGTTTCTTACACTATATCACATGCCATCTGGTTTTTCAGTGTAACACACACACGCACACAAACACACACTCTTTAATGCTACTGAAAGTGTTTCTAGTCTCACTCTGAATATTGCAGAAAGGATAGTTATGTGTTTAACTATATCATTTATGTAAAGGTGTGTGTCCTTTATTCCAGTTTTCTTAAATTAAAAAACAACTGATATCTCATAAAAGCTGTACTCTCTCCCTTTGATATTGAAGATTGTAATTTAACGTTCTACACTCATGATACTCTCTGTCCACCTGAGTTTTAGAATCAGAACTAGACAGGTTATTTGTTGTATCTGGTTAAGGATACACAGTTGGGTCAGAGTTCAAGAAGACTGAATAAAGACTGGTTGGATGCTGACACCCCAGATCACTCTGTGTGGAGCAGAAACTGGAACTTCTGGGTTCCTGCTTCCTGTGGGTGCATATGGGTGCATCAAACACAACTTTCCATCTCATCTGATTCTACTGTCCTCTGGCACCCAACCTTAGCTTAAGTCTTGAAGTGTGCATGTGCGTGTGTGTGGGGGGTGTGGGTGTGGGTGTGTGTGTTTGGGGATGACATCTTCCTTGTTTCTTAAAATTCTCTGGGACTCTTCCCATGAAAAGAAAAAATACATATCTGTGTTCACAGTTTATAAATAACAATGTTCAATACCATCAGCGGCTGATGGAAAAGTGCTAGCAACTTGTCACCTGTAGTTATTCAACCCATCAACAAACACTCCTCCCATGTATGATCCTGTTCTAGGCACTCCACACTGACCAAATTCAGCTGCAGAGTGGACCTTAGCGTTGTCTTCCGCAACTGTGAATATCCTGTTCAAAGACAAACAGCAAGATTCTGTTGAAATTCTTCATGTTAATGGCCTTTGAACTATGGAATCCATTCACCGGCAGGAGTGTCAGGAAGAATTATACCTGCTTTTAGAGACAGGGGAGAATTTCAGCTCTCTCATTCTTTCTTTAAATTTCCGTATTCTCCATTCTTAACACCCTTCCCCTAAATCTTTACAACTCAGGTAAGGAGAGCAGGGAGCAGATTTTCAGAGGTCTGGTGCTTTCGCTGCTGCATGCATACACTGTCTCTCATTCCCTGTAGTTTTCCATTCTGCTATAAGTAGGGAGAGGAGAAGGAACACTCTGCAGGCAACCTTAAGGTGATGGCTCTGTGGCTCCCTGCCTGCCGGAGGAGAAAAGGGAGGATGAAAGCAAGATTTCCAACAATTGCCATTGAACGCGTTGAAAGGAAGAGGCTGAGTGGAACGAGGGCAGGGAGGGGTTTTCGCCTTTCAAGACATCAGCAGCAAATAAGAAACTTCTGTGCTAGTGCAGTTACCAGGAGCCTCTCTTCTCTTCCTTTCCTCTGCTAGTGTTGTTCCTTGTATAGCCTATAGTAGGTTGGGACCAGATTAAATGAGATAATAGCAATGAAAATACTTCGAAAAATATAACGGGCTCTACAAAGCTTGAGGCTCTCTCTATTCGCCATTGATTTTCCTAGTAGTCAAGGTAGATTCCAGAACTTATTGAGAAAGAGCCATAAATAGTAATAACATATATTCACACACAGCTCCTAGTGAAGTTCCAAGATTTTCTCAATTACATACAGAGAAAATTGGACAAGTTCAAAGTTTGTTGAGACACAACAGCTGGAGTCCTTTCACCTCCCCATCAACTATAAGGGCAAACACAAACCCTATAATATCCTCTCCTCTACTTCCACACTTCAGGAAATACGTATGTAAAGAACCTATTAACATATAGGCTACATGAACATATAGTCCCAGTTTTACAAATCTGTTATTCTGTAAACTAGCAGTACTATTCGTCGTTTTCACTTTCACACTTAGTTGTCAATATTATATAAGACCTCTGTTACGCATAGTAGGCATTTGATGCTGTTTCAGAGTTCTTCCAGATTTAAGATTCAGAGCTATAAGATCAATTCCCAAAGTTCATCCTAAAGATGTAGAGAGGCCACTAGAGGTTTAGTTAATTTAGGACTCGGACCCATTTAGATGCAGTGAGGGCATAATGCTGGAGTTGACAAATTAAAATGTTTGTACCTAACAAGACACAGGAACTATGTTTAACACCAACACCTTCATTTAACCTCCCTCCCTTCTACGCTTTGGCAAGATGTCTGTACCTTTTACAGAGCTGCATCTTGTGTGTTTTTGTCGTTTTATTGAATTGACTTTGATATAAAACCAAGATTCTTACAATTTTGCATGTTGTATACGGATGTTTGGATAAGCAGAAATATCTGCTATTTTTCGGTCTCAGACACCTTCACATATAATGCTTCTAACAACCTCATTAGAGAAATAAGCCCATAGGCTCTGGGTGATAAACAATCCCTTGTAACCTCACATAGCTAGAAAGTATCAGAAAATGTTTTCAAACTCAGGTCTCTGACTTTCAGATCTTATTTGCCTCAGAGTGACTCTCAGACCTGCATTAGGTGCTTGGTTTTTACATCAGGACCTATAGAAATAAAATAAATGTTAAAATTATTTTTTGGAGGATTTGTCCTCTAATTACAGAATTCCAGGGTTTACCCTTGTGCTGAAGTTCCTAAAATAGGAAAAATGCTAGGGTCTCCCTTCACATATGTTCTGTTTACAGATATGGAGTATTACAATTCATGGCATCCACTTAGTTTCTCCTTTGCATGATGACCTATGTGGAAAAGTCCCACAGGAGCATTGATCTGTGCAGGACACTATGGTCATGTATACATGAGCTACTTAAAGAAAAGGGCTGTGGCCAGGCACAGTGGCTCATGCCTATAGTCCCAGCACTTTGGGAGGGTGAGGTGGGTGGATCACCTGAGGTCGGGAGTTCGAGACCAGACTGGCCAGCATGGCAAAACCCTGTCTCTACTAAAAATACAAAAATTAGCTGGGCCTGGTGGCGGGTGCCTATAATCCCAGCTACTCAGGAGGCTGAGGCAGGAGAATCACTTGAACCCAGGAGGCCGAAGTTGCAGTGAGCCAAGATTGCGCCATTGCACTCCAGCCTGGGTAACAAGAGCGAAACTCTCTTAAAAAAAAAAAAAAAGGAAAAAGGCTGTATTCCTTCTTTTTTTAATAGCTCCCTGCAGTGCTTAGAAGTGTGCACTATACCCAGTATAGCTACTACTATTAAAAGTCTTGAAAGAATGCTTGGAGTAGTTCAAGTCTGTTTCTTTAAGACTCACTCCTGTTTTGAAAAGCTTCAGTACAGCTAAGTCATGCAGGAGGATACATCTATCATTTGGTATTCTCTTTGCATTCAAAATGAGTAAGACATCCTAAAACACTTCCAACTCCCTGAGAATGTGTATTATACGGCCTACAACTCCATGTGATGCCTTGATATCTTTGTGCCTCACCGGGCCCTAAAAACCTAACTGTGAGTTCCCCTGTTCTTGCCAGATGTGTGCCCTTGACCCCCAGTGAAGAAGGCTTCCATGTGGCTAGTTTCCCTATTAGTCAGAGCAGCTGCACTCCACCAGTCTGCAACCTAACAGGCTTTCACTTTCTTGCCATTCAACAAATTTATTCAAACAATCCAATCACATTCTCCTGTGGGAGCCAGGGGTCATCACACCCCCTTGTTACTACAAAGCGTGCCTCACCATGACCCTTGATTGTTCTGAGTCCAAACCCCAGTGTGGCCCTGCACGGTATGGGATGTTCTTCTCCTCTGGGCTGTGAGTATATGTGACCAACAAATTGCTATTTCATCTGTCCAGGGTTTGGTGTTTGGCCATCTTGTATTATTTAGGGTGGGGGACTTCTCCCTCACCGATGGGGTGAACAGGAGGCCACTAGAACAGAATGATAATTCACTTTATTCAGGAGAATTTTAGTGTCCATCAACTAATACTGCTCATCAAAAATTTGCACATCGTGGCTGTTCTAACTTTGATGGTTTAATTAAATGAGGATCTGTGTATATCGTAAGGCTTTGTGGTCAAATGTGGTGATCCTCTGTGTATAAATTTTGGATTTTGTCTTTTGTTACATTTTCATAATAAAGGTGATTAGTCTGGCTTCGATAGGCATCAGCCAGGTAGTAAAAATGAATCTCTTTTTAAATCCAGTTTGAATGCTTAGATCAAATGTGTTTCCCTCTTTCACCATTCTTAATGGTGGAATTTGTTAACGCAATAAAAGTGAAATAATGATACTTTGCTTTTTGCAAATGTCTTCACTTTTCAAGATACTTTGCATTTTCAAGGTATCAGTAGATTTATAGTTATCTGGACGGTTCAACAGTGAAGGAAATGATACTTTTTCAAAGTTTCTGTACAATCTTTTCACTACTCCAAAGAGTTTGAAATGATCGTGTAGATCAGTCGTTCTCAACTGGGGCCAATGTTGCTCTTAGGTGATAATTGGCAATTTGTGGGAGTGTTTTGGGTTGTCTAATTAGGGCAACAGTGCTTCTGGCATCTAGTTGATAGAGACAAGTGAGGCTGTAAAGCATCCTACAATGAATAGAACATCCCTCATAATGAAGGTATTATCCAGTCCCAAATCCCAAAGTGCTGAGGTTGAGATTCCCTGATTTAGAGCATACAGCATGCTGCTTGCTCTTTTCAAATTACACAAACCATTATGTGAATGATTTGACCCAAAAATCAGCCACAGCCAGAAGTTGGCTTGTTCAGAAAGTAACTCCTGAGAACATTCCTAGAAATAGTTCAAAGCACCACAGTAGAGGCTGGGGGTGAGGGCACGGCTGATCCATGCTCATCCTTTCAGTCTGTATGTAATCTCTATACCCCACAGTCCCTTTGTGCCTGTCCGGATACAGCAGAACCATATTCTTCCATGACAAAGCAAAAATTCCCAGCCCAATGCCATAACTTGCAGTTCAGAATAGACTTTACAGAATATTTGTGTCTTTTTCATGTGATACTGAGGTTTTGATATTTATATACGGATACTAGCTTCTTTCACGTGAAATTTGTAACTTAAAACACGGACAAGTTTTTATTTTGGAAGAAGAATCTGCTCAACAATCAAATAACCCTTTTAAGTGTCCCTCAAGTTATAAGTGAGCCTACTTTTGATCGTATCCTGTTTTTTATCGCTTAAATTGTGGGGAATCTGTTGGTAAATACATGTTGGTAAAAATGTCTTCTGTGGGCTCATTAGTAGTTTTAAATGGAGGCTCCGTGACTTAATTGAGCTGAATTCCTGCCCTGCCTTGCCCTCTTATGTGTACACAGCTCTGACTCATTCATTATACAACCTTTGGAAAGAGAGTATGTGCTTAGAGACGGAGATGTGGGCCTGCCTGTGCACGTCAGTGAAAAAACTCATTGAGAATCCTGCTTAGGTTTAGGTTTCCATTACCACTATCATTGCAAATCTGACTGAATGTGATGGCTCCTACATAATTACACATGCATACACCTCATTCATGTAAATGAAATAAGCTTACGAGGCAAGCAATCATCTTAACTTGATAGTCGCCACTCTTATTTCTTTGGGAATTAGGTGATATTTCTAGGAATATTGCTTCCCTTAGTCCTGACAGTGAGCCACACTTTGTTTACAAATGGATTATGTCTGGTATTGGTACATTGACCCCAGTAAGATCTATTGGAGAAGTTTTCATTGTGAAACTTTATCGCTTCTTAATTAATAACTTTATTATAGTTTAACTAGCATACATTTATTCACTCTAAGTATATAATACTGTAGGTTTAGTAAATTCATATAGGTGTGCAACCATCACCATGATCCAGTTCTAGAACGTTTCTGTTACCCCAAACTGGTCCCTCATGTCCATTGTCAGTCCTCGCTACCCTCCCAAGCCTCAGGCAATCCTCTCGTGCTTTCTCTTTCCTTAGATTTGCTTTTATCAGAACTTTCACTTAAATAGAATCATACAATACATAGGTTTTGGTGTTGAACTTCTTTCACTTAAACCATGTTTTGGAAGTAAATCCATGTTGTTCAATGTGTCAGTAGGTCATTTTTATTGCTGAGTATTTCAATACACAGTTATACCTGCTTTGTCTAGTTACCAGTTGATAGACATTTAGATTATTTCTAATTTTTTTTTTTTTTTTTTTTTTTTTTTGCTTTATAAATAACACTTTGTGTAGCTATATGCTTTCATCTGCCATGGGCAGATATGTAGGAGGAAAATTACTGGGACTTTGGTAGATGTGTGTTTAAGTTTTAACGAAAATACCAAACTATTTTCTAAAGTGACTGTACTATTTCACATTCCTTCTAACAACACATAAGATGGTTCCAGTTTCTCCGCATCCTTGCTAACACCTAGTATTATCAGCCTTTCTGATTAGATACATTTTAGTGGGTCTATAGTGGTATCTCCTGTGGTTTAAATGTGTATTTTCCTGATGGTTAATGATCTTATGCATCTTTATTTGTGCCCTTTCTGTATCTTCTTTGGTGAAAGGTGTGTTTGAATATATTGTATTGAGACAATGTTTTAAATCTCTCACCTTATTTTTGCCTCTGGTTGCCACTATTTTTCAGTCCCAATAGATTGACAATTAATTGATTTCTGAGCTATAAGATTAGGCACTTCCCAGATATTTTAGTGAATAATTGGGAAGGGGGATCAGAGGCATTAGCACTTTTGGGAGGTATTGCTTTAAATTACAAAGCTTCCTTCACTGCTTAATATATCTGACTATTTCAAGGTACCCATGTACACTATTTCTTAATAGGTGCTACAAAGCAGTCTGGTGCCAAAGATTTTAATCTCAAAATATTTTATTTATCTCAATGAGAGATTTGAGATTTTATTAATCTCAAAAGCTGATTTCGAAAAGAATTCAGGAGGGATTTTGAATTCCTATTCTGAACTATTCTTATAGTTGTCTAGCATTCACTCATTCATGCAGGTAATAAATGCTAGATTAAACTATAAAAAGCTTTAAAAGTAAAGCACCTTAAAAATTATTGTTGCACATCTAGGCAATATCTATTTCTTGCAATTCAAGCAACTCAGTATCTTGGGCTGGTTTACATTTCAAGCTCTCAGTCAGATCCTTTGTTTTATGGAAAAGTTATTTAGTCAGGGTTCTAGCCACTAGTTTCTCCAGCAGGCTTTGCTTTGCTTTGGTGCATTGTGTTTTAGTTAAATTAAAATAAAAAGATTTTTCTGGCTCTGTAAAGCAGGTGTTATGGCTGTACAATAATATTCTGTTTTAAAAAATTATAGTTTGTTTCACAAGCTTAAGAATTATAATAACATGGAATTTAAAAGTCTTTGTTGCTTTGTGTTGTAAACTCATTCTGGAAAAGTTGAGGAAAGTATACGATTATTTTTCTTTGGATTTGTTGGCTCAGGGTCATTTTTCTAGAATGACTTGATGTGAAAGAGCATGAACTATTCGGAGCAAAGCAGAACTGTTCACAGTTGGAGAGATTTTATACCTTTCCACAGCAAGTCTTTTGGCTTACATTTCCCTGCAACACGTCAAGCCACGGTGAAGCTTTGAAAGAAGATGCCCAGTGAAAAGTGTTTCACAATTCTAGGACCTCAGCCTATGTTGCTTCGAAATACATTGGTTCTGTGCCTGTAAATTCCTGATTGGGTTCCCACTGATTTACAAATTAAATCCCATTCTCACTCTACTGCTCCTGTAAGCTAATTCTGTCAAGGCTAAGGCCACATTTCCTGGATACCCTTGTTTCTCCAGGATCTAGCAAAGAGCCACATGTGTAGAATGTAATCAGTCATTGTGGACTAAATAAATGTTAAATGTTATCTTAACATTGTTAAATGTCAACATCACAAAATGGTGAATGAATATCTTAATACCTCACTGTCTGACTCCCAGAGAGACTACATTCTACTTGGTATTTTCAGGTTTCTTCAGATTTGTTCCTTTTGGTTCAAACGTTAAAATGAAGAGATCACCACTGTATATTCTGGTATGATGCTAATAACATTACAGGATATGTGGAATTACCAATATACAACTATATCATTTTATTTTTCCTGTAATTTTTCAAATATATTTTATTTTGCAGTCATGCATTAGATTCATGATACATAAAACTACTATGCCTTAAAAGGGAGAGTTACAGAGGCATATGGGAGAGAGTTCTTGCCTTCAGAGAAGCTTAGAATACAAGGTAGGATGCTGAGAGGTATACAAATAATATAGGTACAAGTGGAAAGAATGGGGTGAGGATGCAGAGAAAATAGTGATTGTGGAAAGAATCATCCTCAGACTTCCAAATGGGAGCATGGGTGTTGTGGTCTACCTGCATTTGTATTCCCTCCTTTTACTAGCAGGACTGTAAAATGCTCCAGTCACTCCAGAAAACAGTTTGTTTCTTGAAACACTAAACATACACTTACCGTAAGGCTCAGGAATTTGGGCTCCTGAATATTTACCCAAAATGAAACTAATGTTCCCACAAGAAAGGCTGTACACAATTTTCCATAGAAGCCTAATTTTAATAGCCTAAAACTAGAAACAACCAATATGCCCCTCAATTGTGAAACAAACTATGCTATGCCCATATTGGGGAACATTATGCAGCAATAAAAAGCAATAAGCTATTAATATACACAACCACTTGGGTGGATCTTAAGGTGAGCTGGGAGCAGGACAGCAGGTGGACAGAAAGCACAACTCCTGAGTCTCAATGATGTGACTAATGGTCAAGAGTGTGCCTTGCCTTAGTTCAAGGTTGAAGGGTGTTAGAGTGATGTATACAATTTTCCAGATCTGACCTATTAATTTTTCTGAGCATGAGTATAATAAGGTACCATATTACCTATGCTTTTTCAGAGTCTATCATTAGCTGGTTTATGAGTTAAAGTTTATGGAAACTATATGATTTTACTGGATATAAATTAGATTGAAAAATGTGGCCTATAGAAATACACGTGTACCATTTTATTTTCTAGCTTTCGTGAGTGTTGTGCTATTACAGAAGTTCACAAGTATTGCAGATGACAACTCCCCACACCCATTTTTACTGTCTGTTAGTGAATAAAATTTGCCATGATTTAGTATTACCCTTCTGAAATAGGGCTGCAAAGGATTTTTTAACATCTTTTCCACTCAAACACACATGGAAATTCTTAACAGTCTAGCACCCATTTTTTAAGTTACCCTTTTTGATTGAAATAATTATCAATTAACAGACAGTTATAAGGTAAAACAGAGAGGTCCAAGGTATCCTTCACCCAGTTTCCCCCAATAGTTACATTTTATCTAGTTACAGTACAATATCAAAACCAGAACTTTGATATTGGTACAATGTGCATTTATAGTACTGTCATTTGATCACAGGGGTTGTTTTGTGTAACCACCACTGTAATCAAAATACAGAACAATTCCTTCACCACAAAGAGCTCCTTTATGCTAATAACTTCTAGTCTACCCAAATCCCAGTCCTTTCCCACCATCCCCAACCCCTGATAACTACAAGTTTATTTTCCATACCTATAATTTTGTCATTTCAAAGTTTTATATAAATAAAAACATGGAGTATGAGAACTTATGACACTGGCATTTTTCATTCAGCATAATGCCCTTAAGATCCGCCCAAGCGGTTGTGTATATTAACAGCTTATTCCTTTTTATTGTTGCATAATGTTCCCCAATATGGGCATACCATAGTTTGTTTCACCATTGAGGGGCATTTTGGTCATTTCTAGTTTTAGGCTATTACAAATAAGGCTTCTGTGGACAATTGTGTACAGCTTTTTTCGTGGGAACATTAGTTTCAGTTTGGATAAATATTCCGGAGCACAAATTTCTGAGTCTTATGGTAAGTGTATATTTAGTGTTTTAAGAAACAAACTGTTTTCTAGAGTGACTGGAACATTTTACAGTCCTGCTAGCAACAGGAGAGAGCCAGCTTCCCCATTCCCTGCTAACATTTGGTATTGTTGCTACTGTTTACTCGACCTGTACTGGAGGTGTATAATGATATTTCTTGGTGGCCTTTATTTGCATTTCTCTATTGGCTAGTGATATTGATTGTGTTTTCTTGCACTCATTTTCCATCAGCATATCATTCTCAGAAAAATATCTCTTCATATGTTTGTCATTTTCCAGTTGAATATATATATATATATATTTACTGTTGAGCTTTGAGAACGAGTTCTATATTCAAAATATGAATCCTTTGTTGAACGTATGGTTTGCAATAGTTTCTCTCAATCTATAGTTTGTCTTTTCATTCTTTTGACAGTCTTTCATACAGCAAAGGTATTTAATTGTGATTAAGTCCAATTTACAGATTTTAAAAAATATCTAGTACTTTTAGAATCACATTTAAGAACTTTTCATGAAGTTCCAGGTCCTGAAGGTTTTCTTCTAGGTTAACTCCTAAAAGTTTTAGATTTTTTGTGTTTTACAGTTAAATCTATGACCCCTGTTGAGTCAGTTTTTGTAAAAGGTATGAGATTTAGATTGAGGTTTACTTTTTTTGTCCAAAGATGTCCTATTATTATTCCAGGATCATTTGTGGAAAAGTTCATCCTTTTTCCATTGAATTGTCTTTGCATTTTTGTAAAACATCAGCTAGCCTTCTTCACCTGTCCCATTTATTTATTCATTTATCATGCTACCAATACCACATGATCTCCACTACTGGAGATACATAATAAAACAGGATGGGATAGAGTAATTTCTTAATTTCTCCCCATTTATTCTTGTTTTTCTTTTTCTTTTCTTCTTTCTTTCTTTTTTTTTTTTTTTTTTTTTTTTGAGAGAGGGTCTTGTTCTGTCAGTCAGGCTGAAGTGAAGTGGCCTGATCTTGGCTCACTGCAACCTCTGCCTCATGGGTTCAAGCGATTCTTGTGCCTCAGCCTCCCCGGTAGTTAGGATTACAGGTGTGCACCACGACGCCCAGCTAATTTTTTGTATTTTTAGTAGAGACAGGATTTCACCATGTTGCCCAGGCTCATCTTGAACTACTGAGCTCAGGCAGTCCGCCTACCTCAGCCTCCCAAAGTACGAGGATTACGGGCATGAGCCACTGTGTCCAGCCTATTTAGCAATTCTAGCTCCTTTGCTTTCCCATAAAAATTTAGAATAATCTTATCTATAGCTATTTTACAAGCTCATTGAGATTTTGATAGAAATTGTATTAAACGTGTGTATTAATTTGGGTGAAAATCCACATCTTTACTATATTAAGTTCCAAGTCATGAATATAGTATATCTCATTTATTCAGAGATATTTGATATCTTTAGTCAGACTTTTGTGGTTTTTCAAAATACAAATCCTATACACATTTAGTTGAATTTACACCTAAATACTTTTCTCTTTTTTTGGAGTGATTGCAAATAGTATTGTATTTTTAATTTTGTTTTTACCTGTTTATTGCTATTGTATAGCAATATAATTGATTTTTGTATGTTTATCTTGCACTATCTGGCCTTGCCAAATTTACTCATTAGTTCTAGGAGTGTTTTCAAACCATTCTTGAGATTTCCTATGTAGACAATCATTTCATCTGCAAATAGGGACAGTTTTATTTCTCCCATTCTGATTTATATGACTTTTCTTCATTTTCTTGCCTTATTACACTGACTAAAACTGTTGGAGATGAAGAAAGATTCTGGGTGGTTATGGCCATCTTCATGAAACAAAGGAGAGTTTAACTTGGCAAGAGCAAAACGTACAGTTAGATATTAAATTATTGTATGAAAACTCTTGATACAAGGCAAAGAAGGGACTCGTGAGATGGTTTATCATTACAATGAGAAGAACCCCAAATAGGAACCCAGAGTAAGTGTTAAGCTCTTACATAAGAAGGGATTAAGAAAGTAATAAGAAACATTGAATAGGAAAACTACCAAGTTTTTCATAATTTCTTTTATTATTAATTTTTATTTTTATTGCAATGGTTTTTGGGCTACAGGTGGTTTTTGGTTACATGGATACATTCTTTAGTGGCAATTTCAAAGATTTTAGTGCACCTGTCACTTGAGCAGTGTATACTGTACCCAATATATAGTCTTTGATCCCTCACTTCCCTCTCAACAGTCCCGGCTAAGTCCCCAGAGTCCATTATATCATTCTTATGCCTTTGCATCCTCATAGCTCAGCTCCCACTTATAAGTGAGAACATATGACATTTGGTTTACTATTCCTGCAAAAGACATTATTATGTTCTTTTTTTTATAGCCGAGTAGTATTCCATGGTGTATATACACCATATTTTCTTTATTCACTTGTTGGTTGATGGGCATTTAGGTTGGTTCCATATTTTTGCAGTTGTGAAGTGTGTTGCTATATGTGCATATGTCTTTTTCCTATAATGATTTATTTTCCTTTGGGTACATACCCAGTAGTGGGATCACTGGATTGAAGGTAGTCCCACTTGTAGTTCTTTTGATAATCTCCATACTGTTTTCCCATAATTTCTTTTTCTTAATTTTTTCCCAAATTGGAAGGTGTCACCCATACTTTACGTCTTGAAATTTATTAGAATTTTGTTCTCATTCTTGAGTCTGGAATCTAAAATCTAAAAAATGTCAAGTAGCAGAAAGCTTTCTTTTTTGAGACTGGTTTTCAAGTTTTTTTTGTGTGTGTGATTGTGTGTGCAAAAACAAGTATGCATTGTTATTTAAAATTATTAATTTTACCTTTTCACTTTTTACCTTCTCATCTTTGTTAAATAATATTAATAAATCTTTACTTTCGTACAAAGTCTCCTTGCCCAGAGCTTCAAAACTTTCCTTCGTGGAGAAATCTATGAGAGGATGTTTGAAGGAGATTCTTAAGATCAAATAAAGGATAAGTGGTCAAGGAAAATATTTCATAACTTATAAAAGTTGACAACTTTTAGTAACCTTCCTTTCTACTTATTATAAAATAACAGTTGGTAAAAGGAAGCTGAAAATAACTGCTAATCTTAGCGTATTTATTAAAGAGTTATGCCAGATGGAAATTTCGTTAGATGTTAAAAAAATATAAGCAAACAATAGACAAGCTGAAAAATGGGGCTGCAGTGGGTAGGTGAAGCATCTTTCAGTTAAATCATGTCATGAATACTTCCTTCACATACAGTCTTGTATCATTTCTTATGGGATTTTGTTGTCATGACAACAAATTTTACAAGAGCATCTTCAGCTTTCATAGTTAGAATTACACAAAAAGAGTTTGATACAATGAACACAGGTGAGCTTTGGTTATTACATTTGGACAAAAGCCCCTTGCTTTATCACAGTTATATCCGTGAAAAAATTAAAAACGTGCACTTTTTTGCAACAGAAAGCCTTTTTCCATAAAATTTTCTTTTTTTTGTTCTGAGAAAAAAGGTAAAAGGTTCCAAATATTTCTCAGCTTAAATACTATTCTATTAAAAGGCAATTTGTAATGAATAAGCCATGATAGCCCCTAATACATGAAAGGGCTTTGAAATTATGTTGTTTCTTATAGAGATGAATTTTGATGAAGTACTAATAAACCAAATATAGTGGAAAATACAGGCTGAACATGAAAATACTGTTAAGAACATGATGGTAATCTGTATTGGACATATTTTTATTACCTTACTTGAAAGTCTCATTAACGTAACAACAAAACTCTGGTTGTCCTGTTTCTCATTGCAAATAGCTTCATGACAAACGAAAACTCTTTTGTGTTAATTTAAATTGCATACAACTGCAGTACTATTTTATAGCTATGCATTTACAGATAATTATCTCAAAATAAGCAACACACGCCTGTAATCCCAGCACTTTGGGAGGCCGAGACTGGCTGAGGTCAGGAGCTCAAGAACAGCCAACATGGCAAAACCCCATCTCTATTAAAAATACAAAATTTAGCCAGTCGTGGTGGTGCACGCCCATAGTCCCAGCTACTTGGTAGGAAGTTCTTTACATTTGTTGAAAATATTTTAAATTGCTTAGTGATCATTTATATTTTAATCTGATTAACCCACTCTAAAAGCTCTAAGTTTAAAGCTATGCACAGACACACATACACGTTTCAGTAATCCTACTCATTTCAGAAATGTTCTATCAGAATTATAGATATTGTAAAAGTCATGTTCTTTTATTTTTAAATTACTATCATGATGGCAATTAACTGCTAAAAATAACATCTAAGTAGATAACCCGCCAGACTCCATTTTAAACATGTGGCTTTATAATTCTTATTATTTACTTACAAATAGTTCAAGGCTGAATTACAGAGTTATAAATTTGGAATTATTCTAAAAGATAAGAGAAGTGTTTTGGCCTTTTCTTTGCAGATATGACTGATGGTAATTATCATCTCTATGTGAGGCTGTGGCTCAGAAGACTGATACCAAGTGGCAGGCCTCACCACACTGCACTCACATGACATCGATTTTTGATTTGTGGCTAAAACCATTGTCCGCTATAATGGTTGCACTGGATAAATTGCATACACACTTTTGTGGTTGGGAATTACTTAGACCTCTTATTCAGAATCTGTACTTTAATCATTTATGTTGAAGCGGGCAGGTTGCAGCAAAAACAGTCTGTTGCTAAGTATTTCTCACTCACATCTTAATGAGCAACCAGGCCATTAGAAAGTCTGAAGACAGGCCGGGCGCGGTGGCTCACGCCTGTAATCCCAGCACTTTGGGAGGCTGAGGCGGGCGGATCACGAGGTCAGGAGATCGAGACCACTCTGGCTAACATGGTGAAACCCCGTCTCTACTAAAAATACAAAAAATCAGCTGAGCGCGGTGGCTCACGGCTGTAATCCCAGCATTTTGGGAGGCCGAGGTGGGCAGATTATGAGGTCAGGAGATAGAGACCATCCTGGCTAACACAGTGAAACCCTGTCTCTACTAAAAATACAAAAAATTAGCCGGGCGAGGTGGCGGGCGCCTGTAGTCCCAGCTGCTTGGGAGGCTGAGGCAGGAGAATGGCGTGAACCTGGTAGGCGGAGCGTGCAGTGAGCCGAGATTGCGCCACTGCACTCCAGCCTGGGAGACGGCGAGACTCTGTATCAAAAAAAAAAAAAAGAAAAAAAAAAAAAAAAAAGGCTCTGAAGACACAGAATTTATTGATAGACAACTGTTTAGCATCAGCATTCTTACAGCTGTATTCAATGCCGAAAGTAAAGCCATACTCCACCTTCTGTCTCTTCAGATGGCTACCTGCTCAGCCTCGTGACCAGACCGGAGCCCAGAAAAACACAAAAAACAGCAAAAAACTCTTAAGTAATCAGAGTATGACGTTGGTTCTCCCATAAGCTCCTCCTCTACATATTCCCTTTTTCCTTCTATTCTCTAGCCAAAGGTTTAGTGTTATCATTTTGTTTAATATAGTTGCAGCCTCAGCCTCCGTTTTTAGCTGATGTAAGTTATTTGAAATGTAGTAGTACCCATCGCCTATGGCCTGGTTAAAACTTGCTCTCCCTGTGTTTGTGGTGGTTCGTGATACAGCTTGCTTAATTCTCATCTCACTGATCCCAAACTTGACACATTACAGCTGCTGGCCACAATAAACCTAGTGGCCAACACCTAAGTCCTATAATTACGGTTCCCTGCTTGTCACACAGGTGTTTTCTCTAAACTATCCAATCCACACCGCCCCACGGGAAACCCTAAAGAATAATGCCCATGGAGCTTAATAAATAAGGCCCACAGGTCCTGCCTTTTTCACTTATTTCCCCCACTCACTGCTTGAGCTCTCTGCTGCTTGCCGGCTTCCTGTCAGCCTCCTGTCAGCACCACTCATCGCTCTGAGATCTGTAAGTAGCACTTTTCTTCTGTTTCATGATTTACTTTTTGTTGTGTCATTGTCTTACCTGATTTACACATCTGAACCTAACTTTTCTCTGGTCAAGGCTTTCCTAGAGAGAGGCTAGCTTTAGTTATATCCACTGTTTCTTTTTTTTTTTTTGAGATGGAGTCTCGCTCTGTCGCCCAGGCTGGAGTGCAGTGGCGTGATCTCGGCTCACTGCAACCTCCGCCTCACAGGTTCAAGCAATTCTCCTGCCTCAGCCCATGGAGTAGCTGGCACTACTGGCGCACACTACCATGCCTGGCTAGTTTTTGTACTTTTAGTAGAGATGAGATTTCACTATGTTGGTCAGGCTGGTCTCGAACTCCTGACCTCAAGTGATTTGCCCCCCTTGGCCTCCCAAACTGCTAAGATTACAGGCGTGAGCCACCGTGCCTGGCCTACTTATGTCTACTCTTGATACAGAGGCCTCAAGACCAACTTAGAAACTATAACAAAACTCATAACACTTAATTTCCTTGTATAAATTCATGTCAATATACAGAGGTATATGCCTTGATAACCGAACATTTTTCATATTCTTCTGAAAACCAAACAAAGCCAAAACTGTTTGAGTGGGATATAGTTTTCCATAGCTATGTTTGTTGTCATGTCTTGTTAACATACGAATTGTTATATTTATTTTCATGTTGAAAGATCTAAGTTAAATTTGCCAAATCTATATATGTCAGTATGTAGTCATCTAAGTATCTTCTGGCCCCTCTCCCAGCTGTTTTATCCTGTGAATTTCTAGTCAGTTTCTTTATTGTTATACTTTTCATATTGTACCTAATGTGCTTCAAAGTAGTCATCTTAAAATATGTGACTCCTACTGTTGTTCCTCTTTCTTCATTTTCACTTAGAACCCATCTACATTGGGTCATCAAAGTATGTAGAAATACTTCTTTTCCAGGACTTTCTTGATTTCTCTACAGAACTTTACAATGGAAAACTTTCTTCTTTTTCCTGGCATTTTCATTCTTCTTTCCTCCTTAGTTGAACTTCTACAGTATTATGATGACTCCCTGATATCTAGGGCAAATCTTGGCTCTTGGTGATAAGAGATTTGGGAAGCTCTGGGAGACAGGTAGAGGTCCCCTTGTGTTCTGGTTTTTGTTCCCACACAAGGACCAACCTTTTTTCAACTCTCAAATTCCTTCACCTAAGTTCTGGGCTTGGTCTACTGCCTGTTTCTTCCTTGATCTTGGCATTCTCCTTCCAACATATATTCCTGCCCTCACACTCCAGGCTACTGCTCTCTGCTCAAAGATTACCCGGTGCCCCAGTTCTGGAGTGCTTTGTGTCTGTGTGCATGGAGGACATACTCGTTCTCCCTGATGTCAAGGCTGAGATTCCTTGCTTTACTTAGTCAATTGCCGCAATCTGTAGATTGATTCTTTACAGAATCAAAGTCAAAGCTGTCTTTAATTTGACCTGATGGCTGTTACCATTTCAGGCTCCCATAATCTCATCTATGATGTATTACAATACAACTGGTGTTAGTAGCGCTGGTGTTCTCCCAGCCCACTTGAACTGAGTCCGTTCTTCTCCAAAAACTTCCATGATCCTCAATGAAAGAAGTAATCACTTCTCTTGTATTATGTACGTGCTTAGTGCTTCTGAGAGGAAGACTCACACTGTCTCAAATAACACTAGTGTTTAGACCTAGTGCTATTCTAAGCACTCTGTAAATATCAGCTCATTTAATTTTTACAACTCTATTTTCCTGGTTCTGCAGATGAGGAAACTTGGGCATAGAGATGTTTAGAAACTTGTCCAAGGTGGCCTAGCCAAAACAAGGGCAGAGTCATAATTTAACCCAACTGTTCTAACCAGCATCCACATGCAAGCTCTCTAATTACTATTATCATCTCTCCAAGGGTATTCAAGAATATTCAACAAGTTGTAGTGGTAAGAATAATCTGGGTTTACTTTAATTTTTTTTTCTATTTTCCATTTTGAATGCTAAATGTTATTTGGACAGTTGTTTTGTTTTGTTTTGCTTCAGTAGAGTTGAGGAATCCTTGACTCTTAGTGATATTTAGTGATTTTTGTATCTAATCTGCACAAGTATTAAAATCTATTAGTTCAAGATGTACTACCTTGAAATAATGAGTTTTCAAGGAGAACATTAAGTTAAGAATATTAGAGGCAGGTGTGAAATACCAGAGGGCCTCAAAAGTAAGCACTACTTTTTATTTTTGGTAGGAATTAAGAAAGCAGGTAAAAGCTATCTGAGGTCAAAGATGAGAGGCAGTGGGAAAATGAGAAGAGAAACAAAATGAAGGATTATTACAGCTTGCTCAGAAGAAAATAATGATGGTAAACTACAGACTCTACATGTGTCCTTTTGACATGTGGATGCCACTATTGGACACTAGAATTGCATAAGGATCATATGTAATTTAGTAGGACACATCTCCTATTGAGTTGGCTTAATGTCAAGACATGGGAAGAAATAAAAAAATATGCACAGGGAAAAACATTTCTAATAAAAATAGTTCAGTTTTGCTTTCATAATATTCATGTGACGATTGAACGTGACATGGTTGAAATCGGAACCAAGTTTCAGTTATTTATCCAAATTTGGTGTAAAGGCCAATTAATATGTGAAACTTTTCATTGTCACAAAGAGAAACATTCTAAAAATAGCAGTGATTTAAAAACGTGCTATGCTCTCGGGGGAGAGTCATTCTCCTTGCTGTGTTAATATCTGTAAATACGATCTCCATGGCATATAAACCAGTAGGATTAGCTATTTCACCTTCGATTTACTTCTTTACCTCCTATTGATTTGTTTGATTAGTTAAAAATGAGGGTTAAGGATGGTGTGTGTTACAAAGATTAGGTCAATAATCAGAACTTGAAACACTTCCTGAATTTTAGATGAGACATGAGAAGTCATTTTTAGGAAGCCCTTTACCATATCTCTGCTTCTTGTACTCATTTGGAAAAGCATAGATTCTAGCAGAGTGGATGAAAGAAGGGGACAAAATCAAAGTTTTGTTCTACTCAACTATGGCCATATTGAGCTTCATATTTTCCAAAGGTATCACATACCTCTATACACAAATATGCTAAGACAATTTTAAATGAAATGCTTCTGTGTTATCCTGGTAGCCATGCCTGTCCATGAGACAATCAACAGTGGCTATATTTACAGATTACGTATCATTAAGTAAAGCAAAACAAAAACTCCTGAATTATTTGCTCTATTTAGATATCCTTTTTGTAGCAAGCGTGCCTGGCATTTTTATATCCCCATTCAAGGCTGACATATATAATTAAAACTCATTTGTAACTGCAAGATTGTTTAGATTTTAGACCGAAAAAAAGTTTGAATTTATCACTGATGTTAGGAATTACCAACTAATAGTGTTAAAATGTAAAACCACTTTCGGTTGGTTTTATTGTTTTTCAATTCTCGAGAGTCAAAGCTCCTTTTTTCCCTTATTGCTGTACCAGGACAGACCTCTCCCACCAGGGGCCTTGATACCACGCTGCTTGTAGAAGATTCTCAGTACCTCAAGTTAGCATCTTCTGCACCCTTCTGTGTAACTACAAGTATTTTAGGTCAAATGAGTAGGTTTTGGTGCACAGCAGCCAGTGGTCCTTCCTTCCTCCACCTCCATATCTCCTTCAAATGGCAATATTAATGATCTTCATGGGATCAGAATTTTTCCTGTAAATGTTTCTTTCTGAAACCATCTGTGGAAACTAGAGTTCTGTCTGACCCAATAGCCAGCCTGAGGATAATCCTGGTCATGATGTGATTTATCCCCAGGTTTCCTCTGGAAATCGGCTTAGCTCGATTCTGTACTACACACCCAGTTTCAGAACTGAGAAACCCAGAAATTCCTGTCTGCCCATAGCTCAGCTAAAGGAGAGGTTTGCCTGGTTCAGATTGACTGCATTAAAATTATGCATAAATGAAAGTCTAATAATCAAATACTCATTTTGAAGCTGGTACTTCCTCTGAAGGGGAACAGAAAACGCAATACATAAAGAAAGGAAAATGCATGACCATCATGTTAATAGCTTTCTTGCTGGTTAGGACACAGTGAGCAAATAAAAGTAAGGGTAAGAATTTAACAAGACTGAGGATATTAAAATGAATCATTACCAAGAAGGGACCTAAGCCAAATACTGCTGTAGATTCCTTTTGTGAACTTTATCACGTCTTTGCAATGAGAGTTTTTATTTGCTGAGTCTTGAAATTGTTATTGTTAAGCAAGGGATCTAATAAGTCAAAAAGCCAGAAAGCTGCCATTCCTGCATATTTTTCAAACATTTCCTTGCTAGCTATAAATAATGAGGTAACTGTATGAGAGTCCTCTTGGACTTCTTTCAAAAGACACACTTAAAAGTGTGAGTGTGGGGGTGGTGGTGGTGGCAGGATATACATCTGTGGGCTCATCATTTTTGAAACTCCATTGTGTGAATTCCAGCAGTATTAGAACACCAAAGCCAAGTTTAATCAATGTAATTGTTTATAGACATGCTTGTGGCAAGAAACTGGAAAAGCACGACTTAATGTGGAATAACAGATCTTCATATCAGAAGAGAAAAATAATACTTCATAAAGTCTATGGACTTATTTTACTCTAGTGTAAGTAGTTTAGGACAAAGCAATAGTTCTTTAAACACAGGAACTTCAGTTAATGACTAAGAAAAGTTGAATCTTTGCACTCAGTTCCACTAAATATAATTAATGTGAAAAGGTGGTCAACATTGCCTCTTTATGTATATGGAGCATATATAATATCTGTTAGATATGTCATATGAACAAATATTACATATATGGGTCATACGTATATAACTGGTAAATTACTTAATCATTAACTTTGGGTTTCATGCCTTATGTATAATTTGTCTATTCATGTACAGTTTCTTTTTCAAGCCTCGCAACTTGTCAGCCCTTCTGGTTCCCTATCTTTCACCAGCTGCAGGAATTACTTGACCTCAGTGTACAGCGCTGATGGGACCAACTCTGACCTCCAGAAAGAAAGACTCTCCAGACAAATACTTTGTGGTCCAACAGCAAGTCACCCTGATTTGCCACTAACCTGGCTTTGAGCTTGAGTCCTGTTGACTGACTGGATAGTTATTTGACTCCTTGTGCCTAAATGTCAAGATCAGAGATGGGCTTAGGTTAGGCTCTAATGAGAATTATCCTTGACTCACCCAAAAGGCCCATATCTCGGGGCAGAAAAAACCATTCCCAAACCCTTCCTCCTGTATGTTTCTCCTGCTTCTTCAATCCCTGCAATCTAGTTCTCAACCATGAGTTTGCTTTTTTCCCCCCACTTTGTTCTGTCCTTTGAACTACAAGGCATCCAAATTTACCTTCCACAAACGTAGCTGCTCATAAAATACTTGATCTCCTGGCTTCCAAAATTCTCGACCTTCTGTTCTGGTTGCCCTCTGGACTTGGTGTATCCTTTTTTTCATTTTTTATTTTTTTTTAACTAGCTTATTGCCCCAATCTTAAATACATGTTGTGAGGATTTTTCTGTCTTTATGTTGTGAGGGTTTACTGAGACTCTTTAGTACCCAAAGATTGAGAACTTCTGTTTACTCCCTGAATTTAGTCTTACCACTAAAAGCTCTGTGCCCGTTTAATCAACTTATTTCCTTCTAGCTCTATTATAGCCTGGCCCTTAGCTCTAAGTTCTTTACCCTGAAGTCTTCACTTTCCTAATGTCAATGTTTAATGTGCTTTGACTGGGGAAACTTCATCAAGCTATGTGACACAGGGGACGTATTAGATTGGTGCAGAAGTAATTGCTGTTTTTGCCATTACTTTTAAATGGTGAAACCCACAATTATATCTGTACCAACCTAATAACATATAGCTTGAATTTGGTGCCACAGAGGCTTTTGTGACTGTTGGCATTTTTGTGTAGTTTTTCCTTCCAATTCAGTTGAAACTGAAGCTTTTGTGAGGGAGATTGTGCAATTTATAGCAATGTGCCTATCACAGAGCCTGGCACACCTCCTGTGTCACTCAGAATTGGGTCAGAGATGTAAACCATCAGACATGTGATAGAATATGGGATTTCTTAGAGGAACTGGGCATGGTATAATTGTGAGGGCTGGTTATGCAGTTTATGTATGGCTGTTGCTTTTGCATCTGGTGCTAGGCCTGAGGTGAGCAGGGATTTGGGAAGGAAAGATAGGTGTGAACGGAGAGAGAACAAGGACAAACTAGAATCCATAAGGATAAACTGGAAACTGAGTTGGTTTCACAGCTTTCAAGCCTCTAGTTTCAATAAGGCCAATGACTTTCAGGAGAAGCTGACACTGTCTTTCAGTGTCCTAAAACCTGGCCCGGGAGTAGGAAAGCTGAAGGAAGAGATAAGACAGAAGCCAACAAGGTGAGCCCGCATATCCACAACACACACGAACTTCACTTCTGACACTACACTCTCCTGCCAAGTAAACAAGAATCCAATTCACTTCTGGAGTCCATTCTTTTCACAAATTTCTCTTGCAGTCAGCTCTAGCCAAAACCCATAGAGAGAAAAGAATTCTGAGAAAGTTGAAGCTTAGCTACACTGAAAATACAGAGACACCCTATACCATTCTTTCTTTCTACCTCTGGTTCAAGTCTATAGCTAAAAAGGAGTGTTAAAAGAAATACATAAATTCTCTATGTCTGGTTTAAATGACCTAACTGAATTGGCAATCTCTGATTCAATCAACATGATCAGTTTATTCCATTTGTCAGGAAATTGAGCATCTGATCAAGTCGTTTAGTCTTTGTTCTTGAAGCTGGATCAAGTTATTTCTCTTTGCACAGTGATTGTGTGTCTAGGATTTAACAGGACCTCTGAGGCTATGGCTATAGCAATTTTGTACTTCTTTCAGGCATGGTGGGAGGGATAATTGGTTTATGACACATGTGGCCCTTTTAAGCTTCTTGGGTGGAGGTGAGGGGCATCATGCCACCCACCTTCATAAAACTGTTCATTTAATTGTCTTACTCATCCAGGCCCACTGCTGATAATCCTGATATGAACACCAGACACTGCTCTTCTAAGGGCAAGGTTATTTTCGTTTTAGAAAGATTTCCAAAGCTTTTTAAACCGGTTAGAGCTCTGAAGTCTGGAAGACTGATGCGTTTTTCACCATACTAAATAATACATTCAAGTGTAAGTGGCTTTCAAAATGAGGAACTAAAGAAAAGGCCACAAGACGAAGCTGCTCTTGCTGTGTCTCCAAGGTGACTGGCACATAGCAATAGGCCTGCCCCGACAAGGCTGGCAACAGTGGCCTGGGTGAAAAGGGATCGTGTAATCAGTACAGCTCCCTTCAAAGCTGTTGCTGACAGACCAGGTCTGACTAAATTCCTCAAAATCGCCACTTCAGGTTTTGGGAGATACAATTTGTGTGTTTTTTGGCAGAAAAGAACATAGCCCACTGCCTGTATCAACTTCCAAATTTAAAAATCAAAGATGATATATTAATTTTCTGAAAATGAATCCCTTAAGAACTTAGATTTGTCACATTTGCGAGTGTGTACAGGGAGATGAGTCTGAAATCTGAGAAATACGTCCTTGACCAACATTAGGATAGGAGCAGCAGAAGGATACGATTCAGTGTCAGCCACTTAACTGACTGGTATGTTTTTCTCTGAAAAATGTTAGCATTTCTTAATATTTGGAATGTCTACGGAATTTATATGTCAGCCAATATTCTGTTAAACTCAGAATATTACATCTGAGTTATAAGTACCACAGAGAAGTGATTCCAGTTGCCAATTTCATTCCTAATTTCTAAATTAACAGCTTCTAAATCTTCCAGCAACAAGTATATAATGTCAACAAGTCTGTAAGTCTATAACGTGTCATCTAATCCTTGATAGAGATAAGAAGGATTTTGTCTTTAGGCTCTCATGAGAATAGTTTTTACCTTTAATCAATGATTAGATGATACATTATAGACTTGTTTTTACGGTCAGCCCCCCACATGTGTTGTGCATGTGTTGTACATCTCTGGATTCAACTAAATGCAGATCAAAAATATCTGGGGAGACAAGGAATGATTGCGTTTGTCCTGAATGTGTAGATTGCTTTCTTCCCTAAACAATACAATATTACAACCATGCAACATTTACATTGGGTAAGATGTTATGAGTAGTCTGGAGATGATTTAAAGTATACAAGAGGAAGTGTGTAGGTTACATACAAGTACTACTTTTTTTGTATATGACTTGGGCATCTCTGAATTTAGATATTCTGGGGGGTCCTAGAACCAATCCCCTACATATACCAAGGGATAGCTCAGTTAGCATTAAATGGTTAACCACAATCTGATTAAAACCTCTAGTATTATGTGAAGGGCAATGTAAGGACCCTGAAGTATGGCAATGGGGTCAGAGAAGGGATGGAATTGGTCTTTTAACTTTGATGGGAGCAGTAGGGGCAGTGGGAGTTGGGAGGGACGGAGAAAAAAGCCAATTTAGAGATTTCTAGCTTGGGCCGTTGGGTAGATGGTAATGCAGTGAACTGAGAAAGAAAATGCAGGAAAAGGAGCAGGTGGCAGATGAGAGATCAGTTTGCAGCTAATATCTGGAACTAACGGCCGCATCACTGGTACCTCTGTGGAAATTCATGCTGGTTTTCCCATCAGTATCCATTCTCCTGAGCACCAAAAAAACACACTCACTTCTCCCCATCTGCATTTAGCGAAGGGGTAGAGCAGCTGCTTTCCATGTCCCTACAGTTGGAAAGCCCTGTGATGCTGTCAGCGTTTGTGTGGTTTGTTGGCACTGGTTCAGCTCGTGGGTGGATTTCCCTGTTGGTAATAATAGTGTGTTGGCTGTTTTCAGTGCTGGTGATATGTCCTCCACTTAGCATATGAAGCAAAATTGCTGAAATAGAGCACCGGAGAAAGCATCTTAAAATCGTGTCCTTTTAAAATGTTAACTAATAAACTCTAGTTTGATGTTTTACCAGAGCCTGTGGGATTATGGGTAATAAAAACTAAAAATGTGAGGTTGATGTGCTGGAAGAAACAATAAAATTTGCTTTTTATGCACTTTTAGAAAATGCATAATGTTCTAGGTCAGGCAGCACAGTAGCTGTCATAATGTGTTGGCATCTTGTCACTCTTTATCTTCTGCATAAGACTGTGTGTGTTCAGACTGAATTGCATTAAGCTGTTCCTTATTAGAGTAAAACATACTCGGTTCCATAAATACTGAATTAAATTCACTTGGGTATTTTAATGGTGGTTTTAAATCCAGCCTCTTGCTTTTTATGCTCAATCTTAATAAACTCAGATGCATTAAGTGACAATTGAGATGTTCTTTACATTCTTATGTAATCAGAGAACGAGGTTTCATGAATATTAACTTATTGTGTGGGTGTGTTATAATGTACATTTAATTTTTTTTCTTGTCTACAAAGTGTAACTTTTAATAAAGTGGTCCTGCCTTTGTGTAATTACTTGTATTTTGCAGAATACCTACCCACATGTAGTATGCATTGGAATATCGGTCATAGATGTTATACTCTGCCCAAAGAAAGAGTGATAATGACAATATGGCTCTCTAAAACATGAATTTGGAAAATTTAAATGGAGCTACATCTTTAAAAATATCTGAACATGTCATTTCTTAAAACCTTAAATCAGTTCCCCAGGTTTTGCCAAAGTTACTTTATTATAAACAAAAATTTGATTTCTTTAATGTCTTTACATAGGTACAATGAGCATTCCTTTGCTTCACCTCTGGATAGTCATGGAGTCATTTAATTCTTGCTTCAAGTGTTTTCTCTTACCCACCCATTCCTTTCACCACCCTCACCCTAGTTACATCTTTATCACATCTTCCCTGGGAATTCTGACAAGTCTTTTTAGTAGGACTTGCTGCTATTATTCTATCCATTCTTCATTGTACCAGATTAATCTTCTTTAAAATGGATTTCTTATTCTTTTCAGAAGTGATCAATGGGTTCCTGTTTCTCACTTTATGGATGGGATATGAAATTGAATCCTGTACGATCCAAGGATTTTCATAACATAGAACTATATTAATTCAATATTTATATCAGTCATCCATTAGTCTTAAACTAGTATTTTTATTGTTCAACAAATTTTTCTTTCCCTATTGTATATTAGGGTTCTCTAGAAGGACAGAATAGGATGTGTGTGTATGTATGTATGTATATGTATTTGGAAGTTTATTAAGTATTAACTTACGCAATCTCAAGGCCCCACAAAAGGCCATCTGTGAGCTGAGGAGCAAGGAGAGCCAGTCCAAGTCCCAAAACTGAAGAACGTGGAGTCCAGTGTTCATGGGGAGGAAGCACCGGCACAGGAGAAAGATGTAGGCTGGGAGGCCAGGCCAGTCTCTCCTTTTCACGTTTTTTCTACCTGCTTTGTATTAGCTGGCAGGTGAGGAGATTATGCCCACCAGGTTAAGGGTGGATCTGCCTTTCCCAGCCCACTGACTCTAAATGTTAATCTCTTTTGGCAACACCCTCACGGACATACCTAGGATCAATACTTTGTATCCTTCAATCCAGTCAAGTTGACACTCAGTATTGACCATCATACTATTGCTTCCCCTTCCTAATTGCCCTCCCAACTCCTCTATCCAAACTATATCCCCCCACTTCAATGTCCTGCTTCCAGGCTCATCCCCTCTTTGATATCCCCCTTGAATGTCCCCTGATTTAATTATCTCTGCCACACTGTTTAGCAGCTAATAAGATGCTATTTGAATATGTAGTACTCTGAGGCGAAAATAAGCTTTCACTTTTTAAAAATTAATTGTGGGAAACATCCAAAAAAATACAAAAATAGACAGTTTAGTATAATCATCCATATATCCATCAGCTGGCTTCAACAATTATTAACTCACAATGAATCTTGTTCGGTCTGTGCCTCACCTATTTTACCTCCTGTAATCTTTTCGGGCAAATCTCAGGTATGTCTTTTTATTTGTACATATAATATGAAATAAGCTTTTTGACAGTACTGTGTACATGTTCTTAATTGCCCTAGGGACCTGAATCCATCCTGCAGTAGTCAGGAGGCACCTACCTAGTCCAAATATTTATCTCCATATTCATGACCATATCCATTACTACATATATATTTTTCATATCTATACAATGCTTACATCTGTATGCATGTATCTGTCTGCATCCATAACTATATCTCATCTCTATAGGTTTATGTCTATATACCAAGAGGTTTCTAACCAAAAGATATGTTAACAAACTAGACCGCTATTATGGAATGAGAAGACCTCATATTCTACTCTTCATCCAGTACAAGCATGATTCGATATTACTAATGACATACTTTCTACCAATTTGTCACTGATTACCTATCACCCTTGGAGCGATTGCTCTACATGTCTCACTGGAGCCCACGTTAAAACGAACTCTGAGGTCTCTGGCCAGCCACTTCTTTTTCATCCCTTTGTTTCCTGCAATTGTACTGTCTTTTCTAATTGGCCAGTAAGAGATGCTTCTTTGGGCTAGATGAGTAACATCCTGATTATACTAAAGCTGGCAACAGTTCTAGCAATTTTCTGAAGGCAGAAATACAGATGCAATGACACCACCATGAATGTCGCAGCTTGGGATTCCTGGGAACTCACTGATACATAGACTTTCTTTAGGGGAAAATTTTGAGTGGTGGTGTGTCACCAACTCCTCTGGTAGCAAACATGCTTTAAACTTCAGCTCAACATTGGTGAGTACCAAACATGTTTGAAAGTATATTAGATGCTGGGTAGTTTGAGTCTTAAAGGTATTGTCCCTGCAATAGATGGCCTTATAGACAATGAAAAGAATGTGTTTAATATGGTATTCACCATGCCACTTTTCTTCCATTGCTCTCCACCCTTCCATTCTGTTACCGCTGTCCACAGATTCCTCCAATTTGACCATTCATCCTGTGTTTCTGCTGCAGGCTCCTCTGTCAGTTCTTCAAATGTCGATGTGCTTCAGGGCTCTCTTTTGTCCTCTTCTCTTTTTATTGTGTATATTCTCCCAGAGATATCTCATGTCCTCTGGCCTGGTGATTAATAGCGATACTTCTAATTAAAATAGCTCCTGCAGTCTGAGCTTGTATCTCTCAAAGTTTACAGGACGTTTCTTTTCTCTCCCAATGTTTTACTCCTCTGCCATTGGCACCCCATACCCCTGCCAAAGCCTGGCTGTTAGCCCAGCATCCTCCTCTACCACTCCCCTCATTCCCTATGTGCTGTTAGAAAGCCTTGCCAGACCTTTTTTTTTTTTTTTTTTAATTTCTCAAATTCTTCTCCCATTTTCCATTAATAGTCAATTTCACTAGCTTTGAATCTCTTCCTTGGAATATTCCCAAAAATCTATCAGATTGTCCTGCCTCTTCTTACCTCCTCCAATCCATTCTGCATAATCAGAAGAACCTTTACAAAATACTCCCTGAAACACAAAGCTGAAAAGTGAAATATATTACTTTGATTAAAAACCTTTAAGATTCTTTATTGCCTATATGCTAAACTCAAATTCTCTACAAGGAACAGGTTCTTCAAATCTTAATTTTCTCTCCTTCTCTAGTCTCATTTCCTTTCATGATTTCGCCTTTCCTCTCACCTGTGCTCTCCCTAACCCCGACAACATACACACATTCTCCCATTTCCACATCACATTCAATTGCTTCTGTGTCTTATGCCTGGAAATCCATTCTCTTAGTTTCCCTGGAGAACCCTTCTTCCTTTTCTAGGACAGTTTATTGTTTTTTTACCTGAAGTCTATCTTTTCTGCTTAGGCAGATTTGATCTGTCAACATTTTTATATCTTTACCAAGCTTTGTACATAATTTCATGCAGCAGCGGCCCTCAACCTTTTTGGCACCGGGGACTGGTTTTCTGGAAGACAGTTTTTCCATGGTGGTAGTGTATGTGGGGGGGAAGGTTTCAGGATGAAACTGCTCTACCCTCAGATCATTAGTCATCAGATTCTCATAAGGAGCATGCAATCTAGATCCCTTGCATGCCCAGTTCAAAATAGGGTTCATGCTCCTATGAGAATCTAATGCAGCCATTGCTCTGACAGGAAGTGGAGCTCAGGTGATAATGCTTGCTTACCTGCAGTTCACCTCTTGCTGTGCAGCCCAGTTCCTAACAGGCTGAGGACCAATACAGGTCTATGGCCCAGGAGTTGGGCATCCCTGTCGTAAAGCACCCAAGCCACTGCATTGCATTGTATGTTTGCACCTATGTCATCTTATACTATGGGTCCATTAAAGAGAACAGAGTTAAATTCACCTCTAATTTCCCAGTATCTAATGGAGTATGTGGTCTATCAAACACAAAATGTGTTTATTACAGATTGGATGAAAGAATAATGGGAAACTTTAATATTCAGCTACATAGTTGTATATTAACTTTATTTTTGTGGGTATAAATTCTGGCTCTCTACCACTTTACACTCCTTAAAGCTAATATTGTGATAGGTATTTGGTAATTAATTTTACTCTTTTAGATGTGTTGTAGCCCATGTTAAAAACTGTTTTGAGTCAACGTTTTCTGAAGGAACCATAATTCACACTGCATGTTCGGTCTTGCCACTAAACGTAGTGAACACTTCAGGATTTTTTGACTGTCCAGCCTCTGAACCTTCTTAGGTTTCCACTGTGTACCTTAATGGGAGACAGAGCCTGCATCCTTCTGGAGACCCCGAAAGCCCAGTTCATTTAGATTCAGTCTCATGCTTGCCATCATCTAGCCCAGAGACTTGAGAAGTAGGCTTAGCTAACCAGATCAAGATTCTACTGGCATTTGAACTTTGAAGTAGTGACAGACAGTGAAATGCATTCATTTGTAAAGAAACCACACCCGAAGTTTGTACAGAAGTTTCCCAGGGTGGATGATGGCAGCCAGGTTTGTGTCCTCTCCAGTGGCAGAGGAAGCAGTATTCTCCCTTAATTTCCTTTGGTCCTGGCAGCTACCTATATTTCCTAGTTCTTCCTCTTTTTCTTTTATTTTTATTTATTTATTTATTTATTTTTTTTTTTTGAGACGGAGTTTCGCTCTGTCGCCTAGGCTGGAGTGCAGTGGCGGGATCTCAGCTAACTGCAAGCTCCGCCTCCCGGGTTTATACCATTCTCCTGCCTCAGCCTCCCGAGTAGCTGGGACTACAGACGCCAGCCACCTTGCCTGGCTAGTTTTATGCATTTTTTGGTAGAGACGGGGTTTCACCGTGTTAGCCAGGATGGTCTCGATCTCCTGACCTTGTGATCCGCCCGTCTCGGCCTCCCAAAGTGCTGGGATTACAGGCTTGAGCCACCGCGCACAGCTGTAGTTCTTCATTTTCTAAGCCTCATTCTCAAGCCTTCCAAGGAATTTCCTGGGTTACTCCAAACTTTTTGATAAAATCAGTTCACTACAATTGGCCAGAGTCAGTTTGTTTCTTTCAGCTAGCAAAAGTGACTATAATATTGATGAGCTGAGCATGGTAGCTCATGCCTGTAATCCCAGCATTTTGGGAGGCTGAGGTGCGCTGATCACTTGAGACCAGGAGTTCGAGACTAGCCTGGTCAACATAGCAAAACCCCATCTGTACTAAAAATACAAAAATTAGCTGGTCATGGTGGTGCATGTCTGTAATCCCGGCTACTCGGGAGGCTGAAGCATGAGAATAGCTTGAACCCAGGATAAGGAGGCTGCAGTGAGCCGAGATTGCGCCATTGCAGTTGAGCCTGGGCAAAAAAGTGAGACTCTGTCTCAAAAAAAAAATATTGATGAAGTTTACTTACACCAAATTGTTTAAGTGGAAGACTGTGCTAGTATGCATCTAGCTGAAAAATGGATGCATTTAATTCACTAAATGCATTGGGCATAGCTATCTCAAGTAATGAACATAGAAGCAAAGTGTTCTTCTAACACACCACCAGGGAGCAGACTCTGTGGGTAAATGGCATAAGTAATTTATGGACAATAACCATTGCTTTGCCTTCAGATATTTCTTTATCTCTTTTGCAAGCCTTTCCCCAGGTGCCATCTGAAAGGGAAATAGTAGGCGGCTAATGAAGGTGTTCTCAGCGGTATTATTTGCTGCCTCAAGAAAAAGGAATGGAGCAATTGTCTGCAATCATAACCAGATGTTTCAAAGCTCTATAAGCCTTAATGGCTGTTGTTTCAATACAGCTTTTTAGGAGGGAAAAAAAATCAATAACACTAAAATAAATTATCTATGGGAAGCATTTACTGGCCATTTTTCATGAGAAAATTACTGTACAGAGACTTAATTGTGCTTTCTGGGTATGGTTTAAAAGTCAAAAAGCTAACGAATTATGTTTGTACTTGCATGTTTGGCTCTTGTGAGTTTATGAATTATCACTGGGACATCTGTAGAGCCTTTACCACTGAAAACTATGTGCGATGTTGAACTTTAAGCAACTGAAAATATGAAAGAAAAATGCCATGCTCCTCAGCTGAGAACATGTAGCAGTACTAAATGGAACGGATATGGGGACTTAGGACTTAAATGTATCAAAACTATAGATACTTCTCTTAAATTGGACCTTTGGGGGCAAGAAGAATAGCGAGCAATCCATGCATTAAGCTATCCAGATATTTTCCTGCTACTCAGACATCAGATTCATGGGCACTCTGCCCTGTAAATGAACTAGTAGATGCTGGGATCTGAGTTATGTTTTGAAAGCAAAACCTTACAGTCTCTACCACTGTTTCCAAAGGAGGGTGGCCCTTGGACCACAGAATCACTTGGGGTGCTTACTCAAAGTTCAGATTCCTTGGCCCTACCCCAAGCACTTGAATTAGAATTTCTGTGGGTATATCCTGCACAGATATGTTTCCTGAGTGATTGATACACACTCACAGTATCAATTATTGACAATGTCTTTCTTCTTAAACATTCTTCTTAGGGCCAGATTTAATTCTAATCAAAACGTGAAGATCATATTTATATACATGGCCTTCTCTTTCTCTCCCATCCCTCCCCCTCCTATCCTCTGCTTTTCCCAATTCATTTGACAGTATCTCCTCACCACACCCCTATCCTTTTCCATATGATCTATTACCTAGTACCTTGTTTTCTACTGTTCTCCCCTAACACCTTTTCTTCTCTGTGACTGCAGACACTCAGAATTTGGCTGTTATGTTCCTTGAACCCTCAAACTCCATTGTTTTGTTAAAACAACTGTCCTGGGGTTTTTTTTGTTGGTGGTGGTGGTGATTTTTTTTTTTTTTTTTTGAGACAGAGTCTTGTTCTGTCACCCAAACTGAAGTGCAGTGGCATGATCTCTGGCCTCTGCAAGCTCTGCCTCCCAGGTTCAAGCAATTCTCCTGCCTCAACCTCCTGAGTAGCTGGGACTACAGGCATGCATCACCATGCCCAGTTATTTTTGTACTTTTAGTAGAGAAAGGGTTTCACCATGTCGGCCAGGCTGGTGTTGAACTCCTGACCTCGTGATCCACCCACCTCAGCCTCCCAAGATGCTGGATTACAGGCATGAGCAACCACGCCTGGTCTGGCCTGGATTTTATCCCCACAGCTAGGTCATCTAAAGCAATAACACACTATTAACAAGTTACTCTGTGATTCATGAGAGGGCTGGAGAAAATTAGGAAGAACCCTTTCTTCCTGAGTGATCCTCACGTATATAACAGAATCTCCCCTCTGTGAAGCACCAGGTTGGCCACCTCTTCCAAGGGAGTCAATTAAGTACGATTTTTTTTTTTTAAGCTAGTATGCTTTTAATAAATATTTGTTAAAAGAATGGTGGGAATGTCAGCCCAAGTTGCAGAGAATAGTAGCACAAAGCCTAGGTCTGGGAGAGAAATAAGGCTTCCAGTTCAGGAATGGGGAATGAAGAAAGGCTTTTGAGTGGCAGGAAAATGGTTTAAGAGAACTGAGGTCAGAATATGCTGAATGCTCCAAAAAAGTCATTAAGACATTGGAGGGATATCTAGTGCCCAAGTGAGAGAGTAGAAGGTGGGGAGGGGTGTGTGTGTGTGTGTGTGTGTGTGTGTTGTGGGAGGGCTGGGGGTGCAGCAGGGCAGAACGGTAGGAGTTCAACAGACAAGCCTGAAGGGATTCTAGATGAAGGAAACAGCATGAGCAAAAACAGAAATGGGAAGAGCCTGAACTCACACATGCAGCAGTCTGAACTGGAGACAGGCGGGAGGGGGTTGATATTAGAAGCATTGAGGAAGCAAAATCTAAAGGGGATTGACCACAGCTGTATGTGGGTGTGTGGCAGCGAGGAGCCTGGCTTTGCTTTCCAGTCCGGCTGACACTAAAGACATTTGGAGTTTGTGATAATAGCCGCCTCTTTCTATAAGTATTAAAACTGTTCTCTCTGGAAGTCTCACCCATGTAGAGTTTGGCTCTCTTGTAGCTCTCATGCATTAGTGAAAATGCAGCTCCTATTTCAATCTTTGGGTTATTTGCTGAAAGCACCCATGTGATGATTGTCTTATTACTGGAATTGCCCAAATAAAATTTTCAGGAATGGAGAAAGCGTATTTGAAAATTTTAGTCTGCTTTTCTTTTGAAATGTGAAGCATGATTTTCTTGGGTGAGACTAGAAATCAAAGGCCCTTTAATTTGATTTCTTTCCATCAGTAATAAGGAGCATCATGATGTTTTAGTGAAGGATAAAACATTACCCTTAGACAAGAAACTATAGGAAAAAAGGAAGATAAACATTACAGTTACGTTACAGGTAAAGAAACAAGGTAAACCACATTAGGGAGGCTCCCTTATCCAGGGGGCATTTAGTGTGAAGTGCTGGAGTCTGTTAATCCAATAATAAGATTTAGGAAGAAGCGTCTAATACCTTTCATTTAAATAGTAATCTTTCTCCCTGTGAGTTCATTTGACATTACATATATTTTTGAAATTTGTATTTAAATCTACCTACAAATACTTGATGTTTAACATGCTCTTTTGATCCCTGAGAAATTTTTTTATATTGTTTCAGTGACATTTCTTCCAGGATTCAATTCCTTTTCTTGAAGAGTTTGGAATGAACCAATTACACATGGGTATTCTGGCGAAGAGTGATAGGAATCTTTCATATCAGTCAACTGGCCTCCTTCCTTTCAATTTAAAAATACTTGTTACCTTTTTTAGCAGCTTGTCTCCTTTTTTCTTCAGCTTGCATAAATAAGTAAATTTTGCTCTAGGAGAAAAATTGAGAAGACTACTACTGAATTTGAGAAGAGATTACTGACGTCTGCCTGTTTTAGGTCCTAAATTTCATCTGAAACAAGAAATTTGATTGTTTCACCCTTAGTAGGTTCACAAACATGTCTCATGAACTCACTAAGAACACATACTAGAAACAAGACAGCAAATAATCCACACAGAATGCAGACAGTTAATCTCCAAAGCTTTCAACTGCCACAAAAGTAAACTAAAAATACTAGTAATATTTCTAATTCTGATGATAATTAAAATGCATTCTTTACCCCACAGGGTAAAGAGAACTACCTAAGTTTAAACTATAAATGTCACTGTTTAATTATTATTTATTTATTTATTTATTTATTTATCTTGAGATGGAGTCTAGCTCTGTCATCCAGGCTGGAGTGCAGTGGCATGATTTCAGCTCACTGCAACCTCTGCCTCTTGGGTTCAAGCGATTCTCCTGCCCAAGCCTACTGAGTAGCTGGGACTACAGGCACCCGGCACCACATCTGGCTAAGTTTTGTCTTTTTGGTAGAGATGGCGTTTCATCATGTTGGCCAGGCTGGTCTCAAACTCCTGACCTTGTGATCGACCTGCCTTGGCCTCCCAAAGTGTTGGGATTACAGGCATGAGCCACCGCACCCAGCCTAGTTTAAAATTCTAAAACACATTAGAAGTTTCCATTTTTATGATTTTAAACTTACTTAATCTTCACAAGCTAGCTAAGGCATGGCAGGTATTCTTTTTTTGATGTGTGTGAAAATTGACCTCGTAAATGGCCAGAGGTAGATCCAACAGCATATAAGTGACAAAACCAGAACTCAAATCCTGATGGTTCTGACTTCAATTGGGCATCGTGCCAAGAGTAAAGGATATAAGTTGTCTCCCTATTTTTATACAGAAATTAAAAATAAGGCTGTCACTAAACAGGTACAAATTACTTCAGCAATACATTTTTAAAATATATTTTAACTTTTTTTTTTTTAAATTTATTTATTATTATTATACTGTAAGTTGTAGGGTACATGTGCATAATGTGCAGGTTTGTTACATATGTATACTTGTGCCTTGTTGGTGTGCTGCACCCATCAACTCGTCATTTACATCAGGTATAACTCCCAATGCAATCCCTCCCCCCTCCCCCCTCCCCATGATAGGCCCCAGTGTGTGATGTTCCCCTTCCCGAGTCCAAGTGATCTCATTGTTCAGTTCCCACCTATGAGTGAGAACATGCGGTGTTTGGTTTTCTGTTCCTGTGATAGTTTGCTAAGAATGATGGATTCCAGCTGCATCCATGTCCCTACAAAGGACACAAACTCATCCTTTTTTATGGCTGCATAGTATTCCATGGTGTATATGTGCCACATTTTCTTAATCCAATCTGTCACTGATGGACATTTGGGTTGATTCC
Organism: Papio anubis; assembly: GCF_008728515.1. Taxonomy (NCBI): domain Eukaryota; kingdom Metazoa; phylum Chordata; class Mammalia; order Primates; family Cercopithecidae; genus Papio; species Papio anubis. The sequence goes on from NC_044982.1 coordinate 43,899,311, forward strand.
AAGTCTTTGCTATTGTGAATAGTGCTGCAATAAACATACGTGTGCATGTGTCTTTATAGCAGCATAATTTATAATCCTTTGGGTATATACCCAGTAATGGGATGGCTGGGTCATATGGTACATCTAGTTCTAGATCCTTGAGGAATCGCCATACTGTTTTCCATAATGGTTGAACTAGTTTACAATCCCACCAACAAAATACATACCATCTGAGAATATTTGACAAAGATGGTATATCGTACTTATGTACTACATGTTATTTTGAAATCTGTGTACATTGTGAGATGGCTAAATTGAGCTAATGTTCATTGCTTCAAATTTTTGTAGTGAGAACACAAAATCTACTCTCAGGTAAGAATATGATACATTGTAATTAACCATAGTCCCCATGCTATGGTTAATTCATCTCTTAGAACTCATTCTTCCTAACTGAAATTTTGTGTGGTTTGATGAACATCTCCCCAACACCCACTCCCACTCCAGCCTCGGGTAACCGCTGTTCTCCTCTCTATTTCTGAATTCAATTACAGATTCCACGTGTGAGTGAGATCATGTAGGTCTTTCTGTACCTGTTTTATTTCACTTAACATGATGCCTGCCGGGTTAACTCATGCTGTCTCAAATGACAGAATGTCCTTTTTTAAGGCTACAAAAAGTTATATATAACTCTTTTAGGCCAGGTGACTGATATAAAGGATTCTATCACTCTTCACCAGAATACCCATGTGTGATTGGTTCATTCCAAACTCTTAGGCTCATATACATTTTCTTGATCCATTCACTTGCTGATGGACACTTAGGTTGACTCTATATCTTGCCTATTGTGAAGAATGCTTCAGTGAAATGGAGGGGCAGGTATCTCTTTGACATACTGATTTCATTTCCTTTGGTTGTATACCCAGTGGTGGGATCGCTAGACCATATTGTATTTCTATTTTTATTTTTTTGAGGGCCCTCTACTACAGTAGTAAAGGTCATTCTGATTAGGTCAACCTTGTACAAAGTTTCCCTTGTCTCCACATCCTCACCAGTACTTAGTATCTTTTGTCTTTTTGAGAAGAGTCATTCTAACAGGAATGAGGTGGTACCTCATTGTGGTTTTCATTTGCATTTTTCTGGGATTAGTGATGAGCACTTCTTCATATGCTTGTTGGACCTTTGTATGTCATCTTTTGAGAAATATCTATTTTGATCCTTTGCCCATTTTAAAATTGAGTTGTTTCCTTACATTGAGTTTCTTATATATTTTGAATATTAACACCTTATCAAGTATATGATTTGCAAATATTTTCTCCCATTCTACAAGTTTTCTTTACTCTGATTCTTTCCTTGGCTATACAGAGGATTTTTAGTTTGTAGTCTCACCCATTTTTCTATTTTTGCTACCTGTGCTTTTGGGTTCACCTTGAATGTATCATTGCCCAGACCAACGTCACCGAGACTTTCCAGTATGGTTACTTCTAGTAGTTTTATCACTTTAGGTCTTGCTTATACGTCTTTAATCCATTTTGAGTTGACTTTTTACATGGCATAAGATAAAAATCAATTTCATTCTTCTCTATATGGAAATCTAGTTGTCCCACACCATTTAATGAGACTATTCTTTCTCCATGGTGTGTTCTTGGAAGCGGTTGGGTCAATTGACTGTAAATGTGTGGATTTATTTCTGAGCTCTCTATTCTGTTCCATTGGTCAGTGTGCCCGTTTTTATGACAGTTCCATGCTGTTTTTATTAGCATAGAGTTGTAGTAAATTTTGAAGTCAGGTAGTGTGATACCTCCAGCTTTGTTCTTTTGCTCAAGATTGTTTTGGCTATTTGGGGTCTCTTATGGTTCCATACAAAGTTTAGAATTTTTTTTTTTTTTATTTCGGTAGAAAGCATCTTTGGCATTTTCAGAGGGATTGCATTGGATCTGTAGATTTCTTTTGGGTAGGTATAGATATCATAATAGTATTCTTCCAATCCATGACCATGGAATGCATTTTCATTTATTTGTGTGTCCTTCAATTTCTTTCATCAGTGTTTTATAGTTTTCAGTCTATAGATTTTTCACCTCCTTGGCTGAAATTGTCCCTAAGTATTTTATTTAATTTTGATAGCTATTGTAAATTTGTATTGTTTTATTGATTTGTCTTTTGGTTATTGTGTAGAAATGATACTTTTTTGTTTGCTGATTTTTGTATCCTGTAACTTTACTAAATTTGTTAGTTTTAATAGTTTCTGTGGAGTTCTTAGGGTTTTCTATTTACTGTCACCCAAAAACAGGAGCAATCTAATTTCTTCCTTTCCAATTTGGATGCCGTTTTTTTCTTTCTCTTGCCTGATTTCTCTAGCTAGACCTTTCAGTACTATGTTGAATAGAGGTGGTGAGAGTATTGTCTTGTTATGGATCTTAGAGGAAAAACTTTCAACATTTCCCTGCTGAGGATGACGTTAGGTGTGGGTTTATCATATGTGACCTTCATTATGTTGAGGTACATTTCTTCTATACCTAAGTTGTTGAGAGTTATAAAAGGATGCTGGGTGTTGTCGAATGCTTTTTCTGAATCTACTGAGATGATCATATTTTTGTCCTTCATTGTGTTAGTGTGGTATATCACATGAATTTATTTATATTTATTTATGCTAAACTATCCTGGCATCCTAGGGATACATTCCATTTGTTCATAGTATAGGATCCTTTTAACGTTCTGCTGAATTCAACATTCTACGCACCTTCAGAGTTGGTATCATGTGGATGGTGCCAAGGTTTACATCTTGTATTCTCTGGAGTTGTAGCTCAAGCTGTACTTGAGCCTTCTTGGGCCACAGCTGAGGCTGCCAAGGGGCACTGCACCAGAATGTGGGGACAGAGACTTGATGTGAATATGTGCAAATAGCTCTGAGATCCCATGGGGGCCCTAGGCTTCTTCCTTGAAATAATTCTTCCCTCAGAGACCTGGTACTTTTGGGCTAGTGATGAGCATGGCAGCCTCAAGGATCTCTGAGATGCCTTTGAGGACATTCTTTCATTGTCTTAATGAGTACCACTGACTTCCTTCTGTCTATAGGAATCTATCAAAGGGTAACTTTACCACACCCTTGGTTTCCTTTCCTAAACACTTTTTGTTCTTGAAATGGCCAGACTGAGAATTTTCTAAGTCTTTGGTTGGTTTCTCTTTTGATAATAAATTCCATATTTCATTTCTGTTTGCATTTTATTATAAGCAGATAATAGAAACCATGCAGCACCCTTAACACCTTGCTTAAAGTTTTCTTATGCCAAATAACCTAGTTTATCACTCTTAAATTCCTCCTTTCCCAAAGCGGAAGGGACAGGGACACAATTCAGCCAAGCTATTTGCCACCTTTTGTAACAAGAGTGGACTTTCCTCCAGTTCCCAATAAGAAAATCTTCATTTCCATCTGAAGACCTAATCAGAATGGCCTTTATTGTCCATATTTTTACCAACATTCTGTTCAAGGCCATTTAGATGTTCTCTAAGATGGAGACTCTCTCTGTAGCTCTTCTGTTCTTCTGAGGTCTGGCAAGAAACCCTTAATTTTCTGTTCATAGCAATACAGAGGGTTTTCAGCATTCATTTCAGAACTATTCCAACCTCTACCCATGACCCAGTTTCAAAGATGTTCCCACATTTTCAGGTATTTGTTAGAGCAACACCCAACTCCTAGTATCAGCTTCTTAGTCCATTTGCACTGCTGTAACAAAATACCAGAGACTAGGTAATTTATAAAAAATAACCTTTTATTGTTATTGTTCTAGAGATGAAGTTCAAGATCAAGGAACTGATCAATTAAGTGTCTGGTAAGGACCTGGTCTTCAATTTTAACATGGTGCCTTATTGGTTGCATCCTCTGGAGGAAATTAACACTGTGTCTTCACATGGCCAAAGGAATAGAAGGGCAATAAGGCAATTCCCTCAACCTGGAAAAAGCTTTCCAATGGAGCTTTTGAGCGCTAAAGCCAAAAGGATGGCTAGAAACTAATTAAAAATATGACAGGATTTTATGAGAATGCTAGCAAAAAGTCGGGAATATGGGACTTCATAAAGCCTTCATTCAGAAAAGTTTTATGATCAAAAATATCAAAGTACCTTGTCAATGTGAGAAAGTATATATATGTGCTGTACAAATAATATACAGCATGATGTTGGTATCAACTTGCAATTCTTAGATACTTCAGTGTGTTCAGTAGAAGTATGTCTCCAAGTCCCATCTGTCAACTTTTCTTTCACGGTCCTGATTCCCAATTTAGTGTCCCAAATTAAGCTTCACTGGAATGGTCAATTACTTGACTAGGGCTAGCATAGCTATTTCAAGAAAATTCTCTGTCTTCTTTTTCTTTTTTTTCTACAAGTTCACAGTTTTTACATGCATCATCTGTTTCTTACTTTGTTTTTAATTTGTTTTATAAAGTTCTAAGAAATATTACTTAAGGAGGGACACATTACTTAACTTTTTCATAATGTATTATCTTCAAAAATGTCCACAGAGGTGTTTTGTTTTTCCAGAACTGTCCTGCCTTTTGGTAGAAAGAGCCTCCCAACTCCCATCCTCCCCACCTTTCCACTCCATACTACAAAAGTCATGGAGACCTCCTATGCTGTAGGCCAGAAATCTCTTCTGACTGACTCAGCCTGGGGCGCACCACTTAATAGTTTGATTTTTGTATCATGACTGTGCTCCATATTCATCTTGAAGAGTATATTCCTATCATCTAGCAATTCACAACAGGATGTTAAGAAAAGTATTGTTCTTTTAAGCAAGGCATTGTTCTGTCTAAAGAAAGGAAGAATAAAATTTTACACATTGTGGTGTAAACCAAAAAGTATCTGAGACAGGTCTCAATCAACTTAGAAGTTTATTTTGCTGAGGTTAAGGACATAGCCATGACACGGCTTCAGCAGGTCCTGAGAATATGTGCCCAAAGCAGTGTGGCTATGGCTTGGTTTTACACACTGTAGGGAGACATAAGACATCAGTCAATATACACAATATAAATATTGATTTGGTCCAGAAAGGTGGAACAACTGGAAGCAGGGGGGACTTCTAGGTTATTGGGTGATTCAAAGATTTCCTCATTGGCAGTTGGTTAAAAGAGTTTATTTGAAGACCTGGAATCCATAGAAAGGAGTATCTGGGTTAAGATAAGAAGTTATGGAGACCAAGGTTTTTATTATGCAGATGAAGCCTCCAGGTTGCAGGCTTCAGAGAGAATAGATAGTAAATGTTTCTTATCAGACTTAAAAAGGTGCCAGACTCCTAATTAATTTTCTTTTGGATCAGGAAAAAGACCTAGAAAGGCAAGTGGGTTCTCTACAGAACGTAGATTTTCCCCACAAGAGACAGCTTTGCAGGGCCATTTCAAAACATGTCAAAGAAATATATTTTAGTGTTAAATACTTTGATTTTTTTCAGGGCCTGCTGTCTATCATATGTTATCTTACTGCCACAAAGAGTTTGCTTTGTCAGTCTTAAGGTCTCCATTTTAATGTTAAATGCTGGTGAGCTGTGGTTGAATTCCAAAGGGATGAGGGTTTAATGAGGCATGTGAATCTCCCTTTCTCATCATGGCCTAAATTAGTTTTTCAGGTATATTTAGGAATGCTCTTGCCCAAGAAGAGGGGTCCATTTAATTGGTTGGGGGTCTTGGAATTTTATTTTTGGTTTACAGTGGCATAGTGAGAAGATACCAACAAGGAAGAGGCTTCCCTCATGTAGTTGCCTATCCATTGTCTACTTTCCTCTTTGGAAGATCTGCCTGGTTTCCAGGACTATATTTCCTCATAGGGCTTTTAAGAAGAATGTGGTAGTCGTTGATCTCTCCTAGACACTTGGGTTGTTTTGTTTCCAGGAATAGAGCTGGTTTAAGTTCCTCACTTCCTTTGCGGAAGGAACCATGGGACTTGCTTTGGCTCATAATAATGAGCAGAGGTGACCTGAATCACTTTCAAGAAGGTCCTTTCACAGTGAGTGTACCACTCAGCATGCTCCCTTTCCCTCCACTTCGCAATCACAGAAGCACAGAGATGGAGCTTCACTTGGCCTGGATACCTGAGTGAAGGTAATAGAGGGCAAGGTGCTCTCCTCAGGTGATCCATGAAAAATAACATGAGCAAGAAATACACCTGTGTTGTTTTAAGCCAATGATATTCTGTGTGGTATGTCATTACAACAATCCTGACAGAAGAATCAAATGGAATAAAATGTAAAATTGCTTCAAAAAGTTTAAACCCATATAAACCTAAGCTCTTATTTCCATAAGAGATGTCTGTCCTTGTTCATAAGATGGTCTCTAAATTGGTCACATTGTAAGCATTTTTAAATAAGTTCAGGCTTGATATTTGTACCTTATCAAATGATGTGTAGGTTGGTGCAAAAGAAATGGTAAAAAACACAATTTTGCACCAACCTAAAACAATTTCATTACTTTTAATGGCAAACAACACAATTACTTTTGCACCAACCTAAATACATTGATACACAGGATTCTGGAAGCTGCCTGCATGGCTTCCTTTGAAAGTGGAAACATCTTATCACAAAGATGCCATTGTTGGACAGTATCTAGTTCTAGGATAAGGGATCGTCCTGCTTTTCCATGTTGGGGGTCCCTCAAAATGTAGCAAGAAGTTGCTGCCATCTTCACTGGCCATTCTGGAAACCTAAGACAATTTGGCCCTCAGTTGTCTTTGTGTGCAGCTTGCTGCCTTCATGTTTTTGCTTGGTTACCCAATGAGAAAGTGGAGCCCTGATTAGGTTAGAACAGAGTTTAGAGTACAAAGCGGCTCCAGTGAATGGCAGAACTGCAGTTCTAAGTTATATTTTAAATCTCAGGTAAAAACGGTTTGGAGGTCTAAAATAGGCAAGGGTTGTAAAACGTAATATAATGATTGACTCTAATAGTTTCTTTTTCAACCTAAAATACATATCAACACAATAAAAGATCATTGGATGTTTTTTCATTATGTGCTTCTAAAAGGCTAGTCTATTCCTCTTTTTCCTTCATTATAGTTCTCTCCGTGTATTTGAACTCCATTTTTCTGCTTCACTAACCTTCAAAGAAGTCATGTAACAAGTGCTTGGCACATGTAATTTTAGGACCCTAAAAAGATGTCTTAAGTAATAAGCACATAAAATGTGCATTATTAATACATTAAGCATTTTTAAAGGACTGCTAGTAATTAATGCTGGTATCAGTTGTAACTCTTAGTATTTCTAAAATAATACGTTTATCTGACCTTAAGTCTCATCTAGTTGAAACAATCGTTTTGACTCAGTTTATAATGCTTTCTTATTATTTGATACTTTACGTTATGGTGCTTCTTGTAGTGTAAGCTGAGGTGGAACATAAACCAGCAGTGGGTTAACTTGTAAAAATGATCACTGATATACTAATATGTAACTGTTTTCGTTCACCTGGGCAGAATAATGGAGTTAAAGCCTTCTAGTTCTAGGCAGAAGAGAAGCCACTATTTTCCTTTCATTTTTTAAACTCTGCTTTATTTGCCTTCCCTCTGCAAAAAAAAAAAAAAAAAAGGATACGGGCATTTGGTTCGATGGAGTTCTTTTCTCCTGGGAAGATTAGCATAGCACATATGATGCAGGGTGCCTGCCCTATTTCAGGGCTCTTTAAGGATAGTATTCTGATCTCTTAGGGCCATCAGCAGCTTTTGGTGCCTTTGGAGTAAGCAATAAAAGCTCTCCTTCCTTGGGGTGACCCAAGAGTCTAAAGAGATTAGGTGTCTTCACCTCAGAGGAATTCTGCCTAGCCTGAAGTAAAATACAGAATCTATGAAAATAAACCTATTGTGCTGAATTAGAGGCAACACATACATGAGATGCTCAGCTAATAAAATCAGTAGGAGAAAATATTTATACATTTTAATACGCTTAGTGTGTTATTTTTGTTTCTCACCATGCCACTGTGGGTGTGGAAGGTATCTGCTTAATCATGACTATCTGTTGGAAACTTACGGTGCGAGGAAGGGGATGCGCAATTAGCGTGTTTATATTAACATAGACAAGCATATGCTCAGGAGGACTAGTGTAATTTTCTCTTGTAAGGTTTAAATCCCTAAACCTTTTGGATCCAAAAAGCTGATAGTTTTGACTGAAAACTTCCAGTTGACTGCCCTTCCTGAAATATTCTTTGTGCTTATGTTTTGCTTAGCTAGTTTTTTCCTTTTCTTCATTTTTGCTGAAAGAACAATTGGGATGTGGCCAAGCTGGATGATTCTGGAGACTCGGGGAGAAATGTTTTCCACACAAAACAGTCATTGTAGTTCTTCTGGGAAACCACTGCTGGTTCATTTCAGTGTGTGTCCAAATTGTTATTGTCTTGTCAGACTTCAAAACCTTTCGTATTTTAAGATGGGAAAGCATCTAAATTGGTCCATGGAAAATTAGCTGAAATGGAAGCAGATTATATTTCCAACCAACAGCAAAAGCACTACATCATGATAAAGGAATTGTATATAACAAAAAGTTATAGTATCTAAAGAAGTTGCAAAGATTGACAAGTCTTCTCATCATAGCTCATTGGGTGGGACTTCACTTGCCAATCCACTGATCTTTTTGTTTCCAAAATGCGATTTTTCTACTCCAATAGTGAGAGTGTTGTAAACCTTAAATTGTGAGCTATCAGTGAGAATAATATAGTTTGTAATAGATTCACTAAATTAGGGGGAAAAAACAAGTCATTCACATAGCCATTAAATTGCAAACCCAACCTAAAAGCTATTACAAATAAGATTAAGATGCATTGCAAGACCAGGTGTGGTGGCTCATGCCTGTAATCTCAACACTTTGGGAGGCTGAGGCTGGCAGATCACCTGAGGTCAGGAGTTGGAGACCAGTCTGGCCAGCATGGTGAAACCCTGAATTCTCAAAAAAAAAATACAAAAATTAGCTGGTCGTGATGGCGTGAGCTTGTGATCCCAGCTACTCAGGAGGCTGAGGCAAGAGAATTGCTTCAGCCTGGGAGGCAGAGGTTGCAGTGAGCCGAGATCCCACCATTGCACTCCAACCTGGGTGACAAAAAGCGAGACTCCATCTCAAAAAAAAAAAAAAAAAAAAAAAAAGAGGTATTGCATTTTATTTGTTGCTGATAAAAGAAAGTTTAGAGAAATGTGTCAGTGTAACTGCATTTTTTGAGTAGTCAGTAAGCCATCTGCTGTGTGTAAGACTATATGCAAGTTACACTGTGGTTCGCCATACACAAATAAACCGTAGAAACAAGGATGTAGTTAGATACCTGCTGCTTTCATAGCCAGCATTGATTCAATAATAGCATTAGCTCAAATTCCTCATCAAACTACAAATACTTCCTGAAAGAACCAGAAAATAACCTTAAAAGAAAAAGGATAAGAAACTCTGCAAAGTAAATCTGTAAAATCTAATTCAATTAAATGGTTCAGAAAAGTATTGTTGATAAAAGATTAAACTCATTCACAACTTAATCACCAAGATTGTGCAAACAGTAGTAAAAACACCTGTTTACACTGATGGATTACATTCATTGCCTTGTAGATATTAGTTGCCCACTTACCCTCTGAGCCTCATTTTCCTATCTATGAAGTGGGGGGAAATCAGAATGCTTGCCCCATAGAATTAACATGAGGACTAACCAAGTGATGCAGATCAACCAGGAAATCAAGCATCTTGGCTGCGGGAAGTTCTTTCAAATATGGAATTCAGATCATTTCTCTCCTATGTCTTCCCAATTGCATTGAGAATAAAACCCAAACACTGTATGGTGGCCTTTGATGCCCTAAACATCTGGCAACTGTCTGTATCTCTATCCTCAACTTATGTCATATTCCCTTCACGCAGTGTGTGCTAGTCTCAAGTCTTGGCTGTGTTCTGATGCCCTGAATCCAGCAACGAAATGCTCACCTCAGGATCGTTGTATCTCTTACTGCCTCTTGCTGGAATGTTCCTCCCCATGACCTCTCAGAGATGCTACTGTTATCATTTACATCCCAGTTCAATGTCTCCCTCCTGCAAGAAGACCTTCCTGATGAGCAGATGTGAAGCTGTTCAACCCCTCAGCTCACCTCATAAAATTCCGCCATATTCATCTGGTTTATTTTCTATGTAGACTTTATTCGTGACTAAAAGATAACTTTCAGAGAAAGGTAAAATCATAACCCTCATAAATAAAAATGAACATTTTAAAGATTCTATTTTATCCCTTAATTAGCATCCAAGCAGATATTAAGACGAATTCAAAAGACAATCTGTAGATCTGGCAAATTTATATATAGATCAGGAACATAGAAGTGAATGTGCAAATGGAGACTAAAGGGCCTTTTTATTTGGGGTGGGGAGAGATGAGGGAAAAGTCAATTTTAACCTCATTAAACTTCAGGTGTACAGATGTTCCTCAATTTACAATGGAGTTACACCTCAAACTCATAACTTGAAAATGTCTTAAGTTGAGAATGCATGTAATACCCCTAACCTACCAAATGTTGTAGCTTAGCACAACCTACCTTAAATGCGTTCACAAACATACGTTAGCCCACAGTTGGGTAAGATCATCCAGCACAAACCCTATTTTATAATACAATGTTGTATATCTCCTACAATTTATTGAATACTAAAAGTGAAAAACCGGAATGGTTATCTGAGCACTCTAAGTTCAGTTTCTATCGATTGACTGTATGTAGCTTTTGCACCATCTTGAAGTTGAACAATAGTAAGTTGAACTATCCTAAATCAGGGACCCTCTGTAAAAGAATTGTTTTACATTGCTCTCTGTTATCTGCAACTTAAAGATCTGTAAAAGTGCTCAAAGACAACAAATGACTAGAAGCAGATATCTTCTAGGTAGTGCATATATTTCCACTGAATGTGTGAATTCACATATTTCTTCTAGACCATATGTCAATTCATTTATTTCACTGTTTTCTTTTTACCAACTCATTTACCCAAGTATACCCTTTATGCAAGCTTCCTGAGAGCAGGGATTTTAATTTGTATATTGATGACTATCAAGTGCCTAGAATCATGCCTGATATATAATTACTCTATAGCTATAGTTTCTGATACTTTTTTTTTTTTTTTGAAATATGTACTATCTTGTGAACACTTTTATTTTCCTTTTTCCCTGCTAATTTCAACATTCTTAGACATTTGAACCAGACAGAAACTCAGAAAACTTCAAACTTAAGCCCGTTGTTTTAATTAAAAACAAAAGCAAAATTTAGGTCTAGAATAATTTGCAAAATGTTGGCAGAGCCGGAGTTAGAAACTGCTTTCCTGATACTCAACCCAGGGTTCTTTCTCCAACCAAAATTTTGTTAAATTTGAAAAACATAACTCCTTTAATAGGAATAAAGAGCCTGAGAACTTGGAGGCACTGATGTAAGAGCTCAAGGCCTATCAAAATATCTTTCAGTTGTGTTTTCTCACCACAAAAGACAAGTCTGTCTTTGTAACTGATAAAATATTATTTTAGATTATTAAAATATAAAATTAAAGGAAAAATTTTTCTCAACTTTTTGAATACATCAGTGGATTCCAGTTTAAGAAACACTTCAAATTGTGACTCTCCAGCCAATCTGACATTGTAGCTTTGTGCCTTTTTTTTCCACTATCATTCTTTGAAATTGCTTTTAATTCCACAAATGTCTAGATGTGTGACTACTAAAAATAAGGTCATATGAGACAACAAATACAAAACTGAAACAGTTATAGTCAACTATCTGAAATGTAGAGTCTAGTGAAAACTGAGCCAAATATACAGTAATTATAATAACAGGCAAAATGTGTGTATTGGTCATGGTTCTCTAGAAAAACAGGAGATAGATGTAGAGTTGGCCCTTGAACAATGAGGGGGTTAGGGCACTGATCCCTGCCACACTGAGCAGTGAAATTTTGTGTATAACTTTGACTCCTCTGAAACTTTGTTGATTGGAAGGCTTACCAATAAGTCGGTTAATATATATTTTCTATGTTATATGTATTATATACTGTATTCTTTAATGTAAGCTAGAGGAAAGGATTAAGAAAATCATAAGGAAGAGAAAACGTATCCATTTTCATTTAATAGTAATCATAAAGGTCTTCATCCTCATCTTCACATTGAATTGGCAGAAGGAGGAGGAAGAAGATGGGTTGGTCTTGCTGTCTCGGGTGGTGGAGGCAGAAAAAAATCCATATATAAATGGATCTATGTGGTTCAAACCCGTATTCAAGTGTCAACTCTGTGTGCATGTGTGTGTGTATAAAAGATTTATTATAAGGAATTGACTCAAGCAATTATGGAGGTAGAAGTCCTAAGATCTGAAGTTGGCCTTCAACTGACTGGATGAGGCTCACCCACACAGGGAGGGCAATCTGCTTTACTTAGTCTACCTATTCAAATGCTGGTTTCAACTAAAACCTCTGACCCCTAGAATCATGTTTGATCAAATATCTGGGCACCCTGTGGCACTGTCAAGTTGACACAAAATTAACTATCACATATGTGAATAGACATAGAAGGTAAAATGTAATGCCTATGAAGATTTTAAAGGTTTGCAAGAAGGGTTTATATCGGAAAGAAGCTATTAGTTTCCCTTACCTATTCAACTGTCCACTCAACAGCTATTTATTGGGCACTTACATGGGAGAGATGGTATTTTAAGGGCTGAGATTTTAACTCAAAGCCCCATCTCCACAGGGAATGCATGTTCTGACACTGAACCACACCTGGACCACAGAGTCACCAGACATTTCTCCCCATTCTTCTAAGAAAGACCATGGCCATGGTGCCCCAACTCCCACAATTTCCTTAGCTACTTACCTGTCATCTTTCACTTTCAATGCACCTGGCAGATTAACTATTGTATTCCTCCTCTGCATTCACCCATTTCCAGCATAGCCTTAGAAAGGCCAAAGATTATTGGTTCATCCTGGGTCTGTGGTCATGTTAAGGCTTTAATCCTCCCTTCTCCTTGTGCCTGCTAGGGCATGCTCATATCTTCCTGTTAATCTTCACTGAGCTAGGACTACACAGGATCCCCACAGTCACTGTGGAAGCCAGTCTGCATATGTGTGCCTGTGTGCTCCATGACACCTCATCATGCATTCAGTATTAGTCTATTGCTGTATATTTAGCACAGGCTTTGTTATATGCCTTACAGACATTCACATTTTCACATTCCAGCAACTCTGAAGAGTGGGAATTACTATGATCCCCATTTTGCAGATGAGAAAATAAGATTTAAAACAACAAAACCCAATGTTATGCATCTAAATAATAAATCCAAGACTTAAGATTACACAGCCCAGTTCTGGACTCTGGAATTCTTCTGGCTGTGGTGTTCTCTCCTCCATAACATCAGCCACCTCTTCAGACATCCTGTAACTACCATTCCTTTCGTTGGACTTCCATTTCCCCCTTCTGTTTCCCTTTTCCATGTTTGCCTACGTATTTTATTAACTCTTTTCTGACTCTAAACCTGCTCAGCTGTTCCCTATCTTGAGAAAAATGTCCTGTTAAAATTGATCTTTTTGTTCAGCACATCGTTCATTTTAGCACTGAATGCTGGCAACAATTAGCCAATTCTTCCCCTTCCTTCACGCCAGCTTGCAGAAAAGTAGCAAGTTTCCACTTTTCCTCTGTGACGTCTCTTTTCCAAACCTTGAATGTAGCCTATATTCCTCTTTGTCAGAATTATGCCTTCCCATCCCCTGCAGTGTCCACACTGTCAGATAGAATGAGCCTTGTGCTATGCAGCCTCTGTGTTCTGTTTGATACTGTGGACTATAGTTATTTGGAATATTTCAGCATTGGTTTAACTTCTGAATAGAGCAGTGGTTCTTAACTGGGTGAGGATGGGGTACGATTTTGTCTCCAAGTCTCTTTTGTCAGTGTTCGCATATATTTTTGATTGACTTGACTCAGGGGGTTGCTACTGGCCTCAGGTGAGTAGAGCCCAGAGATGCTGCTTTAAAATGCCTTACATTGCACAGATAACCTCCCACAGCCAAAAAAAATTACCCAGCCTAAATGTTAATAGCCACAAAGTTGAGAAGCCTTTAGATAGAATGAAATTGGAAGGAAATTATTGAAATTTTGTGATTCAAACTGCAAGTAGACTCACCTGGCTTATACTTCCATAATTGGATTATGGAATTTTTTAGTCTGCTTTGCCAGTTTGGCATCTGGCACAGAGCCCAGGAGTTTGAAATGGTAAAGGTGGCAGACGGTACATCGTGACCAGGTTCTGGGTGTATGCCAGAATATAACATCAGGTGCTAACTACCAGCCACAAATTGCTAAGAGGTATGCAGTCTGGATGTCTTTCAAAATCTACCTGTGTGCCATGCTATCGAGGTTGGCAGCAGTGTTCCTATTATCAGTGCTCAAAATTCAGCTTCATGAAACTAATGCCAGGGAATTTTCCACAGAGAACCTTATTCTCCTGATTTCTCCTCATTTCTGACTTGATTTGGCACAATATAGTTTTAGTTTTCTGGTCATCACTGCTCAGGGGTTGGGATATTTAGAAGTTGGTTGCAGACTTAATAAAAACAAGATTTGATTACATTCTGGAATATCTGAAAAATAATAAAGCACAGAAAGTTAAGTATAATTCCTGATAGAAGAATTGCAAATTTCCTATGGAGTTGTAAACTTTCAACAACTATTTATTGAATATGCTACATTCTTTCCGTTTTGACTCAGTGATGATCATCAAATACCCTGAACTCCATGGTCCCCTCTAATTCCAAGATTTCTTCAGTTAAATCTCAGCCTGGCCCCTGCCTACCTTGGCTTCTACTTCTTATGAATTCTATGAGCCCTTGCTCTACTCAAACCAGTAAATTAAAGTTTCAAAAAATACCTGGTCTGCTATTGTCTCTCCGATGTACCTGACTTGTACAATAGAAAAAAAAAACGCTTCTGAAAATTTAAATTCCACACAATGAGGCCAAATAGTTTTAAATAGTTTTTATGGCTAGAATTAGAGTTAAATTTATACCCACACTACAATAAGAAAATCCTTACCAAAAAATGGAGAAGATTGAGAAAATGTTCATCTTTATTCTAAAAAACTGCATATACCTATATGTAAAACAGGTTCCTATCTAGGGATCTGATGCTGGATCATATGTCATTATACCTTTTAAATAAGTAGACAATGCTTGTCAAAATGATACCAAACCTTTTCTCTACTTCATTTCCTCCCAATAATTTCTGCAGTATAAGGAGCATATAACAATCTGTATTCTATTGAAGCTTCACCAACAATTAGATTAACTCTACAAAGCTAACTTACGTGTGATCACATTTAATACTAAAGACGCTTCATCAAAATACCTTTCTTCCACAAATGTCCTGAGGACATCAGTTCCTTTTTTGCCTTGTGTTGTGGAACTCCTTCTCCTAAAATCCTGTTGTCCTACCAAGTTAGACATTTCTTAACTCTCCATTGCTATCGTTTTCTTTCATTTGAAATTTTCTCCCTCCCACAAAGCCCAGTGTATCTCTGCTGTAGTGGGTAGTAAACCACAAGGAGTAACAACATTTTGGTTTTGAAATCAGACATTCAGGATCTTAGTCCTTACACCTTGATGCTTCCTAGCCATGTGACTTGGCCCTTAAGGCGTCTCAAGGTAAGAAGGTTGCTGCTACTTCTACTTCCAAAGAGCATTCCATCCATGTTCTACGCTGAGAGAAAAGGGAAGAACCAAAGTGATAAGCCTTCTCCTAGCAAGGTTTTATCTAGGAATGGATACTTTCTCTAGGGACTTCTGATCATATCCTATTGGCTAGAATAATGTCACATGGCTACCCTAGATTAAAGAAGGGCTTATCATGGGTTTGTTTTTCTCCATCTACAATGTTGGAGGAAATGGAGGGATTGAAGGAAGAGGGTTATGATGCTCACTGAGTCACCCTTCACTCTATCATGGGAGGTATCCCTCTGGGGGTGTGTGAGTTCCACCAGTGTGGAAGGCTTGATAAGTCATCTTTATCCATTTATTTAATTTCAGTGTGTTGTCATATATTTAAAATTACATATTCTTGGTTAGGTGGATTCGTTGATTATAATATCTAATTATAACTGGATGAAATCTCGCATAGAAAAGAAGTGTCTTAAAATGATTCTTGAAAGAAAATCATGATTTGAATATAAAATACAAACTACAGGACAAGGTCATTATCACACACAATCTGAATTTAAAGTAATTACAGTCTAAACAGATCAGACCAGAAGTCAGGCAAAACACATACACATTTCAAGATGAATCTCACCTGAAAAGTACATTAGAGCTTGAGATACCAGCATGAAGCTATAATAGTAAGCCTGAAAACTACTCAGAATTTAAAACTTATGAATATCTAGTATCCAGAACATAAAAATAAACCTCTCCAACTTTTTTTTAAACAATGTTTACATTCGTGGGATTCTCAGTCCATTAACTTTTTAGTGAATTTATAGATAAATATTTAGAACTTTCTTTTGAAGTTTTCTAACCTAATAGGGAAAGACAAAAATACATCATTGGGGAAACACCTGTTCTTTTGCCACAGCATAATTGGCTGAAATGACTTGGAAAATAATATGGTATAAACCGAAATTCGTTTCTCGGCAAATGCTATGGAAAGACTCATGGGGAAAACATTGCTGCTGCAGATTTGGAGGATATAGCATTTGAATAAATTATCCAGTATGGGAGAATGGTTGTAGAATAGATTAAAGCAAAAATGTTTCAACATTTCTCAGCTTAAGGCAGTTTTAAAGACTCTTTAAATGACTATACAAATGACTGCATTTCTGTGAACCACTAAGGGAAAAAAACATCCTCCAGAGATTATATATTCTCATTGTAAAATAAAATGTAGTTCTTAGGAGAAATTGTGCTATAATTTGGTAATAAATCAATTCAAAATTGTAATGGCTTAATATGTGACAAGTTTATTTTTTAGTCACGCTAGGTTTGCTATGGGTCTAATGGCTTCCTCCCAAGAAGCGTCTTCTAAGCCATGACCTAGAGGACTAAGTGTGTTCCAGTTTTGTCCTCCATCAATTTAGATAATGCTGCTAGGTCTCCCTAACAGGAAAAGAAAGGGCTGGAGTTTTTTGCAGGCGCTTTTTGCTGCCTTTGGCAACAAATGACTTTGGTTAATTCTGCTTACATTCCATTGGCCATAGTTAATGGCTTGGTTAATGTCAAGATGGTGGGTAATAGAGCTTCTGGTATGCCTAGGAAAATATAGGAGGGTTGAATGCCTGATGACCACTAGAAATGTTCTTCTACTTCAATAAACATAATTTTTAAAGGAAGTTGTGTGTAAGAATGAATATTATGGAGTAGTTTCTTTGACTGGAACAAGAAAAGGATTCTGAAGCAGTATTATTAATACAAGACGGTACCATATGTAAAACTCATTTACTGCATTTTTCACAGACAATGTATTTTAGCAATGAGGTAGAAGGCACAGTTTCATAGATGAGGTTAATTTTTAAAATACAAAGACTTTTCAACACAATAGAAACCTTAAAATACATAAATGAGATGGAGAGTAACTAGGATAATCATTTGTAATTCATAGGAGCTTTCCTGGCAATCTCATGATAATATATGATATTGTTACAGAACTTGAAGATGAATTATGCACTTGTAAAAATAAAAGGCAGAGTTTCAAATTTGATCATTTTTGGGAGGACAAATAACTTATGTTGCCTGACATAATTTTTTGGAGGGGGAAAAACTCAAACACTCAAAATTTACATTTAATATTTAATAAAGGGAGATACTTCTGTATAAGATCATATGGAGAAAAAAATTGGAAAACAAATATACAAAAATGTAGAAATACTTTACTCATAATTGAAAGCTTTACAGAAATACTGCTTACATAATCATTAACATACACTTAAAAACATTTTAAAGAGGATCTTAAACTCCTGAAGAATGAAACAAACACCATTGACTAGTGGATGAGATTTAAAATCATAGATGGGATTTAAATCATATATAATCTTCATTATCTAACCCTTTTATTTGGATCTTATCTATGTGAAGTATCTTTGACTGTGTTGGTCATCATTGAATCAAACATCTAAATTGAATCGGGAATGTCCTAGTGCCCACATCAAAAGCACTCAATAAAGATGGATGGGGGAGTGGTGGTGGTGGTGGTGGTACAGCAAAGGGGAGCCAGTTAGGTTGCACAGGCCCATCTAAACATGTGTGATTATATGATTAGAACCAGGAAACCGGTTGTTAGAAAAAGTAATTTAGTGAACCGTAGAGAGAAAATATTAAATATTCAAGCACCTCACAACAACTTAACACCAATTTTATTTGAGGAATTTCTTTAGGCGTTAAAATACAACAATAAACAACCACAGTAACAGTAATACCACTAACATTCTTGAGCATTTATTGTGTGCTTAGAAATTTGTATATGGGCCGCATGCAGTGGCTCACGCCTGTAATCCCGGCACTTTGGGAGGCCGAGGCAGGTGGATCATGAGGTCAGGAGATCGAGACCATCCTGGCTAACACGGTGAAACCCCGTCTCTACTAAAACAAATACAAAAAAATTAGCTGGGCGTGGTGGCGGGTGCCTGTAGTCCCAGCTATTCGGGAGGCTGAAGCAGGAGAATGGCGGAGAGAGGCAGAGCTTGCAGTGAGTTGAGATCAGGCCACTGCACTCTAGCCTGGGTGACAGAGAGAGACTCCATCTCAGAAAAAATAAAATAAAATAAATGTGTATGAACTCATTTAATACAGTCCTATGGGTTCACACATGGATTTTGTTCAAATATTCTTTTATCAAGGTTGTAAAATACCTATTTCAGTTCTGGTATCATTTTTATTTTATTTTGAAACCCATTTTTATTTTGATAAGAATACTTGAGTTCTGCCCTCTTAACAGATTTTTAAGTGTATAATATGATATAGTTGACAGTAGCTACAGTGTTGTACAGCAGATGACTAGAACTTATTCAACTTGCTGGACTGAAACTTTATGCCTGCTTATTAACAACTCCTCACTTCTCCCTGTCTCCGACCCCTGGCCACCACCATTTACAGTCTTTGATTCTAACAATTTTAACTATTTTATATACTTCATATAAGTGAATTATACATTATTTGTCTTACTGTCACTGGCTTATTTCACTTTGTATGATATCCTTAAGGCTCATCCATGTGTTGCATATTGCAGAATTTCTACCTTTTACACCTAAATAGTGTCCATTGAATGTATGTACCACATTTTCTTTATTGATGATGGATATTTAAGTTGTTTCTATATCCTGGCTATTGTGACTAGTGCTGCAAAGAACATAGCCATGTTAACATTTGAGCTCTTGACTTCAATATTTTTGAAAAAAGAAACCCCTCAGGATTGTTGGATTATATGATGGTTATGTTTTCAATTTTTTGAGGAACCTCCATAATGTTTTCCTCATAGTGGCTGTACCATTTTGCCTTCCCACCAACAGTATGCAAGAGTTCTCATTTCTCCACATTCTTACCAATATTTGTCGTCTTGTTTTTTAAATAGCCATTGTGACAGGTTTGAGGTGATACCTCATTGTGGTGTTGATTTTCATGTCCCTGATGATTGGTGATTTTGAATGTTTTTGCATATACGTGTTGGGCAGGTATATTTGTATGTCATCTTTGGAGAAATGTATGTTCAAGTCCTTTGCCCACTTTTTCAATTGGATTACTGTTTTGGTTTTCTTGTTTTATTTTTTGCTATTGAGTTATAGACACTTCTTATACATTTTGAAGATAAGCCCATATCAAATATATGGTTTACAAATATTTTATCCCATTTCATAGTTTGTCATTTCATTATGATTTTCTTGGTCGTGCAAAAGCTGTTTAGTTTGATATAGTCCAACTTGTCTGTTTTCGCTTTCGTTGATTGTGCTTTTGGTGTCATATCTGAAAAATCATTGCCAAGACCAGTGTCAAGGAGCTTTTCCCCTACTTTTTTCTAGGAGTTTTATAGTTTCTGCTCTTACATTTACGTCTTGAATTCATTTTGAGTTTGGTTTTTGTATATGGCATGAGATGTGTCATTATTTTTATATGTGAATATCCAGTTTTCCTAGTCCCATTTCTTGAAAAGACTATTATTTTCTTTTTCTTTTTCTTTTTTTTTTAGTGTATCTTTAATTATGAAATTTATTAACTCAAAATATAATACATACCTGGGCATTGATTACTATTATTATTATTCTACATTAATATTTCTTTTTTTTTTAAAATTTATTTATTATTATTATACTTTAAGTTGTAGGGTACATGTGCATAACGTGCAGGTTTGTTACATATGTATACTTGTGTCATGTTGGTGTGCTGCACCCATCAACTCGTCATTTACATCAGGTATAACTCCCATTGCAATCCCTCCCCCCTCCCCCCTCCCCATGATAGGCCCCGGTGTGTGATGTTCCCCTTCCGCCAAACATTTGTGCAGGCAATTGAAGCAACTAACGTGGCCAAACACTTTGATACTTCTGAAGAGGTATTAGCATTCTAAATGCTTATCTGAAACATGGCTGTAGTCTGGGAAGAAGTCACACAACAATAAATAATCAGTATTAGGAAGAAAGTTTTGAAGACGTGAACACATTCAAAGGCTTTAACAAAGATTCTGCTATTGATAAAATAGTAAGTAACAAGATATTAGTGCTTGGGAAACAGAATTGGGAATTCATGAAGAGGATAATCATGAGCTTGTTGGCATTGAGGCTGAAGGATTTTCCAGTGAAGCACTGTTAAAAATGGAGAAAGAAAGAAGTAAAGAAGTTGAGGTAGAGGAAGAAGAAATTATACCCGAGACACCAAAAAAGCTCACAGAGAAGAAACTGGTGAAGGTGTTTGCTACTGTCAGTGGTAGCATACCAAAGTTAGAAGAAATGAACATTAATTAGGAGAGATTCTCAAGAGCTGACAGGGAGATACAGGATGCTCTTACTTGCTCTAGAGAAATATATAAAGCAAAGAAGAAAAAAAAAGGTACAGTCAAAACTTAATATCACCCTGAAGAACACCATGCCTGTGAATCCATCAACAAGTATGAATGTCCTAGTGCCTTCTATCAGCTACTCAAGAGCCTCATCAGAAAAGAGACAAATTGATAACTCTTTCACTGAAGCATCCCCATCATCCAGCAATTAATTTTACTTCAATGCCTCAAATATTCTTCAGGCACAGTGTGCTTTTGGCTGTGTACATTCATGGTGAGTAACCATAAAATCATTCTGTTTTTCACTTTCATCATAGTATTCAATAAATTACACGATATATCATTATCTATCACAAAGTATACTTAATAATTATACAAAGAAAGAAAATATATCATTTTGGGAGAAGCACCATTTATATGCGCAGTCTTCATACAGCCTACTAGTCCATTAAATTTTGTAGAATAAACAAAACTAAGACAAGTAAAGAAACAGATTTTTATGTCTTAACAATAAAACTGTTAGAATAATGGTGGAAAAATGTTTCCTCCTTGCCAATACAAAATCGTTATTTTTAATACAGATAACTATGCCAATTATGAATACTTTTGTAAGTATTGTTTGGTTAAAGCAAGAAAATTTCAAAAATATACCTTAAGGTCTGTACCTCCAAAGACAATCAGTTCTAAAACTTAGCACTTTATGCTGTTGAAAACACTTTTAAATGAAGTGTAACAGCAGTAATTGTGTTTCTCCAAATCAACTTCATGGCAAATGGTGCATGAATCAATACATGATGAAATTTGTGCACCATTTATATCTTTGCATGATCCACAATAAATTCAAATGCATAATTACATTATCCAAGCCTGTCAAGAGAATAGAATAACTAGAGCATGTTTCCCTAGGGAAAGGCAAAGAAAAATGGAAAAAGTACACTTCAGTGTGGCAAGGAGCTGATTTTCAATTGGAGCTTGGAAAAGAAGTGATGGTCCTGGGGAAAAATGTTTCTCTAGAAAGGATTGATAAACTTATACTTCTAAAATATGTACTCAGGTCTTCTTAAGTTTGTAATTATTTTGAAGGTATTATGTTAAAGATGCTTTATGTCTATGCTTAGGAGGCAAGATAGTTGCTGAAAAATGCATCTCACCCATTGGAAACGAGTGATTACCATTCCTAAAGCCTTGTTGAAGGAATGACATTTATGCTAAACTTGAAGGAAGAGTTATTTGGTGAAATGATGGGTGTTAAGGTGCAGAAAAATAATGAGAAATGTAGTGAATAAAGTTCCTTACTATACACTTAGTCATCAAGCCAGAAAACGGGATCTTTTTTCTCCAAGCCCCTCCAAGCATCCTAAATCTGCAATGCAAGCTCTTGTTTTTACTGCTGAAACATAAGGTCTGTCCCAAGTACACTACCTGGGACAGAGTGGATGACCGTAAATATTTATTGAAATATTATAGAAATAAATGGATTATGAGGGCTGATCAGTTGTTGCATATATTCACGTTATTTTCTGCATTGTCCATTGTAATCGATTTCTAACTGTATATACTGTCTCCAATATCATTCCTCTCTTCTAAATTATAAGTGACAGTATGGTATTCCTCTATTTACAATACTTCAGTGATCAAGATTCAATTTCTCTGAAATGTTAGGACAATGCTACTTTGAATAACTCTTTTGAACATTTGACATCAAAGAATTAGAGCTTTGTTTCCAGTAATCCCATGCCTTGAAATCTGTCTTGAGAATGCAATTTTTTAAAAAGATTTATGTTCACGTTAGGCACAATCTAATTTGTAATAGCTGAAATTAAGACAACATAAATATATATATGAGATAGAATTTCAATGAATTCATTAAAAAATATGTAAATACTGTATAATAGGAATTTTATGCCACTCTAATAAAAATAATTTATAATATTGAATAATTTTAAGAGTTTTAATATATTCTAACATCTACATAGTTTATAAAACAACTTTATATAGACTGTGCGGTATGTGTGTGACGAGAAAGTCTAGAATATTGCAAATTATTAAGAGTGATTTTGAGAAGAGGAATTTGGAAAAGTTCATAGGTGTTTTATTCTTTATCTTATGTATTTATATAGAATTGATTGACTTACGTGAAATAATATGTATTACCTCTATAACTAGAATTACTTTTTACTTGAGTTATTAATACATTCCAGATTTGAGTCTTTCGTCAAATATATTTCTTATATTTTCATTAATCCTTTCACTTTATACATTTTATGGTATCACTTGTCAAAGAAAAGTTTTATTATAAAATCCATTTTACAGTTGTTTTCCTTTGTTCTTATTATTTTTCTAGCCCTTCTAAGAAATCTCTGTCAATCCCATGTTATAAAGCTATGTGTTCTTCTAAAATTTAAAATGTATAATATCAGGTGAGAGAAAGTCAAGGTTTAATTTTTTTCTGTGGGATTACTCGAAACAAAGTTCTCATTCTTTGATGCCAATTTTTTTTTCCATATCTTTGTGAATATGTTGTTCCAGCACCATTTGCTTAAAACATCATCCTTCTCCCATTCAATGGCTTTGGCATTTTTTGTTGAAAAATCAATTAACCATAAAATTATGAGTGTGCAACTGAATTTACTATTTTGGTGCATTGATTTATCTGTCCACATAATGCAAATAACAAACTAGTTGATTG